>NC_139007.1:66286824-66753301 GCF_964374135.1 Grampus griseus
TCCTTTTCCTACATTCAGCAGTTTCTATTTTACCTGCAAACTGCTTCTAGTTGTCATATCCAAACTACTCTTAGAGGCATGAAATTTTAATATCTGATTTAGCCCAGATATTTTAAAATTCAAATTTAATTGTAATGTATGTTTTATTTCTGATAAAAATGGAGAATGATACTAAATGCTTTAAATTTGAAAATTATAAAGTGACATTCAATCCCTTAAAATTAATGAGAAATAGATAATCCTATTACACTTGTTAAATTGTCTATTCTTTGAATTGTGTTTTTGCAAATTGACTTTTCCTAAATTGATTTTAGCAATTTGATTCTTCAGAAGATTGCATTTTCAAAAATTGGCTTTTAGCAAATTCCTTTCATGAATGATTTTGCTTGCTGTGTTATACCCACTCTATAGAAGTGAAAGCTGAATTTTAAAGAGTTTTGGTAGCTTGCCCAAGGTAAGTCAGGTAGTAAGAGGCAAATCTGGTTTTCAAGTTCTTAGAATCTGTACCTTTACTCTGTGCTGCTTCTCAGATTATTAAAATTCTGATTTTTTAAAATTAATTCATTTCAGTTTTCATTGTTTAAAATTCTACTTTACATGGCGTCATGAAGTTAAAGAGTGTGTGGCTTCCTAATGAGAAATTATTCTAAGCCACGCTGAGGGTCTTCACTAAGTAGGCAGTCAGGATATGTACTGTCAACTTGGGGAGAATTGCTTAATTGACTAGGGATAACTTAAATGACTAATGGTATTAGCTTTTATTCTAAAAGTGAAAAAGCATTGAAATATGTATATAAACATAACAGCATAAATACATATATACTTTAGAAATACTCACCTGGCAGCATTGTAGAGAAGAGAAGTAAGGCTGGAGATGGGAAGATCAGATAGCAGATGTTGATATACCTTACAGTTAATGACAAGGGCCAACATGAAGATATTAGAAACAGTGACGGAAACTAGAAATAAACAGGATTTGGTAATTTATTGTAGCTAGATTGCAGGAAGAGGGGAGAAGTTTAGGTAAATAGCCCTAGTTTCTATCAAGATAGTAAATTGAGATGGAACGACTTTTTTGGTAGAGGAGATGATGAGATAGATTTCATATCTGTTAAATTTGAATGATTGTGACTCATTAAATGGAAAAGTGCACTAGGTAATACCAGTAGGTATGTGTGTGTCTGTGTGTGTGTCTGTGTGTGTGTGTGTGTGTGCGTGTGTGTGAGCGAGCTCAGACAGAGACTGGTGCAGTCTCTATAAATAAATGTTTTTGAATTGTCAGCACATATGTGGTCATTGAAACCATGGATATGGATGAGACTGCAAAACGAGAATGTCAGAAAGAGGAGCAGGCCAAAATAGAACTTTGGGAAACTCAAATCTTTAAAGCATGGAAGGAATAAAAAGATCCTGGAACACTGAAAATGAGCAATCAGAGGAACAGAAAGAAATCTATGATAAAATGGTGACTTAAATGCCAGGCAATAAGAGTTATTTCTTAGGACTTAACTGACGAAATAAGCACATGCCCAATAGGTACTGAATAATTCTATCGAATGCTTGGGGAAAGTCAAGTAAGAGAGATATGGGCAAATGTTCAATGTGTTCCTAAATAGATCATTGGTAATATTGTTGAGAGTAATCACCATGGTATGGTGGGACTAGCTGTGGACTTCCAAGGAAATCTTAAGATTTTTCTTGTATCCCCTGCCTATAAAGAAACAGATTTCCAATGCATTTCTTTGAGAGAAATTATGATTTTTAAAAAATTACTTATGAACAGGATGATACAAAGTGGACCAGATAAATACTGGATAATTCAAAGTTACTACATAGTCCTTCTTTATCCAAGACTCTGAAGTTTCAATGCCATATATTCCTGAGAAATATAATAGTGAACCAAGAAAAATGCCAACTAAAACTCAGGAAATTTTAAATATGTAACAAGGAATTGTTGCACTTTAGTAAATATATCTGATGGAGATTGAAACAGATACATTTACTATCAATTGATTCTTCATAATAATAAGTATTTATATAGCTCTTTTCATTAAAACACTTGATTATTAATTTTGAATTATCACTTACAGAAGATAAAAATTCACGTGTATATTTTCAATTTAAGGAATCTATCTTTTTTTAAAAAGCATTGGGAAATATGTATTCAACAAAGAACTGCAATTGTCTCATGTAATATTTTAAACCTTTGTAGCAGAACACGAATGTATTTAAAATACACTGCAAAAAAACTATCAATTTCACAATAACAAAAGTTTCTTGTGTTGAAAGTTTAAATCTTGAGACAAAACAAGTCTCCTTCCATTTAGACAGTAAGATACCTTATTTTGTAATAGGCATCGTACCAGTGGTTAACAGTATAAAAAGATGCTGTGTCTCTCTTCTTTGTAAAACTCACTACTAAGTTAAGGAGAAGGTAGAGAGACATACAAATAAATAAGTACAGTTGAGTGTGACCAGTGCTATATTAATATGCAGTCATAAATTAGATATTTACTTCACATTTGATTATCAAAATAAATCTATGGTAGACAAATATTATATCTATTTTACTAATGAGGAAACTGAAGCTCAAGAGGGGTTAATTTTATGCTGCTAAAAAGTCATCATTTTCTGTATCTTATGCAAGATTATCTGACGCCAAAACCAATGCTCCCAACCACTAACCTATGTTGCAAACTGGGGAGAAGAGTATTCGTGGCAGGTTGGTTTATAACTTACAAGCCCAAAGGAGGCCTAGATGAATAAATAAATGACCTGAACCCGTTCCTCTCTGCCAAAAAAGGAACTGTAAACATGCTAATGCTATAGATAACAGGGAATTCCTACCTATAGAAGGGTTTGAGCAGGATATACCAAGTTTGGACAGATCACTTATTGTAAATCAGTCTGAAATATGAATAAATGGGGTAGAGCAGTCTGAATAAAGAAGTTAGTCATATAAACAATCTTCTGTCTATGTAGTTGACAGTAAAAACACTGAAACAGCAGAATAATAATTCCATTACACAAATTCTCAACTTGTCTGTTATTCAAAAACCAAAATGTGGGCTTCCCTGGTTGCGCAGTGGTTGAGAGTCTGCCTGCCGATGCAGGGGACGCGGGTTCGTGCCCCGGTCCGGGAAGATACCACATGCCGCGGAGTGGCTGGGCCCGTGAGCCATGGCCGCTGAGCCTATGCGTCCGGAGCCTGTGCTCCGCAATGGGAGAGGCCACAACAGTGAGAGGCCCGCATACCGCAAAAAAAAACCCCAAAAACCAAAATGTGCCTAATGCATAACAGAAAGGATATTTCTAGAGAGCTGTGTATGACCACTTTACACTCTTCAAAGGAAAGAATGCTTCATTCGTGACTAATATTAACCTATATCCTTTGAATCATTAGCAGTTTTGTTATTGGCAAGATCTAGGATTTCTGTGGTCTCATTTGATTAATCAGGTAGTCTTGGGAGCACAGAGGACAGAACATCAACTTTGCCTGAAGCAGAGTTACAAATAAGTTCACAGAGGAGGTGACTACCAGGATAGTTCAGTGAAGCATGAGTACAGTTTGCCAATTAAGGGAGTGGGTATGGAGCACAGATGGCTGAGGGAAATCATGGCAAACAATCCTTTATTATTTGCAATGAAATAATATAACACAATCTCTAATAACAAGTTTAAAAGTGTTTTTCTTTCAAAATAAAAAAGATGTTTGTAATTGACAAAAGTGGGCTATTTCCTCAGATTGAGATATTCATCCATGAAAACATCCTGTGCAAATGATCAAAGGCTAAATTAAAAAAAAATCAAATTAATGGATGATCTCAAGAGCAATTATCATTCACCACCATTGCAATTACTACAATTATTATAACTAATATTAATTACTAGGCATTATCCTAAGTACTTAACATTGATCATCTTACGTAATCATGGGAATACCTCTGTACATTTGTGCTACTTTTGTATTTCATTTCACAGATGAAATAAAAAGTCATTTAATAGAATCAAATATCCATCAAAGATAAAAACTCTAATCAAACTAACAACAGAAAACAATTTTTTCAAACAGATAAACTCTAGCTACAAAACAAAGCCTATAGCTAACATCTCAATAGTGAACCATAAAAGCAATTTCCTTTAAAATTACAAATAGGAAAAATATACTGCTGTCACTAATCCTATTTAGCTTTTCCAAGATGTTCTAGGCAGCTACATTAAGTAAACATATATTTTATAAATCATAAATAAAACAAAATTGCAAATATAAGAAATAAAGCTCTCATTGTTTATAGATAATATGATTGACCACATAAAAACCTGTAAGTATTCCAAAGAAAAATTATTAAAAACAAGTATTTAGCAATGTTGCAAGATTTAAGATCAATTTACTAGACAGTTGCCAGATATAAGATCAACTGCATTTCTATATATGAACATATACTTAGATATTATAACTTTACAAAAAGATGATTCAAATAGGATCACAAATTATATAGGTACCTAGGAATAAAAGCAAAAATATTAAAAAAAAAAAAGCAAAAATATTATATATAATTAAGACCTGTATATAGATAATGAGAAATGTCACTGATAGCACATTAAAGGCCATGAAAGTAAATGGAACAATATATAATTTGTACAGACAGTCTCAAAATTAAAAGATTCCTGCAGTAGGTCATTAAAAAATAGTTTCCAGTAGATTAAGGCAAGGTTTCTTAATAGCAGCACTGTTGACCTTTTCGGTCAAATATTTCTTTGTTGTGGAGGGCTGCTTTGTGCATTTTAGAATGTTTAGCAACATCCCTGGCCTCCATCCAATAGATGCCAGTAGAACTATTATAACCAAACTGTCCCCAGACATTTGCAAGTGTCTCCTGGGGGGAGAAATGACCCCCAGTTGAGAACCACTGGGTTAAGGATATAAATATGAATGATATAAATATAAAGGATATAAATACGAATGACAATTTTTTAAAAATATTAATACAGAAGATTACTTTAATATCTTGAGATAGGAAAAGATTTCTTGGAAAAAAATAAAAGCATTTAACATAAAAAATAGTTGATAAATTAAGAAAGTAACTTTGTTAACATACCATAAAGAAATTGTACAAGCTAAAAACCAGGTGAAGATTATATATTTGCAACATATCTGAAAAAAAATATTATTATCTTGAATGCATAAAAGAGTTAATAAAAAAGTCAATAAAGAAAAAAACTAATAAGCTAATAGGAAAATACAATTTAAAACCATGATTAGATCAAAATTTATACCCTTCGCATCCTCACTCTGATCTGCAAAAGTGGAAAAAGCCTGCCAATACTAACAATTGGTAGAAAAGTTCAACACTCAACTTTGCTAATGATGGTGTAAATTGGGGCAACTTTTATAGTAATATTTTGTAGTAATATTGAATACTTGAAAACTCTATAACCTAAAATTTCATTTCCAGCTCTATACTACTGAGAAATACTTTCATCCCAGGATGGACATATGAGCAGTTTATAATATATAAAATTACAAATAACACAAATATTACCACTCAACAGAAATTGAATTAAAAATCTGTAGCAGATTCAGGCCAAAAAAAAAAGAAAAATTCTACGTGAGAGTGAAAATTAATGAATTAAAGCTACACATAACAATCTGAACATATTTCACAAACAGAATAGAAAAAAGTAAATCACAAAAGATTAGCATGTATAGATCAATAGATCGCAAGGTATAGAGATAAGATGGTTCTTTTCATGTGAAGTCCAAAATGCATAATTAAATCATATGATTAAACTATATAATAAAAGTGCAGGGACTTCCCTGGTGGCACAGTGGTTAAGAACCCTCCTGCCAAGGCAGGGCACACGGGTTCGAGCCCTGGTCCAGGAAGGTCCCACGTGCCGCGGAGCAACTAAGCCTGTGAGCCACAACTACTGAGCCTGCGCTCTACAGCCCACAAGCTACAACTACCGAAGCCCACGTGCCTACAGCCCATGCTCTGCAACAAGAGTAGCCCCTGCTCGCTGCAGCTAAAGAAAGCCCATGTGCAGCAACAAAGACCCAACACAGCCCAAAATAAATAAATTTATAAAAAGAAAAAAGAGCATACATAAGTGGTAATACTATAAAGGAAGGATAAGCACAAAATTTAGGCTTGCATTTACCTCAGGGAAGAGAATATTTATATTGGGATTGTTCTATTTCTTAAACCAGAATTTAGTAAATATGTGTTTGCTTTGTAGTAATTTTTTAGCCCATACACGTAAGTTATAGATAACTTTTTATAATATGACTATTCCATCATAAAAAAAAACACTAAAAAAATCCTAAACCTTAAAGTGGTTAAATATATTTTTCAAAGCAGATGTGCAGCAAGTAATATATCGTATCTGTCACACTCCATAAATTGTGTTTTCACCCACTAGGCAAAGATAAATATTTATTACAGTTCTCCTTCTGTGTTACCTTGATGCATACATTCAATATAAAGTACTGAGAACATCATTAAATTACTCATAGTTCTCAAGTGCCAGCCAAATTAGATATAAATTCTTTAGTTAAGCATTTAAGCCAGCTCTTTTATTTGACAATCCCAATCTGTTGCTAATGACAGCAAGGGTTGAGTGTCTGTACTAACAACAAAGCAGATTTCAAATGAAGAATATTATTAGGGGCGACAAAAGATATGTAATAAAGACAAAAGGAACAATTCACCAAGGACATAAAAATTCCAAGTGTTTTACGCTTAATAACAAAGCTTCATTTTACTCAAAGCAAAACATGACAGAACTAAAAGGAGAAAAAGACAAATCCACAATCATAACTGGTGATGTCAACATTCCTTTCTGATAGAAAGATGGAACTGCATGATATTAGTAGACAAAAAATCTAAGAATATGGGAGAATTGAACAATAATATGAACTAACTTGACCTAACTGATATTTATAGAACACTCCAACAAACAATAGAAAAATCCACATTTTTTTCCAAGTATAAAAGGGAATGTTCACCAAGAAAGACTATATATGGGGCAATGAAACAAGTTTTGATAAGAATAAAATGACTAAAATGATATGGAATATGTTTAATCTTCACAATAGTTAAACAAGTGAAAGATATCAGAGAAATCTCCAAATATTTAGAAAATAAGCTATACAAACTTCTAAATTGCTTTTCAATCAAAACTGAGACCACAAGAGACATTAGAATATCTTTTCCTCAAATGGCAATAAAAATACTTTATGTAAAAATTTGTGGATTGCAGCTAAAGCATAGTGTAGAAGAAAACCTATAGTGTTAAATGTATATGCCAGAAAATAAGAAATATCTAAAAGTAAGCCTGAAGCTATCACTTTAAGAAACTATAAAAAAAGAACAGCTAAACCCAAAGTAAGTAGAGAAGGGAAGTAAAAAGATGCAGCATAAGTAAATGAAGTAGAAAATGGAACTGTATACTTAAAATTGGTCCATATATGCATGTAATCTTTACTAAAAAAAGCTATGAACAGGTAAGGTACGTAATTTATTGGAAAATAATTCTGGCTATCCTAGGCATGGAGTGTTTGGCCCTAAGGGAAAAAGTTGCATATACAGAAGTAATTTTATTACTTTTTTAGCATATCAATCATTGTTTAACAGAAAAGAAATGAACACTAGGACGACAACAGGATCTCTCTTAACAATTCCCATTTTATATGTGTTGCCATCAGCTGACCTTGATCTAGCTCTCTGCTTTTACCTTGGCTTTTATGGTGGAACATTTAAGAGGTCTCCAGATAAAAATGCCATACTGATACATGGATATATCTATATATGATTACAAGGTTTAATTCTCGTGGTACAATTTCTACCTAAAGTTTAATGTAGGTTAGGAAAAAATAAAAATTTCAAAATCCTACAACATACCAAACAACTTTAATACATACTTTGGTTCAATCCTCATAGCATCCTTCTTTAGTTTGACTCTACTTTTCAAGATAAGGAGAGAAATATAATCAAACAAGACATTTACCCAAGTCATATAGCAGACTCTGTATGTTCTCAAACACAGCAATTTGTCTGCTATATCACATTGCCTTTTTCTTAACCTATGTATTCCATTTACTCTGTCTTATAAAACAAAGAAACATATGGTAATTAAACCATAGTAACAATCTTATATATACATCTAGTCCAATAGATTTCTTTAAAACATCATTATCAGAGGAAGATTTAGGAAAAATTAATTATGTAATTTATTTTTGCACTCAAAGCAGCTTTAAATCCAAGTTGAGGTTCTTTTTTCTAAACTTGTTTCAATTGGGAGAAATTTTAAACCTCTTAGTTGATTGAGAGAAAATAGTTTTACTTTAGACATATAATCTCACATTGATAGGTATAACATGTACTTTTTAATTCAGCTAATCCTGAAAGAGCTGAGTGCCAGATACTGGAATTTTTAAACTAATGAATCAGTTATGGGAAACAAAATTGGGGATATCATTTTTCTTTGACACATGATTTTGGTCATTTATTTGAAGACATTTGACTTTCCAATTATGGGCCTATGTAGTAAGGATACAAAAATGATCAAAATAGACTCAAAGAGCTTACAGCATATTAAGGGAGAAAAACATAGAAACAGTCAATTTGGAATATGATAGGAATTACACTAAAATATCAACAATGCATAATGTTGATGCCAAAGAGGAAGGGATTGATTGTATATTTGAGCTTTAGGGAAAAAGGGTCTGAAAACTTTATAGTCAATCTGGTTAAATAGATAGACATTTTAATCCAAAAACATAAAACCCACTTGTTCAATATAACCTAGCTTCCAAATCAAGAAGTTAATTTGTATTTTAAAATTTAGGTATTAGTGTTCAAATATGTTTCATATTATTAGTAAATTCATCAATGAGATTGATTTTAAAGGTATCTCTCTTCTTTAAATATTTTCTCCTATTAAAACTGCCCTGAAACTGACATTGACCATAGCAAATTTGCTTTCAGGCCTGTCATTCCACTTACTTTGACCCTTTTGTAGGATTCCCTGCTGATTATTTAAAGACTACACACTGGCCTTGAAAGTCTCACATCTGAATAATGCTAAAAATTTTCTGACATCGAACACCCAGATACAGAGCATATATCATTAAATATTGTCTATTTGATATCATTATTTCATCCCTTTTATTTTTATTTGCACCTTTAAGAAGAAGGTATAGGGCTTCGCTGGTGGCGCAGTGGTTGGGAGTCCGCCTGCCGATTCAGGGGACATGGGTTCGTGCCCCGGTCTGGGAAGATCCCACATGCTGTAGAGCGGCTGGGCCCGTGAGCCATGGCCGCTGAGCCTGCGCGTCCAGAGCACGGGAGAGGCCACAACAGTGAGAGGCCCCCGTACCGCAAAAAAAAAAAACAACAAAGGTATAAACATTCATTCAAGGAGTACACACCACATTCCAGGTCCTATGCAAGGTACATTTTGTGCCTTCAGAACTTTACAGGATAAATTTTATTATAACTATGGCACATATATTTACCCTTAAGGGTTTCATGATTGTCTTCTGTTCAGTATCTCATTTTGCAATACTGGTCACAGTCTCCAGAGTATACCTCAAGACCTGGATAATGTAGACTTTAAAAATTCTAAGAACTGATGTTTTAGAGAACTGGCTCATGTCTGCCTGATCCCTTGACACCCCACTTTCTTCACACTCTCCTTTATTTCTCTGTCAGCTTACTATGGAAGCATCTCTCACCCTAACACTGATATTTTTTATGTGTATGGAATTAATTCTTTTTAAGATATATTTTTATTTTAAAAAAGCTTTTAACATCTCATTTCTAATTTTGTTAAAAGGAAGACCATTCTTCAGCAGCAAAACACACATACACCGAGCCAGCTGCCCTGTTTCAAAAACAGAAAATATGATGCACAATCTGTAACTTCTGGAAAAATGCGATTCCGATTTTTGAAATGACTCTTTATTTTGAAATGATTGTTAAATGGTCTTGAAGGTGACAATCCTCTGAGAATAATTCTGAAAAAAATAACCAAAGATGAAGACACTGTCACTTGACATAGGGAAGAAATTAGTAATCATATATATGAGCTGTTTTTTCTCACAGGAGTGATAATACTTTATTGTAGTCTAAAGAGGGAAATGTGTGAAAAAGTATAATTGGCCCCTTTATTATGAAACAAGAATAAATGGACAAATCATAACAAAACACTCACAGTTAACCATTATAATTCTGATTCACTCTATGGCATTTCAGTTTACCAGTAGCCTTGGGAGACTATAAACAGATATTAGATAGAATGAAAAAAGATGATTTAGGTTTAATTTTAGGCAAGAAGACTTATTCCAGCAAGAATATATCTAAACTATATTCTTATAGGAACTTTTCTTTGTGCCACATTTGCTTGAGAGAGCCTTGTTCTGTTTAGCTGAGCAGCAGTCAGAGATGGTCCTAGAATATTTCAGTGACCTCCTATGTAGTACATTTCCTTCACTGTTAGTGGTTGCTTGAAACTTGGAGATTGTTTCATCAACTATATTTTTTTGTCATATCTGGAATGGAAAGAAGACACTGAAGATAATTCTAAAGGCAAAGTTTTGTGATCTTCTGGATTCTGGTTAGGTGGTTATTCCCATCTACATGATTTTATGCTTTAAAAACCCCACTTACTCTAGCTTACATGGGGATTTGAGATGGATCTTAAATACACATAAGTGTTCAATCCTCTATATACACCCAAATATACGTTAATCTTTGTCAAATTGCTCTAAAAAAAAATTTCATTTGGGGGCTTCCCTGGTGGCACAGTGGTTGAGAGTCCATCTGCCAATTCAGGGGACACAGGTTCGTGCCCCAGTCCGGGAAGATCCCACGTGCCGCGGAGCGGCTGGGCCCGTGAGCCATGGCCGCTGAGCCTGCGCGTCCGGAGCCTATGCTCCGTAACGGGAGAGGCCACAACAGTGAGAAGCCCGCGTACCGCAAAAAAAAAAAAAAATCATTTGGACAAAATGCATCTTCTGGTTGTTGGTCCTCTTGGCTTTCTCAGCTTTGGATATCTGCTAATGGCTATTTATGTACTGGGATTTCATTTGCAGATTCATTTTTAGGAAGCTTTTGCTTTGTTTTGTTTTATTATATATTTTCTCTCTCCTCACTTTGTACCTTCTTGTGCTTCCCCTGTGTGTGTGTGTGTGTGTATGTGTGTGTGTGTGTATGTTTATTTTCTATTTTTGGTTGTCTCCAGGTGGCAGTCTGTGCCCCAGTTTCCTCACTGAAAACCAGATCTTAAAATATTTCTTTGGAGTTATGGCCCTGTGGTTTTATTGGTAGATGGCAGATTCAGTTACAGAATTGGTGGACAACTTGGCCCATCCCTGATAGAAAGGCTGTGCCTATTTCTTTTCACCTCTCTAGGCCTACAGGTTGATGCAAACTCCAAGCGGTATTTGGTAGGAGTTTATGTGTGTGTGTGTTTCCTTGTTTTGTTTAGCTGCACTCCAGAATGAAATTAGGGATGGATCACTCATTTTGAGAGAACTCAGCTGCCAAATGGTTAGGGACACCTAAAGAGTCAGATTAAGAGTTCCATGTGGTGAGGAAATTAGGCCTCTCATCAATAGCCAGCATGAACTTGACCAAATCTGAGAGAAACACATCTTGGATGTGGAAACTCCACCCAGTCAAAGACTTCAGATGACTGCAGGCCTGGCCAATATCTTCAGTACAACCTCATGAGAGATACTTAGACAGAACCACCAGCCAAGCTGCTTCAAATTTCCTGACCTATAGAAACTGTGAGACAACACTTGTTTTAAGCTACTAAGTTTTGGGGTTATTCGTCACACAGCAATAGATAACTAATATATTCATCTATGTTCATGTATTTGTCTATGTCTCCATCTCCATCTCCATTATTGTCTATGTCTATGTGTATATATTTCTTTGGAAAATTGCACTAAAGAAACATTATTAATTGTGTTAAAATATAAAAATCGGTAGAAAATCATTTTCTATTTAAATATTACTTAATGCCTTATTCTTTGACAAGATTACTTGAAAATAGCTCTGAAATTTGTATAAACTAAAAATTACAATCACATAATGCTGATTTCTTAGATAATATCACTAAGTTTTAGCTGCCTATTTGCATAAGATATTAATGGGATATAAATTATAAAAAGTAACACTGAAATCCAGAGCTGTGACAAGGTGCTATCACCAGATATCTGAATTATATTCCATCTTTTATAAATGGTTTACCAAAGAAATTATATTTATTTACTAATTAAATATCATTTAAAGCTCTGCTACTATTAACAGGCTCTCAGAGACACCACTCATGGACTTCATAGTCTAAGTGGCCTCTAAAACATTGAGAGACAATTTAAAATATACCTTTATTGAGAAAGGACGAGATTTGAGACATTCCGACTGCAAATACAGATCTGGAGCTATTGGAAATGTTTCAACAAAATCCAGTCCTCTTCTTGGTTTATGGATATGCAGTCTGTTACGCCTCATAGCTGAAGCTACATGATGAGAGTGTTCTGGTCTCCCTGGGCTCAGAGTCAATGCCTATTCCTGGCAAAGTGAGGGGAAAAAAGAGCGAGCCTCACCCACTTCAAAAGCACATTGACTGAGAACACTCACTAAGGAATGGGAGACTTTCTGTCTCTCCAGGGGAAGGAGGCTGAATAGACAAAACCTTATGCACTGCATTTGCTCTCTGAATTACTGGCTAGTTTTTAGTGCCAAAGTTGATATTTTAATTATCTGCCTAAGACAAGAGTGTTTTTCAAAATTTGTTGTCAATCTGTACTAGCATTATCTTAGGTGTTTATTCATTTATTCAATAAATACATATTATATAGTTACTGTATGCCAGGAACGGTTCTATGTCTTGAGGATATAACACTGAGGAAAAAACGTGCACACCGTTTTTTTGTTGTTGTTCTCATAGAGATTACATTCTATGGGTCTAACATTCTAGTGTTAAAAGTGTGCAGATCTCTAGATACCACCATGGACCTAATAAATTAGAAAATCTGTTAAAGAAGAAGATAGCGGAGGAGGAAGATGTGAAGATCACCTTCCTCTCCACAAATACATCAAAAACACATCTACACGTGGAACAACTCCTACAGAACACCTACTGAATGCTGGCAGAAGACCTCAGACCTCCCAAAAGGCAACAAACTCCACACATACCTGGGTAGGGCAAAAGAAAAAAGAAAAGACAGAGGCAAAAGAATAGGGATGGGACCTGCACCTCTGGGAGGGAGCTGTGAAGGAGGAAAGGTTTCCACACTAGGAAGCCCCTTCACGGGCGGAGAGTGGGGGTGGGCAGGGGAAAACTTCAGAGCCACGGAGGAGAGCACAGCAACAGGGGTGCAGAGGGCAAAGCAGAGAGATTCCTGCACAGAGGATTGGTGCTGACCAGCACTCACCAGCCCGAGAGGCTTGTCTGCTCACCCGCTGGGGCGGGTGAGGGCTGGGAGCTGAGACTCTGGCTTCGGAGTTCAGATCCCAGGGAGAGGACTGGGGTTGGCGGCGTGAGCACAGCCTGAAGGGGGCTAGTGCACTACAGCTAGCTGGGAGGGAGTCTGGGAAAAAGTCTGGAACTGCCTAAGAGGCAAGAAACCATTGTTTCAGGGTGTGCGAGGAGAGGGGATTCAGAACACCGCCTAAACGAGCTCCAGAGATGGGCGCCAGCTGCGGCTATCAGCATGGACCCCAGAGACGGGCATGAGATGCTAAGGCTGCTGCTGCAGACACCAAGAAGCCTGTGTGCAAACACAGGTCACTATCCACACCGCCCCTCCTGGGAGCCTGTGCAGCCCGCCACTGCCAGGGTCCCGTGATCCAGGGACAACTTCCCTGGGAGAACACATGCTGCGCCTCATGCTGTTGCAACGTTACGTCGGCCTCTGCTGCCTCAGATTCACCCCACATCCCAATTATAACTGCCGTACCTCTTCCTGTCCTCTGCCTGAGTGAGCCAGAGCCCCCTAATTAGCTGCTGCTTTAACCCAATCCTATCTAGGTGGGAACAAAAGCCTGAGGGCGACTTACACAGAGCGCAGGGGCCAAAATTAAAGCTGAAAACCAGGAGCTGTGCAAAAAAGAAGAGAAACGGAAATTTCTCCCAGCAGCCTCAGGAGCAGAAGATTAAATCCCAACAATCAACTGAGGTACCCTGCATCTGTAGAACACCTGAATAGGCAATGAATCAACCCAAAATTGAGGCGGTGGACTTTGGGAGCAACTGTAGACGTGGTATTTGCTGTCTGTGACTGACTTATTTCTGATTTTTATGTTTATCTTAGTTTAGTGTTTAACGCTTGTTATCATTAGTGTTTTTTTTATTGGTTTGGTTGCTATCTTCATTTTTTATTACTTTTTAATTTTTTACTTTAATAATTATTTTATTTTAATTATTTTACTATTTTTTTTTCTCTCTCTCTCTTTTCTTCTCCCTTTTCTTCTGAGCCATGTGTCTGACAGGATCGTGGTGCTCCGGCCTGGTGTCAGACCTGAGCCTCTGAGGTGGGAGAGCTGAGTTCAGGACATTGGACCACCCGAGACTTCCTGGCCCAATGTAATATCAATCGGGGAAGGCTATCCCAGAGATCTCTGTCTCAGCACTAAGACCCAGCTCCACGCAATGGCCTGCAAGTCAGGTACTGGACGCCCCAAGCCAAACAACTAGCAAGATAGGAACACAACCACACCCATCATCAGAGGGGCTACCTAAAATCATAATAAGTTCACAGACACCCCCAATACACACCATCGGACATGGCCGTGCCCAACAGAAAGAAAAGACCCAGCCCCACCCACTGGAACACAGGCACGAGTCCCCTCTACCAGGAAGCCTACACAAGCCACTGAATCAATCTTATCCACTGGAGGAAGACACCAAAAACAACAGGAACTATGAACCTGCAGGCTGCGAGAAAGAGACCCCAAACACAGTAAGTTGAGCAAAATGAGAAGACAGAGAAACAAACAGCAGATTAAGGAGCAAGGTAAAAACCCACCAGACCAAACAAATGAAGAGGAAATAGGCAGTCTACCTGAAAAATAATTAAGAGTAATGATAGTAAAGATGATCCAAAATCTTGAAAATAGAATGGAGAATATGCAAGAAATGTTTAACAAGGACCTAGAAGAACTAAAGAGAAACAAACAATGATGAACAACACAATTAATGAAATTAAAAATTCTCTAGAAGGAATCAACACCAGAATAACTGAGGCAGAAGAACAGATAAGTGACCTGGAAGATAAAATAGTGGAAATAACTACTGCAGGGCAGAATAAAGAAGAAAGAATGAAAAGAATTGAGCACAGTCTTAAAGACCTCTGGGACAAAATTAAACGCACCAACATACAAATTATAGGGGTCCCAGAAGAAGAAGAGAACAAGTAAGGGTCTGAGAAAATATTTGAAGAGATTATAGTTGAAAATTTCCCTAACATGGGAAAGGAAATAGTTAATCAAGTCCAGGAACCGCAGAGAGTCTCATACTGGGCAAAGCCAAAGAAAAACATGCTCAGACACATATTAATCAACCTATCAAAAATTAAATACAAAGAAAAAATCTTAAAAGCAGCAAGGGAAAAGAAACAAATAACATACAAGGGAATCTCCATAAGGTTAACAGCTGATCTTTCAGCAGAAACTTTGCAAGCCAGAAGGTAGTGGCAGGACATATTTAAAGTGATGAAAGGGAAAAACCTACAACCAAGATTACTCTAACCACCAAGGATCTCATTCAGATTCTACAGAGAAATTAAAACCTTTACAAACAAGCAGAAGTTAAGAGAATTCAGCACCACCAAACCAGCTTTACAACAAATGCTAATGGAACTTCTCTAGGTAGGAAACACAAGCGAAGGAAAAGACTTACAGAAACAAACCAAAACAATTAAGAAAATGGTAATAGGAACATACATATCTATAATTACCTTAAAGGTAAATAGATTAAATGCTCCAGTCAAAAGACATCAACTAGATGAATGGATACAAAAACAAGACCCATATATATGCTGTCTACAAGAGACCCACTTTAGACCTAGGGACACATACAGACTGGAAGTGATGGGATGGAAAAAGATATTCCATGCAAATGGATATCAAAAGAAAGCTGGAGTAGCAATTCTCATATAAGACAAAATAGACTTTAAAATAAAGACTCTTACAAGAGACAAAGAAGGACACTACATAATGTCCAAGGGGTCAATCCAAGAAGAAGATATAACAATTGTAAATATTTATGCACCCAACATAGGAGCACCTAAGGCATATGCAAACAGCCATAAAAGGGGAAATCAGCAGAAACACAATAATAGTAGGGGACTTTAACACCCCACTTTTACCAATGGACAGATCATCCAAAATGAAAATAAATAAAGAAACACAGCTTTAAATGATACATTAAACAAGATGGACTTAATTGATATTTATGGGACATTCCATCCAAAAACAACAGAATACACTTTATTTTCAAGTGCTCATGGAACATTCTCCAGGATAAATCATATCTTGGGTCACAAATCAAGCCTCAGTAAATTTAAGAAAACTGAAATCGTATCAAGTATCATTTCTGACCACAAGCTATGAGAGTAGATATCAATTACAGGAAAAAAACTGTAATCGTAATAAATATATGGAGGCTAAACAATATGCTACTAAATAACCAAGAGATCACCAAAGAAATCAAAGAGGAAATCAAAAAATACCCAGACAAATGACACTGAAAACACAACAACCCAAAACCTATGGGATGCAGCAAAAGCATTTCTAAAAGGGTAGTTTATAGCACTATATTCCTACCTCAAGAAACAAGAAACATCTCAAATAAACAACCTAACCTTACACCTAAAGCAGTTAGAGAAAGAAGAACAAAAAAACACCCAAAGTTATCAGAAGGAAAGAAATCATAAAGATCAGAAATTAAAAAAGAAATGAAGGAAATGATAGCAAAGATCAATCAAACTAAAAGCTGGTTCTTTGAGAAGATAAACAAAATTGGTAAAACATTAGCCAGACTCATCAAGAAAAAAAGGGAGAAGACTCAATTCAATGGAATTAGAAATGAAAAAGGAGAAACAACAACTGACACCGCAGAGATTGCTACAAGGAGCTCTATGCCAATAAAATGGACAACCTGGAAGAAATGGACAAATTCTTAAAAAAGCACACCCTTCCAAGACTGAACCAGAAAGAAATAGAAAATATAAACAGAGCAATCAGAAACACTGACATTAAAACTGTGATTAAAAATCTTGCAACAAACAAAAGCCCAGGACCAGGTGGCTTCACAGGCGAATTCTATCAAACAACTAGAGAAGAGCTAACACCTATCCTTCTCAAACTCTTGCAAAATACAGCAGAGGGAGGAACACTCCCAAACTCCTTCTACAAAGCCACCATCACACTGATACTCAAACCAGACAAAGATGCCACAAAAAAAGAAAACTACAGGCCAATATCACTAATGAACATAGATGCAAAAATCCTCAACAAAATACTAGCAAACAGAATCCAACAGCACATTAAAAGGATCATACAAATCATCAAATGTGGTTTTCCCAAGAATGTAAAGATTCTTCAATATATGCAAATCAATCAATGTGATAAACCATATTAACAAATTGAAGCTAAAAACTATACGATAATCTCAACAGATGCAGAAAAAGCTTTCAACAAAATTCAACACCCATTTATGATAAAAATTCTCCAGACAGTAGGCATAGAGGGAACCTACCTCAGCATAATAAATGCTATATATGACAAACACATGTCAACATCATTCTCAATGCTGAAAAACAGAAACCATTTCCTCTAAGATCAGGAACAAGACAAAGTTGCCCACTCTCACTGCTATTATTCAACATAGTTTTGGAAGTTTAGCCACAGCAATCAGAAAAGAAAAAGAAATAAAAGGAATCCAAATCAGACAAGGGTGAAACTGTCACTGTTTAAAGATGACATGATACTATACATAGAGAATCCTAAAGATGCTACCAGAAAACTACTACAGCTAATCAATGAATTCAGAAATGTTGCAGGATATAAAATTAATGCACAGAAATCTCTTGCATTCCTATACACTAATGATGAAAAATCTGAAATAGATATTAAGGAAACAATCCCACTTACCATTTCAACAAAAAGAATAAAATACCTAGGAATAAACCTACCTAAGGAGACAAAAAACTTGTATGCAGAAAACTGTAAGACACTGATGAAAGAAATTAAAGACCATACAAACACATGGGGAGATATTCCATGTTTCTGGATTGGAAGAATCAACATTGTGAAAATGACTATACTACCCAAAGCAATCTACAGATTCAATGCAAACCCTATGAAACCCTATGAAACCCTATGAAACCAATGTCATTTTTCACAGAACTAGAACAAAAAATTTCACAATTTGAATGGAAACACAAAAGACCCTGAATAGCCAAAGCAATCCTGAAAAAGAAAAACGGAGCTGGAGGAATCAGGCTCCCTGACTTCAGACTATACCACAAAGCTACAGTAATCAAGACAATATGGTACTGGCACAAAAACAGAAATATAGATCAATGGACCAGGATAGAAAGCCCAGAGATATACCCACTCACATATGTTCACCTTATCTTTGATAAAGGAGGCAAGAATATACAGTGGAGAAAAGACAGCTTCAGTAAGTGGTGCTGGGAAAACTTGACAGCTACATGTAAAAGAATGAAATTAGAACAATTCCTAACACCATACACAAAAGTAAATGCAAAATGGATTAAAGACCTAAATGTAAGGCCAGAAACTATCAAACTCTTAGAGGAAAACATAGGCAGAACACTCTATGACATAAATCACAGCAAGATCCTTTTTGACCCACCTCCTAGAGAAATGGAAAGAAAAACAAAAATAAACAAGTGGGACCTAATGAAACTTAAAAGCTTTTGTACAGCAAAGGAATCCATAAATAAGATGAAAAGACAATCTTCAGAATGTCAGAAAATATTTGTAAACAAAGCAACTGACAAAGGATTAATCTCCAAAATATACAAGCAGCTCATGCAGCTCAATATCAAAAAAACAATCAACCCGATCAAAACATGGGCAGAAGACCTAAATAGACATTTCTCCAAAGAAGATATACAGTTTGCCCACAAACACATGAAAGGATGCTCAACATCACTAATCATTAGAGGAATGCAAATCAAATCTACAATGAGGTATCACCTCACACCAGTCAGAATGGCCATCATCAAAAACTCTACAAACAGTAAATACTGGAGAGGGTGTGGAGAAAAGGGAACCCTCTTGCACTGTTGGTGGGAATGTAAATTGATACAGCCACTATGGAGAACAGTATGGAGGTTCTTTAAAAAACTAAAAATAGAACTACCATACGACCCAGCAATTCCACTACTGGGCATATACCCTGAGAAAACCATAATTCGAAAAGAGTCATGTACCATAATGTTCATTTCAGCACTATTTATAATAGCCAGGGCATGGAAACAACCTAAGTGTCCACTGACAGATGAATAGATAAAGAAGATGTGGCATATATATACAATGGAATATTACTCATCCATAAAAAGAGACAAAATTGAGTCATTTGCAGTGAGGTGGGTGGACCTAGAGACTGTCATACAGAGTGAAGTAAGTCAGAAAGAGAAAAACAAATACCGTATGCTAACACATATATATCGAATCTTAAAAAAAAAAATGTTTCTGATAAACCTAGGGGCAGGACAGGAATAATGATGCAGATGTAGAGAATGGACTTGAGGATATGGGGAGGGGGAAGGGTAGGCTGGGACCAAGTGAGAGAATAGCATTGACATAGATGCACTACCAAATGTAAAATAGATAGCTAGTGGGAAGCAGCTGCATAGCACAGGGAGATCAGCTTAGTGTTTTGTGACCACCTAGAGGGGTGGGATAAGGAGGGTGGGAGGGAGACACAACAGGGAGGGGATATGGGGATATATGTATACATACAGCTGATTCACTTTGTTATACAGCAGAAACTCACAAAACATTGTAGAACAATTATACTCCAATACAGATGTTTAAAAAAAAAGAATATCTATCGTAAAGAAGAAATATGCATATTTAATGAGTTGCTCATATATGCCCCCAGGCATACTAACATTTCAGATCTAGACTACCTTTCTTTTGCCATTTTCTTTTTTTGCTCTGGAATTCTAATATTTACTATGAGATTTTCCTAAAACCACCTGATGGGATGTCACTTAAACTTGGATTGCATAGTCTGATATTCAAAACATCTATTGGGTTATCCTACTGCCTTTGTGTTACACTTTTGATTTCACTTATAATATTATATTAAAACATGTCTTTCAAAATACTCTGTAGTTACCATATTTTATCTTCCTTTCACCTCCCAACACAAGAACATGGTTCTTCAAAATCTCTACCTACAAGTTTGACATATAAAAAGCACCAAAATGGTTACTATCATCATTGTGGTGTGTATAGTATCCTGGACAGAAAAGTAATTATGTGCAATTAATAAAATAATATTATAATGAATCTAAAAAGATTGATTACTTTTGGTCTTTTTAGTTAAGATTATTGAAGTACCATATCAGTAGGATGTAAAAATGTCCTGTATCTTATACTTTTCTTATAGTGAGGTAATTAGAAATTATAGGGAAAACCATAGCAAAATGTTATGTACTTTTTCCTTGCATATTATATAGGAAATATTATTACATTTGCATATATATAGGAAAATCTTCAGGCATGTTCTATGATAAATAATTAGAGTTAAAAAAAAGAAAAAAACAGGGCTTCCCTGGTGGCGCAGTGGTAGAGAGTCCGCCTGCCGATGCAGGGGACGCGGGTTCGTGCCCCGGTCCGGGAGGATCCCGCGTGCCGCGGAGCGGCTGGGCCCGTGAGCCATGGCCGCTGAGCCTGTGCGTCCGGAGCCTGTGCTCCGCAACGGGAGAGGCCACAGCAGTGAGAGGCCCGCGTACTGCAAAAAAAAAAAAAAAAAAGAAAGAAAAAAACAAACAAAAATGGAAGCAAAAGTGAATACCAATGAAACCCAACAATTGAAGCATACTAGCAACTTGAAAAGACCAGCCATGTTTTATTTGTTTCTCCATTTATCTTCTCTTCTCTCTTGAGTACACTTTGAACAGTCTGTCTACCAAGTTCACAGATATTTCATATCTAAAGTAATAGTTACCATTTAACAGGATAATAGCCAACCCCATGTTAGAACTTTATCCAAATTCTTGATTAAAATTTCATATTCAATCAGGATATAGTGAAAGGATATGGCTTATTTTACTCTGAACTTATATAGTAGATACTCTCTTAAGTGGCATTCATTTATTGGTTTTATCAGAGAAACTTTCCCTATGTATTTTACAGTGAACACCAAACTAGGTTTCCCATGGGACACTGAACTCTGGGATCATGATGTCTACTCTCCCATAAATCCTTGTTCTTCTCCTTTGACTAGTTCCATCTCTTTATGTCAAGTTGTTATTGAGACTACATTATTTCATTAAATATGATGTAAATTGATTAAATATAAATAGAAAAAGGCTAGTAGTTTGCAGAAATCTAAATTGAATGTTTCAGACTTGATAATGCCCTATCCTGTCTGCATTGGAATATATAGTTTGAAATGCAATCAAATTAAGACAAACGTAAAGAAAATGGGGGTGATATTTTAAATTAGAGAACAATTCTACAAGTGACTGCTTTGCAACTCTCTTTGTAACTTCACTCTAAATAAAAATTACACCGGAAATGACATATAGGATATTATGGATATGGTTATTTAAGGAATATCCAGAGGACATCCAGATGGACTCATTAAAAGTAGGTTTTGCTTTACATCAATTTATTGGTCAAAGATGCACATGTATACGATTCCACTTATCTTTTAGGTCTGAATCCAGTGTTCAGTTACTGTTGGTTTACAAAGTAGTACTCAATGACTAGTATTCTGTGTCCCCATTTCTCCGGAGATGTGTTTCCTGTTTGTTTGTGGGGTTTTTTCCCCTACAAAATTAGATAGTTTCTAAAAATAACTGAATAAAAATGATAAGACAACACAGGAGGTGATGATTAACTTGGTAAAAGCTATGTAGTTAGTACTAATAGACATAATCCTGTTCTAAATTACTAGAAATCCATTGAGAATAACAATTCATCCAGTGGTCAAATTAATTGTTTTAGTGCCTCATAGAGTAAACTGAGAACTTCAGAGGTTATTTCCTAGATGGTGTCATGCAAAGCATTTTATTTTTTGTAGACTTTAATATCAAGCCACGTTTGGTCCCCCTTAATCACTGTAAATTGAACTGAATCTGTTATTCATGTGTCAATGTGAAAAGTAATGACTTAAGAAATTATGATATTTTTCAAGGAGAAGTAAACATATTTTGAAAAAGCTTGAATTCATGATAAGATACAATGGTTTATAACATGGCCTTTCTCTCCAGATTTTTGGGGTCCTCCTCTTCTTTTTTTTTTTTTCAATGTTGAAAATGGAGAGTATTTGATTTTTTAAAAAGGTTTTTATTAATACATGTGTTTATCATGTTTGGAAGTTGAAAAGTGCCTAATATTATCATCATACTGACTTCACAGATTCTATTTGCCAGAGGTGGATGCAAATGACAACTCTTCTAAAAGCAAGCAGGTGTAGGCCAGGCTCCTGAACTGCTCAAAAGGAAGCTGACATTTCAACATTAAAGTTCAAGGCACTGGATCATTGTTCTAGTCATAACAAACTGTCTACATTACAAAACCCTAGCAACACATTCTAGGCATTATGCTGTATATCCCTCTATTTTCAGTCTGAAAAGATTTTATTAATTCATAAAAGGATTTTCTCAGCCAAGAGAAATTGGAAGCTGGCAGAACAAACAACAAAAACAGAACCACTCATTTCCCAGCTGAAAGATCTGGTCAGATTCATTAGCATTTGAATTGCTTCTGAAAAATTCCACCCATCACTGATTACCATATATATTTTTAATGTATTACTGCAGACTTATATTTCTATGCCTTTTCATCCAATTATGTTTTATAGAATATTTTTCATTTATAATGTTCTAAGCATAGATTATTACACATTACTCCAGTGTTATCATTTTCTTCTCTTTTGGAAAGGCTACAAATAGAGTCATAGTATAAGTGTTACCCAGAACAACAAATTATATCCTTTAGACTTGAAGTTGTTCAGGGTTTGCCCACTAAGTCTTTTTTCTGCCACAGTCTCATCAAGGTCATGACAAGAAAAAGAAGACATTGTACCATTTGCAGTTAACAATTACTAATAAGTTCATAAGTGATAATTGATAAAGTAAAGAAAGTAATTCTACCATAACCACTGGAGTTTTCCAAAATATGAATTTTTTAATATAATTCCCTATAAAGTTTCACAATATAACAAACAGTGCTTACTTTCTTTGTAAAGATTTAATACATGCAATCATTTGCATGAAATGCACTAATCCTTAGTGTGTCTCAGAGATATTTACTTGTATATACACTTAAATAATCACAAACAGGTGAGATGCAGAATATTTCACTAAGATACACTAAAATGCCCCTTTTCCCCTATACCACCTTCCAGAATACGTACATTTATCCTGACTTCTAACTGAATATTCTGACTTCTGATTCTGACTTCTGATGATTCTGTCATCAGCAATGTATGTTGCCTCTTCTTGAATTAATAAAAATGGAGTAAAACTGTGTACTCTTGTTTCTGGTTCCTTCAATTAGTAAAATATTTTTAAGATTCATCCATCTTGTGGTATTAGTAGTTCATTCTCTTTAATTGCATTGTTGTAATCCATCTTATTATTATAACACAGGCTATTTTTTAATAGCTTTACTGAAGTAAAATTCAGGTACCATGAAATTTACTCTCTTAAGTCAGTAAATTCAGTGGTATTTAGCATATTTTCAGAGTTGGTCAGCTATCACCACTGTATAATTTTAGAACATCACTCCAAGAAGAAACCCCCTACACTTTAGTAGTCAGTCCCAATAACCTCTCGCCGCAGCCCCTGGAAACCATTCATTTAGTTTCTGTCTTGTAAGTTTGTCTATTCTGGACTTTCAAATAAATGGAATCGTACACTATATACCACTGTTTGTTTATCCATCGATCTGTTGATGGACATTCAGTTTTTTCCAGTTTGGGGCCATTATGAATAATGCTGCTATGAAAATTTTTGCTTAAGTTTTTTTATCATTTACATTAATTTCTGGGTTTTATAAATTATAAATTTAGATGACCAGAAACTGTTGAACATTTTTCTAAAGTGGTCGTGCAATTTTCTAATTCTAATTCTCCAGGAATGTACGAGAGTTCTGATTACACCAAACTTCTCCAACACTTAGTATTACTAGTGTTGTTTATAGTATCCATTAGAGAATTTATATAGTAGAATCCCATTGTAGTTTTCATATATATGTCCATGATAATTACTGATGTTAAACTGTTGCCTAGATGTCCATCTTCTTTTGTGAAGAGTGGGTTTGAACATTTGATTATTTTTATTGGGTTCTTTGTTTTCGCATATTGAGTTGTCAGGGTTTTTTATACATTCTTGATGTAAGACTTTGGTACATAGATGTGTTAATTTTATTTGATCCCAATGTATTTAGCAGGACTTCATATTTTCTTAATGATATCTTTTGAAGACAAGACAATTTTAATTTTGAAGAAGTTTTTTCTATAGTTAGAGCTTTTAATGTGTTCTATCTGATAAATCTTTGCTTATACCAAGTGTGTGTTTTTTCTCCTAAATTTTTACCATTTACTTTCTTCATTTAAGTTTATTTTTTAATTTGTTGTGCGGAAAAAGATGAGGTTCATTTTTTAATGGCTATCCAATTGTTTCAGCACTATTTGATGAAAATACTGTCCTTTCCAAGTTGATACCATTTTTGAAAATCTATTGACCATATATGTTATGGATGGTCTTGTAAATCCCCTATTCTGGAGAAGTTCATTGAGCTATGTGTGTTTGCGTATGCCACCACCACACTGTCTTGAATGCAATAGCTTTATAGTAAGACATGAAATCAGATAGTGAAATCCCCCAACTTTTTTTCTCTTTCAAAATTGTTTTTGGGTATGTATTTTTCTTCGCATCTCCAAATGTAAATGAGCAATTTCTAAGAAAAAAAAAGATGCCAGGAATTTGATTGGTATTGTTTTGAATTTTGAATCAATTCGAGGAGAATGATATATTTAGCAATATTGAGTCATCCAATTCATGATTAGGATAAATGTCTCCATTTACGTCTGTTTAGTTTCTGTAAATATGGTTTATGCTTTTCAGTATACAAGTGTTGTACATAATTTGTTAAGTATATTCTCTTCGTTTGAGAAGCCACCAAGAGAAAATATTTTTAAATCACATATTAAACAGAGGACTGAATCTTGAGTATATAAAGAACTCTAAAATATATAAGGAAGCTTAGGAGAGAAATTGCTCTGTATCCTGTTTGTGGTCATGGTTACATGAATCTATCCAAATTTTAAAACTCATAGGACTACACACCAAAATAGTGTGTTATTAATCACTATTACTAAGTCTAACTTTTTTTAAAAAATTAAAATCTATAAGACAGTATTACTATTGTTCCTTAAATAATCATTGTCATTATTTATATAAACCTGCATGATTTCCACTCGGGGTTTTCTTTATTCCTTTCTTAAGTTTTCTGCTCCCACCCGAGATCACTACTTTTCAGCTCAAAGATCTTTAGTATTGATATTTATAGTATTGCAGTTTTGTTGGTGACACGTTCTCTCAATGTCTGTTATTTAAAACATCTATACGGCATCTTAGTTGTTCAAGGATATTTTTGCTGGTTATGGAATTCTAGGGAGAAAAATCTTTCTTTTATCACATCAAAGATATCATTTTATTGATTTCTGGCTTCCATGATTCTGTGGGAGAGTCTTTCATCAAGTTTAGTGTTGCCCTTTCAACAATAATTTGTCTTTTTTCTCAACTATTTTTTAGATTTTCTCTTTATCTTCCATTTTCAGCAATTTGATTCTGATATGCCTAAATAATTCATTCTACTCCCCCAGTTAATTCAAAGTGCTTCTTGGAATTTAATGAAATTCTTTAATGTATTGTTGATCTTGTTCATCAGTTTTTGAAATTTTTTCACAACTTTTTCTTAAAACACAATTTCTTGCTATGTTCTTTCTCTCCTTTCCTTTCCTTCAGGAACTCCAAAGTTTATGTCAGAATCTGACAGTGTCCCTTCATGTATCTCATGTTTTGTTGTGTTTTATTTTGTTACTTTTTAAACTATTTTTCTCTGAGCTTCAGGTTTGGTAGTTTCCATTGATTTCCTCTTCAAGTT
This sequence comes from Grampus griseus, assembly GCF_964374135.1. NCBI lineage: Eukaryota > Metazoa > Chordata > Mammalia > Artiodactyla > Delphinidae > Grampus > Grampus griseus. Next base: position 66,313,227 of record NC_139007.1, read on the forward strand.
TCTGATCTTTTCTTCTGCTGTTTTCTTCTTATATAAACACATTCAATGAATTCTTAATTTCAGTTACTAATTTTTCAGTTTTAGTTTGCATATTTGATTCTTTTTAAATAAATATAATTTCTCTGTTGAAATTATCAGTTTTTTTATCCAAAAGACTTAACCCGTTTCTCCATTTTTTCTTAACATGTTTATAGGAGTAATACTAAGACTTTTTCTGCTAATTTTAACATATGAATTATATAAATGCATGGTTGTATTGCCTCTATTTTCCTTGGACCGCATTTTCTTGCTTTGGATCACATATCTTGCTTCTAAATATACCTCTCAATTTTTACTAAATGTCAGACATTGTTTCTAAAATGACAAAGAGGCTGAACTTGAGGTGCATTTCCCCTGAGGCAACATACATTTATCTATTTTAGGTAGCCAATGATGGACTGATCACATTGATCCAATCAAGAATTAAGCATGACCAGGGATTGGTAGAAGCTTGCATTACTCTAATTTTCATGCTGGTTTCAAAGATCTTGAGAATATGACCTGTCATGTGTTTGCTGAACACCTGTCCCTCTGCCAGGACTTTGACTTTTAAGCACTGTTCAACTGTATGAATTTCATTCCACGTTTCCATCCTGACTCCAAGGGGTTAGGGGGTGCGGAGTGGACATCCACTTAACTGGAAAGGTCTCTTTTCTGTCTAATGTCTTCTAAATAATATGTTTTTGTAATAACTTTTTACCTAGTTTAAATAGTGGAAATGATTTATTATGTAGAAGCTGCCATAGCTTCTACATAATACTTGGAAGCAGAAATACGCCTCATGGATGTTTAAGTGGGTTTTGGTAGATATTTTAGGGATATGCTGCATGATTGAAGATGACATATCACAGAACCTACCTTTAAAGTGAAACTTATTAATAGACTAAGATCAAGGAATACCACCCAGAAGGATGCAGAATTTTCTAAATGCAATTACGTATTCTGTAAAGGACATAAAGAATATCAATTCAGAAATAATTTAATCTGTCCACTATGAAATAAGTACTTACAAACTATTGAAATGACTGGATGCTGAGTGGTATTTATAAAAATGTGAAGTGTATAACTTCATATTTTCCCTTGATCACTAATTTAAATAACTTTTTCATTTATTTTTCATGGTCCTTTAATTGCTTGTCTTCCTCAAACATTTATTAATGATCTACATAAAAGAAAAATAACAGAATCAACACAGCCAGTGAGATCCCAAAGTTAAGAATAACTCAAGTAGACTCAGTAAAAAAACAAACACAAAAAAATAAACAAACTGTTTAGCTCAGGTCACCCAGTTAATAGATTCAAAACTATCAACTATTAATAGTTTTTTAATGCTTCCCTAGTAAACTCACAATAATAAGCTCTGCCATGACTGCTTCCTTCTTCCTTCTCTTTCACTTTTAATCTTTTTTTTACTTTTAAAATTGACTTTTGAACTCCACTGTTTAAAACACAAGGAAGGAGCATAGTGAAGCAAGCGGCATCCTCACCTTGCTTAGCTCAGAGGTTTCACTTTATCATTCCCTCATCCTTAGGTCAAATCAAAGCAAGTCTAGTACATAGTACCTATTCAATAAATATTTCTTGAATAATTTATGAATCTCATTCAAGGAATACAGGAATAAATTATTGAATGAGTAAAAAAGAATATCACTTTAAGATTAGGAACCCCTGAGAAAATTATTTTATTTCAGATAACATAATATTCTCAAGTCAATTTATTCCTTTCTTTTTTTCATTTGAGAATGGAATATTTCTCACCCATGCTTACTTAATATTCCTTGTGTATCCTTGCTGTCTTTTTCTGTAAACTGAATATCAATTGTCCTTTAATAGTTGATCTTTGGTTGTCTAAGTTACATTTCACAGTAAGTAACATTTGTAATGCTGTTATAGTAGATGGATTTAATTTGCCATCTCAATGCTTTTGTACTTGAATAAGCACCTGTGCTATTTCTACTAGTCTTATGAAAAGATTCTCATCAAAAAAATATACTTTGCTGCCAGCATATTATTTTACTTACTATTTTACCTACTTTATATTAAATTATGAGATAATAGAAAAATAGATTAAATATAAAAGAAAAAATGACAAATTAACTCCAGCAAAATTAAAACTTTTGTTCATCAAAAGGCACCATTATGGGTTTTCCCTGGTGGTGCAGTGGTTGAGAGTCCGCCTGCCAATGCAGGGGACACGGGTTCGTGCCCCGGTCCGGGAAGATCCCACATGCCGCGGAGCGGCTGGGCCCGTGAGCCATGGCCGCTGAGCCTGCGCGTCCGGAGCCTGTGCTCCGCAACGGGAGAAGCCACAGCTGTGAGAGGCCCGCGTACCGAAAAAAAAAAAAAAAAAAAAAAAAAAAGACACCATTAAGAAAGTAAGTCAGTAAGCCATAGGCTGAGGAAAAATATACGCAATCAATACACCACGTAATGAGGACAGATAAGAATTTTAAAAGTCAATAATAAAAAAAAAATCAATAAAAATGGGAAAATTATTGAACAAATGTTTCACAAAATTAGACAAAGTACCTAATAAGCACATAAAATATGCTCAACATTATTAGATGTCAGGGAAATATAAAATCAAAATGAGTTTTCACTATATACTCCTGGAATGGCTGAAAGTTTAAAAGATCAATAACACCAAAGGTTGGTATGGATATAGAGCAACTGGAACTCTTTTAATTACTAGTGGGAGAGAAACATGGTGAAGCAACTTTGGAAAACTGGCAGTTTCTTTTAAGGATAAAAATTCACCTACCTTATAATCTAGTGATTCTGTTTCTATATATTTATACAAGATACATGAAAATATACCCATTATACTATATGTACAAGAATATTCATAATATCTTAATTCACTATAGCCAAACCCCAGAATGCTCAAGAACAGGAAATGAATAAAAAGCTAGTATGCCCATACTATGTAGTACTACTCAGTAATAATAGTATTTGTAGATGAATCTCAAAATTATTATGGCTACTGTAAGAAACCAGAGACAAACGAGTACATTACATGTGATTCCACTTACAGGAACTTCTATAGGTGAAAGGAAGCTATGGTGATGAGTTCAAACAATAGTTGCCTCAAGAGGTAGGGGTGGGGATTGACTGGGAGGAAGGGATGCAATGGCACTTTATGGGCTGATGGAAATGTTCCTATCATGATAGTGCTGTGAATTACCCAGGTGTATGCATTTGTCAGTTCATTAAACTATAAACATAAGATATACACATTTCCTTATATAATTTCTCTAAATATAAAATATGCCTCAGTTTATAATAAATAACTAAAATAAAAATATAAAACAAAAAGAAACCAATATTTTAAGTGTAGATTTTCAAGATCTGTCTGTCAGAATTTCATCCAATGCTATTTTACAATATGAAGTTGAACTCTTCTGAAGAATTATCAAGAACAACCTGAGAGCATCAATTATCTCCATTTTATACAGTGAAAAATTAAGACTCAGGAAGAATATGTAATTTAGTCAAAGCTACACAACTCTTAAAGCAATATATTCAGGATTTTAAATATGGTTACACTGTGATGACAGCCTGAACTCCTTCCCCATACTATGCTGCTTTTACATACGCTATTTTAACTCTGATCTCTCCTACATAATAAGCTTATTTTAGTGAAAAACAAAATTGGTATTATGACTTTTGGGTAGCAAAAAATTAGAAACAGCTTATGGTGTATATTAATAAAATAAGACTGTATGATTATGAATTGATTTAATACTGGAATGTAAAATTGACCTAAGAACTTTATGTTGATTGGGAAAAGACAGATAAACCAATGGATGCATGCATCCTAGTTTGGAAAAACATTGGGAATGAAAGAGAGATACATTGACCATGACAGATTATACTTCTCTATAAGGAGAGGTGAAAAATTATACACATGCCGGAGAATACACAATGATAGTACTAGGAATCACATAGAAGCTATATTATTTTTGTTCTAAGTTTTCAAAATAAATTGTCAGACTTATAAAGGTATAATTTACATACAGTAAAGTGAAAACTTTCTACATGTCCCCTCGTTCTGTGAGTTTGTAAAAACTCATGCAATTGAATAACAACCACCACAACCGAGATATAAAATACTGTCATCACCTGAAAGTTCCCTAATTAGAGTCTGTTCCTGTCCATCACCCCCAGTCTATAGAAACTACTGATTGCATTTTTGCCCTCTAGTTTTGTAATTTTCCAGAATTCAGATAAATGGAGTAATATAGTATGCAGTGTTTTGACAACCACCTTCTTCTACTAGACATCATTATTTTGAGATTACTCATGTTGTAACATGTAACATTAGTTCATTCCTTTTTGTTGCTGAGTAGTATGCATTGCATAAATATTCCACAGTTTGCTAATCAATTCACCAGTTCATGGATATTTGTGTTGTTAACATCTTGAGGGATTATCAGTATAGCAGCCCTAAATATTGGCAAACAAGTTCTGTGCAAACATGTGTCTTCCTTAATCTTGGTTAAGTACCTAGGAATGGGATTTCTGGATAGTATGGTAAATGTATGTTTAACATTATAAGACTCTGTCGGGCTTCCCTGGTGGTGCAGTGGTTGAGAGTCCACCTGCCGATGCAGGGAACACAGGTTCGTGCCCCGGTCCGGGAAGATCCCACATGCCGCAGAGCGGCTGGGCCCATGAGCCATGGCCGCTGAGCCTGCGCGGCCGGAGCCTGTGCTCCGCAACGGGAGAAGCCACAGCAGTGAGAGGCCCGCGTACCGCAAAAAAAAAAAAAAAAAAAAAAGACTCTGTCAAACTGTTTTGCAATGTGGATGTAACATTTTGTGTTCCCACCAGCAATTATGAGAGGCCAGTTGCTTACATCAGTTTTTATTTATTTGATTCATGCTAATAAGTGTGTAGTATTATCTGTATGTAGTTTTAATTTGCATTTTCTTAATGATTTATGACATTCAGGTACTTATTTGCCAGTTGTATATCTTCTTCATATAAAGTGCTGTTCAAAACTTCTATGCATTTTAATTAGGTTGTTTCCTTTCTAATGAAATTTGAGTTCTTTATATATCTTGGTTATCAATACTTTATCACCAATATGCTTTACAAATTTTTTCTTTCTGAATATGACTTGTAATTTTATTTTCTTTTGAAGAAATAATGTTTTTTGAAGAACAAAATTTTTTAATGTTTATAACTTCCAGTTTATCAAAGTTTTCCTTAATGAACTGTGCTTTTTATGGCTCATCTTCCTAACAAAAGTTCACAAATACTTCTCCCATATTTTCTAGAAGTTTTATAGCTTTAGTTTTAAACTTAGGTTTATGATTCATTTCAAGTTAATTTTTTGTATAATGCAAGGTGTGAGTTGACTTTTTTTGCATGCAGATATCCAATTATTTCAGCACCATTTGTTGAAAACAGTATTTTTTTCTCCATTTAATTCCCTTGATAAATACGTCAAAATTGACCTTATGCCAGTGGTTATATTTCTGGCCTCTTCTCTTTTATTCTATATATCAATTGTTCCTCCTTTCACTAATATCACATTGCCTTGATTACAGTAGATTTATATTAATCTTGAAATCAAGTAGTTTAAAACATATATATGTATATATCATCTCCTTTTATTATGTAGTACCTAAAATTTCTGAATACACCTGAATTTTTTCCAGAAATTTTTTCTTCTCAATTATTTCATCTGCTCTATATTTAGTCTAAAATATGAAATATTACCAAATCATGTTTTTAAATCACAATTTAGCACTTTTATAATCCAACATATCCCCAAGATCATTACATCATCATCATTAACAAATAAGGCCTCTATCTTTCTCTAATTTGAAAATATTTCTCTGTATAATTCAATTTGCTTAATATGAATGGTAAGTTATATAACATACTTAGACTATTTTCAAGAAGACTTGAAATGGATTATGAGAAAGAAGATATGCATATAATAAGACTAATAAAATAGATATTACTAAGTTTTTCCCAGGTCTCTTTGCCTTTTAGGTAAAAATGTGTTCACGGTAGTAGTCATCACTCCTTCAAAGAAAAAAAAAATGGTCCCTAACCCTACTTACTCATATAAGAACTTCTAGTCACGTTCAAAGTCATTCCCTGTCATTTCTGAGAGTCCCCATGCAGTTGCTAACACTTAATTAAGAACTAGAATGTCAGCCAAAGTTATCCTTCAATACCTGTCATATTTTCCATTTTGCTCTGATCCTTAGTCTATGTCAATCTCAGTTTCCCTCAAAACCACTTGACAAAATCTTACCATTGTACCTTTGTCATATGTTCAATATAAGAGTCAAAAACCCAATAAGACTTTTATAGTTAAAAGAAAGGTCAATTATATGACTCAATGTTGTAAAGTCAAATGTATAACATTACAATAGTTTTCACTGAAAGCTCTCTTGTAGAGGGTTCCGTAACATGGTTCAAAGATGTATAATTCTGCCAGTCTAATTGAATCCAATTCAGTATATACAGAGAATCAAGGAACTGGAATAAATATCTACCTCTGAGACCATACATAAATTATTCTTATTCCTTTCCATCAATTTTGAACATAGTGTGCAATTTTTTTAACTATATTATCCTGCTGATATAGTGTTGCCATTTCTACCTATTTGGGACATTGTCAGCCAAAACAAGTATAACTTGAAATTATTAAGTGAGTTATAGTTTGAGTAAACAGAGAATGCCATACTATGCTGGGCCTCTAATATACTGCAGGAATCAAATTCAAAGGGTTGAGTATTATCAAGTCAATCAATCACTACACTTTTTATACAGATAACCCATCAACTTTATGGAATCTGGTCACTCTCTGCCACACTAATGAAACTGCCTTTTTTAAAGATCATATGTGATCCCATGAATATCAAATCTAATCATCTATTCCTAGTCTTCAATATCTCTCTGCAGCACTTTATATAATTGACCAGATGATACTTCTTAAATACTTATTCTTCCTTGGCTTACAAAACACAATCTGCAACTAATTCTCTCAAAAATTTCCCCTCATTTCCTTAAACCAGATTTTTTATGATCTGTCATCTGGACAGGTGGCAAACTTCCTACCTTATTTCTGAATCACCTATCTGTTGACCTTCTAGCTTCTCCCACTGCCAAAAAAAAGTATATTTTCTAAAAAATAAATTTTTTTGTATCAATTAACTCATAAATTGTCAGATTTCCGATTAAACAAGGCATATTGAACAAATAAGCTTAATATAGCCCTCTCATGAATTATAAAAAAAAATAACAAATAGATTTTAAAAATGGCTAAACTGGTCAGATAGGTTCACTGGTGAATTATACCAAACATTTAAGGAAAAAAGTATACCAAGTGTCTACAATCTCTTCCACAAGATTAAAGCAGAAGGAATATTTTCTAACTCATTTTGTGAGGCCAAATCCAGGCAAAGACTTTACAAGAAAGTATAGACTAATATCTCTCATGAATATAGATTTAAAAATTCTCAACAAAATATTAGCAACTCAAATCCAACAATGTATAAAAAGAATTATACACAATTATACACTACAACCAAGTAGGATTTATCCCAGATATGTAAGACTGGTTCAACATTCAAATATTAATTAATGCAATTTATCACATCAATAGGCTAAAAAAGAAAAATCACATGATCGTATCAATAAATGCAGAAAAAACATTTGACAAAAGCAAACACCCATTTATGATAAAAATAGTCTTATTTAAGAAATGGTGCTGGAACAACTAGACATTCACATGCAAAAAAATGAATCTAGACACATATCTTACACCCTTCAAAAAATTAACTCAAAATGGATCATAGACCTAAATGTAAAGCACAAAACTATAAAATTCCTAGAAGATAACAAAGGAGAAAATCTAGTTGACTTTGGACATGGCAATGACATTTTAGATACAACACCAAAGGTACAATCCATGAAGGAAATAATTGATATATTAGATTTCTCAAGAGCAACATTAATTTAGAAGAAAATTATGTTTTTCCTTCAAATTTCTGAGGGAAAATAACTTTACACCTGGAATTTCTATGTCCAGCAATATTTTCAATTAAGTAGAGGCTAAAATAAAAGCATTTCTGACAGGCAAGTTCTCAAAATTTTGATCTCCCATGCACTCTTTTGCAGGAAACTACTGGAGGATGTGCTCCACCAAAAAGAGAGAGTAAACCAAAACAGAATGTGGTAGATGCTCTGAGGAGCTGTCCAGATTCCTCCTTATTAAGGTCATATTTCTTCAGCTGTTGGCAGACAGCCTTCATCTTTTGATCACTTTAGGAACTGCCTCAGGTGCAGAGACCTGCCCTACCCAAGATAATAGCATTTACCTGGGTGGGTCATAGCAAAGACATGACCAAAGTGTAGTTATAAAGACTTGCACTTTTTTTTTTTTTTTTTTTTGCGGTGCATGGGCCTCTCACTGTTGTGGCCTCTCCCATTGCAGAGCACAGGCTCCGGATGTGCAGCCTCAGCGGCCATGGCTCACGGGCCCAGCCGCTCTGCGGCACGTGGGATCTTCCCAGACCGGGGCACGAACCCATGTCCCCTGCATCAGCAGGTGGACTCTCAACCACTGCGCCACCAGGGAAGCCCCAAGACTTGCACATTTTGACTTATGCTGGGACAACTCCTGAAAAGCCATTCTAACTCTAGGACTTCTTGTAGGATCAGCCAAGTTTCATTGAACCCATACTGCAAATCAACCTTCCCCTCTGACAAGGCTTGCTTCTTCCCCTCTCTTCCCATTGGTTGATCCCAAGGTACATCTTAATGAACATTCTACACCCAGATCAACCTCAGAGCCTAGAGAACCCAGCCTGTCTCACAAATAATGGAATGAGATTCAAAAACAAGGAGTTTAATGAAGAGCAAGATGAAGATAATCACTCAGATAATGGTGAAGGGAAATCCTAGGTCAACATCCATACAGTGGAGTCAGAGAGCAAACAGTTCTGGCTAGAGCAGAAAGTCAAAGCATTCCAGGAAAAAAATATCCGATAAAAAGATGAAATTTATAGCATTCTGAATATTTTGATCATATTGTGAAGAGATTTATTTTTTTGTGATAAATGTTGAGGATGAAATAATTATGACCATAGAAAACAAAGCACGATCAGAGACAACTTGTAATATGTGGGGAAAATGAATGTTGTTCCAGAAAGTAAATGTAATCAATAATACCTTTCACAATTTAAATAAGAATAATATGCATGGTCATAATAATGCAAAATTGGATATTAAGCTCACCAAAGTTTATTACCTAACTGTTCTGTGGAGGAAGTATATTAGATATCAATTATTCACTTTTGGAATAATCAAGTATTTCATTTTGAGATATCAATAGATAATGTTGAAAACTGAAGAGCCATGTATACAAATTTTGCAAGATATTTAGTGATGTAGATAAAAGCCACAAGAAGTTCAAGATGAGAAATGGAGGGAAGGGATGAGAAGTTCATAGTTTTAAACTATGAAACTTAGAAACTATTAAAAATATACATTTATAATTTTGTTAAAATATTCTCAGGAACATTTTGTCTTATTAACTTCCAATAGTTTCCAGTATATTTGTCTCCAAAATGCTAATTCCCCTTTGTTGTGGTCTGAATATGTGTGTTTCCCAAAATTCATCCAATGTGATGGTATTTGAAGATGGGGCCTTTGGGAAGTAATCAAATTTGGATGAAGTTATGAGAGTGTGGCTTCCATGATGGGATCAGTGCCCTTATAAAAAGAGACACCCAAGATCTCTCTCTCTGAACGTGCACAATGAAAAGGTCATGTGAGCACACAGAGAGATGGTGGCTAGCTATAAGCCAGGAAGAGAGCTCTTGCCAGAAACTGATAATGCTGGCACCCTGATCTCAGATTTCCAGCCTCCAGAACCGTGAAAAAGTCCATTTTTGTTGTTTAAGCCACCAGTCTATGGCATTTGGTTATGGCAGCCCAAGCTGATGAATACACCCATAATAGCATTTCAAATTTTTTCGTATGCATCTTATATTCCAGGCACACAGTTCTCCAACCATGCCATACCTTTCATTCCTCTATACCTTATTAGCTTTCAACTTGTTTTCCCTTTTGCTATAATGATTTTGCTCACTTAATACATTTGGCAAACTCCTCATTCTTTTCTTTTCAAGTCCCAAATCAATCAACTGTACCACTTCCAGGAAGATTTACCCAACTCATCTGAACAGAATTAAGCACTCTTCTTACTAGTACTTAATCGTACTCAACATATTTCTATTATAGAATTATCATGTAGTGTTATGTTTTAATTATGTTTGCTTGCATATTTTTCCAATTGACTACAGATTCTAAAAGTAGGAATATTATTTATTAATCTCTGAATGAATTGTTGTCTAACACAGTGATTGTTTTACATAGAAAATCTTGCTAACTTCAATCAACACACAAAAAAATAATGTTTTGATAACTTTGCTTCAACTTCACTCTATGTACCTGCAATTTGTCTTTTCCTCTTGGCTGTTTCCCTCTACACATCATTTGTTTATCTGTAGTATTTGGAAAATTTCTGTGACCTTGTAAAAAAATAATCCAAGAATTCAACTCATAGAACACACATAAAAATCTGTTTTAACATCCAAAGGTATATTTACTTTTGATTTTTAAATTGAAATAAGTGGACTTATATAAAATTGAAAGAACTTTTAAAATAAAATTATGTTTTCTTAAAGTGGAAGAATTATAAAATTCCTCACATGTTTTTGATAACAAAGACTAAATATCAATATTATTGGTGTACAAAACTTCTAAGACAATTCTCTTTAAAACAAATTTTGATGAAGTTTTACAATCTCATCTGGTTACTGTGGTGATGAGTTAATCTGCAATGTAATTTTGTGTATTAGCACTATTGCCTGTTTCTTACATTTGCTAATAGAACTATAATTGAAGTATCAGGAAGAATATAGAAATCTGATATTATACAATGATTTGTAAATGTGTTGTTGAAATACTAAGCAAGTTAAAACTTTATATACATTTATAATATATATATATATATATACACAATGATGTATACACAATGATGTTTACCCAACAACTTCAAATATTTCTTTTCTAAAAGATTTCAAAAATATCAGTCTCAATCTCTTATCCTGCTCCACTGGGATCATTACAGGACATATTTCCAAGTACAAGAAACATGAAAATAAGAATATTCAGTCAGCGTTTTCTATGAAAAAGCCAATTTAGCAATAGCCAACACTCTACTGACAGACTTAGGTTGGGTATGCCCTGTGAGGTAGAGGTACCTAAAGCAGTTGCTTCCAACTACCTAACACAATTGTTACTGAGACCACTGACATTACCCCTGCCTCCCACCTCTTTATTTAGGTATAATCTACATGTAATAAAATTCACCCATAGAAGTTCTGAGTTTGATAAACTTTGAGATCTGTATTCAGTCATGTAACCACTGCCTCAATCAAGATATAGAATATCACTATCACCCCAAAGGTTTCCTTTTGCCTTTTATATCTCCTGAAACCAGTTAAATATTTTTGTTTACCATTTCACCCATTCTTTCCTCTTTATGATATATTATATCCAGTTCATTTACAGCACGACTCTGGAACAAACTGCTATTTTCTTAGATGAATCAACTCTTTCTCAAATCACCTTCTGCGTTCTGGCTTCCACAGAGTTATTCTGGATGACACAACTCATATATGACCCATCACATTCTTTCATACTGAACTCAGGAAGGGTTTACATAACTAATCCATCTACTGCAGAGTTTATTTTTAAATGAAGACTCATATCGCATATGTAATTTTTAATTTTGGGTCCCATACAAATTATTAAGCTCAGAGTCATTTCAAAATTGCTGACAGCCACTGCCCTCAGTTCAAATCTTCAATTCACTTGCCAAGTGCCATACAGGTCATTAGAAATGAAAAGATAACTCAGAAAAAAGTATACATTAAAATACATGAACTTAAAATATATAAACAATTGAATTTATCACTTACAGAGGCAATTTTAAATATTTATATAGAGAAAACAACACTAATTTCTACATTGATATATTAATCTTATTATTTAAAGTCTCCAAAAATAAAATTATCAAAATCTAAAATACTTTTGATAAAAATACTAGATTAAATGTCATAAGATTAGCAATAAAAATAAAATTAATGTAACATTTTTTGCAGATATAGAATTAAAATATTCCAGTGACAGGAAACAGGTGTCCAACAATTACTTCAGTTTTCAGTTCCATAGTTAATAATGATCACAGACAATCTAAGAGCCTAAACAGGAGGGAAAGCAAGAAATTGAAAGGTATGGAGACATGTTCCCTTAAAAAAGTTAAAGAAATAAATTTATGTTTGGCCCTAAAAGGAGGCAAGACTAAGGGCATTCTTGATAGATATCTTGAATGGTTCGTGGGTTCCCGTTAAAATGAATGAGAAGACAGGATGTATGTTTCTCTAGAAGGCTGAACTTGATTGACTAAATGATGACAGAAGCAGAATTTACAAAAAAGGAGAATTTGTCCATATAATAGGCAAGAATATCTGTCTAAATTAGTGGTCTCAGCCTGGCGTGATTTTATGCCAAATGGGACATTTGGTAAAGTCTGGAGACATTTTGTCACAAGTCTGAATGGGCGAGGGAGAGTGTCCCTGGCATTTAGTTTGCTGATGCTCAAGATGCTGACAAACATCCTACAGTGCATAGGTCAGCACCTACAACAGAGAATCACCCAGTCCAAAATGGCAACAGCACCAAGATTGAGAAACCCTGGTCTAAATTATGGAGATGTACAGGAGGGAGGTCAGCTGCCCAACAGATTCTGGGATGTCCCTTTACTGACATTACTCATGAAAAATCTCAGCAGCTTCTTTACGTATTGTTATATGATCCTTCTCTGGGTCCTTATACTCAAGAAACTTGCATTCTACTTTGTAAAGTAAGACATACATGTACGAGAAGATAAGCACCAAATAAAACAGGGTACCTATTTAACTTACACATTCTAAGACTTCAAAGGAAAAGAGGGAATCTAAACATGAGGATTAAGTGTACAGATTCTGGATACTCTTTGAATTCCGACCCCAACTGTAATATTTTCTAATTAGCAGGCTTAGAGCAAAATATCTGTCTTCTGAGAGCTTCCACATTCTCATCTGTAAAATAAAGACCTAAAGGTTAGGGTATGTGTAGGTAAAAGTAACTTAATATCTGAAAAGTGCTTATAAGGATGTCTGGCATGTAATACTAGCTATGATGATGATGATGGTGGCACCAAGAGATTCAGAGAAATTTTATGGAGAAGATGAGATTTGAGTTGAAATTATAGAATAGATAGACTTTAGACGGTTTATAAAAGAAAAAAAAACTGGTATTTTGTAGGAGGAGAGCATCAGGCCATAAAGAATGAAATACACTACCCTCCTCACCCCATCTCTTTTCATTGCTTCCCTCAGGGCTACCTCCTTCTCTTCTCTCCAGAAGTTCTTATGTGGTCATTTCCAACCTGAACCAAGATGCTACATAGTGTGGCTTAAGTAGGGTAGGAGAGGGTAATGCAAAAATTAACATTTTTATGTCATAAAAATTTTTTTTCTGCATTTCATATGTCAATGTATTTCAGCTGCTAAAAATAAACTATTTTTGATGTTTATAAAGTATTGTTTAAATTGACAGGTATCAATTATGCCATATCTCATATGAATTAAAGGATTAAGCTAGTATAAAAAGTATTTCATTTTCCAAGTGCATTATACTTTTATGCCAGAAGCAAACAAACAGAAAAGCTGCACAGTTCTCAGTGTCATGGTGAGTTGCTTATGTCCCTCTCTCCTGTGTTGGTTTGAGTATATATTTTAGGAGGGGGCTAATTCATCTGTTAAACTAAAATACAGAATAAATCTGCCTGTGTCTCATTCAAACATCACAGAAACATCATAATACATCTTTATCTGGAAAAGAGAAAGAATTCTATACATATCCTAAATTGAGGCAGTATAATAAATAACAAAATGAAATACCAAGTGCATTCATCTACATATACAGGCAATTTTTAAAATAATTTAGTCTCAATAACAAATATTGTTTTTCTAGAAAATAAGTAAGACTGGAGAACATAAGCAATTTCTTCCAAGGTCATCCAGCACAATGTTTTTAAGGGTAGAATCAGAAATGCAACCTCAATTTGCAACAAGATTTTCAAACTTGTCAGTTCTATAAATCTTATGGATTGCTTTCAGGGTCAGGGACCAAAATCCCTGGTATAAGGTGGTAACACAGATAAATCATTGCCTGTCATAGCCACACTTTATTTTTTAGAATTTTTGCTTTTGAAAGTCTACACTCCCAGAGCATATTACTTTTGTTCTTCTGTACAGTTTTCATTACTTATCACCCACATGAATGAAAAACTGAAAAATCTTTAAAATTTTGTTAATACCTGACAACTTTAAACATTTTCAAAATTTTTTTTGACAAAGAAAAACGTAGAATCTAAATAACAAAATCCCTGGAATGAACATAAAGCCAATAAATATTGTACAAATGGAAAGCTTTATGAGCCAAACAATTTTTTTTTTTACATCTTTATTGGAGTATAATTGCTTTACAATGGTGTGTTAGTTTCTGCTTTATAACAAAGTGAATCAGTTATACATATACATATGTTCCCATATCTCCTCCCTCTTGCGTCTCCCTCCCTCCCACCCTCCTGAGCCAAATAATTTTGAATAGTGATTTAAGAGAGCGCAGAAAGGAGAGCATTATACTATACATGTTTATATACCTATATGCATCTTTTATGTATTAACTTTGTGGGAATCTGCCGATATTTCCTCTTTTAGCTCTACAGAAGAGCTCAATCACAAGTGTCTTTCTACTTTAAATGGTCTGAGGATATTTTGAGAGAAAATTTTAAATTGCTTTTATGTTCTGCCAACATAGCTATAGTTGAGAAATAGAGTAGAAAATGCATATAAATTAGGTTATTTTGCAAATTGGTAACATCTTCAATATTATCTTCCTCTTTTTAATGGATTTAAATTAGAAACACTAATGACTATGTTAGCATATTTTGTGCTCAGTGGGAGACACCATGGAAGGGATCTTTGGGTATATTTGGGGAGTGATAAACAGTTGAATATCATTAGCACCAAAATCAAAATAATATTACACTGAAAATATAGAGTTTTAAAGAAATGTCAACTGCATCTTAGTGAATTTTAAACAAATGTATGGGGTAGTTGTAAACCATTCTAAAATGAAGAACTTATTGAAAAGTATGATCTTCCTCTACTAAGTTAAAGTTAAAAAAAAATCTATTCCTCTCTGAATCATTCTCAAATGAGCTCTGTCCTGTGTTAGAAAAATATTATCCTAGACATATTTATTTGCCAGGTCAAGAAATCTTTTGCTTATATTCATTCCTTTGCTTTCTTTTAGATGATTCTTTTTATATTTGAAAACTGGAATATGAACTGCTGGAGTCAAAGCATGTATGGTTACTCAAACAGAATTATTCTCCACTGGGATTTCATGACATGCACAAACGGGAACTTCACGGAATGTAAATGAGGCAAACACAGCTAAGGGGACTAGAGCTGGGAATAAAAAATCAGAAACAAGCTTCTCTCTTTCTCAGGCACCACATGATCTCCATTTCTGCTTCTCTTGGCAGGACTGTTGTATTTTTCTTTCTTTTTTTCCTACAGGTTAGTATTCTCTGTCTGAACATTATAGACTTTAGCCATCCAGGCATGTAACCGATGTGTTTTATAAATTCAGCTTAATGCTAACTGCCCAGCTGCCCTGAGTTCGGCTATACCACAGGTTCTGACTACCTAGGATGGAAAACATTAATCCAGATCAGCTCTTTGTCTTCCTCTGGTTAGTATCCCTAAACCTGATGCATTCAACTAAAGTGACCACAAATATGGTCATGAAGCAAAATCATTGATTCATCCAAGAAATATTTATATTTACTAGGTGATGAACACTGTGCCTAATGAAGATAAAAAGGCAGTCTTTGATCCAATGAAATACAGTTTAGTGGAACAGAGTCTTTTTTTCAAATAATCACATTAATTAAAGCATAATTGCCTGAGAAAAACTCAAAAGGAAACTGAGTGTTCTGGGAGAAAAGTCTGCATTTCTGTGAAAGTGCATGAAAAAGGAAATTCATTGATTTGGAAGGTCAGGGAAAGTTTTTCTGAGGAAGTGAAGTTAGAAATGTGTTTAGAATAATGAACAGGAGTTCACCAAGTTAAGGAAGAAAGAGAAGGTGAGAACAGCATTCCTGAAAAAGAAAAACATGTGCAAAGGCCCTGTGGTAGAAGACAGAAGAGTGCACCCAACATATTGTGAGACGGGTTCAGTAGCTGTTGAAGAGAGAAGAATGTGACTGGATTCAGTAGAGCCTGAAGTGGTAAGCAGGGGCCACTTCACTTGATCTTACTAATCTTTATTTGTCTTTATTCTTCATCCTTAGAACAATGGAAGCCTTAGAAGAATTTTAAACACGTCGGTAACTTACTGAGATTTTTGTTCGAAAGATGTCCCTAATTGCAGTGAAGAGACTGTATGGAGGAAAAAGTAGATGTAAGACAAATTGGTAGGCAAGTTAATAGTGCAAATAAGAGATGATAGAAGTTTGGCTTAAAGACATGGTAGTAGGAATAAAGGAGTGTTTAGAATTGAGAGATATTAAAGAACAAAACGGATATGACAAGCCTTATCTTCCGCCCTAGGAATGGGAGACCATGCTAGAAAAGGGGAAAGGGACAGAGCATGTAAACTTACTGATAGGTCTGTAGGACCCAAATAGCAAGGATTAAAGATGCCCATATTATAGGTTCAATTGTTTCCCCCCATAAAGGATGTGTTGAAGTCTTAACCCCCAATGCTTCAGGATGTGGCCTTATTTGGAAGTAAGGTCTTTACAGGGTAACCAAGTTAAAATGAGGTCACTAAGGTAGGTACTAATCCTGTATGACTGGTGTCCTTACAAAAGGGGAAATTTGAACACAGAGGCAGAATGCACAGAGGGAAGGTAACGTGAAGACACACGGGGAAGAGATGGCCATGTTACTGGTGTGTTACATCTACAAGCCAAGCACTGCCAAAAATTGTCAATAAACCACCAGAAGCTTTGAAGAGGCAAAAAATGACATTTTCCCTACAGGTTTCAAAGGGAATGTGGCTGTGCTGAAATCCTGATTTTGGACTTCTATCCTCCAGAACTGTGAGATAATATATGTCTGTTGTTCTGAGCCACATAGTTTGTGGCACTTTGTAACAGCAACCCTAGGAAACTAATACAAGCTATAATCCTGGAAAGAATTTACCTGACCCCTATAAAGATTTACCTTATAAATTTGATATTATTGTTAGTGTTCTTAAAATGCCTGAAGCAATAATGACACATCAGATTTTATACTGTAGAATGTATAAATTTCATACCTTCAATGAGTCACTGATTTTACATAACTACTTATGCCTTTATTTAAGATATCAGGTTATAGAAGGTCTAGTTTTCAGATATGTCACCATTTTTTTTATGTCATCATTTTTATTCAATAGTAAATGTGCTCATTTGAAATCAGCTTGAAAGACATGCAAAAGATGTTTAGGCCAAATAGAACTCACTAGACTTCTAGTTAAAGATGGTCTGGTAGGCAGAATTCTACAATGGTTCCCAAAATCTCTACTCCCTGATATACATCCCTATATAATCCTCTCTTCTCAATGGGACTTGTGAATATAACAGAATTTTACTCCTGTGACTAGGTTACATTATTGGGCAAATGTAAAAGGGATTTTGCAGATGTAATTAAGATCCCTATTTAGTGGATTTGAGTTCATGGAAAGAGAGACTGTCTTGAGTGGGCTCAGCTGATTTGGTGAGCATTAGAAAGGGGGTCCAGACCTTCCCTTGAAGGAGAGATCTGAAGTGTTTTTGCTTCTCCGAAAGTTCTTTTCACTCCTCCAACACATCCATGGGTAATGTCCATTAACGAAAATTCTAGATTACGAATTTATAACAATTTTCAGAAGTTATCGCCTGTTGCATACAGCTCACCTTGTACCCCGTATCATATCATGACAGACACCCAATATTTTAACTTCCCATTTACCAAGGGCCCCAGAAGAATGTAATGGGAATAGTATGGAGCTTATCAAATGAGACCATAGACCAATTCCACTCACTCTTATGTGTCACTTTATTTCTTTATACTATTGCTAGTTATTACCTGCACTTTTGTGACATGAACTGGCTTATCCAAAACCACTGGAACTTCAGTTTTCCTGTCCCGGAAAAAATGTATAGCAATGAAAAGATGCTCAACATTATATGTTAAATAGCAACAATAAGAAAAATAAAACCTGATTAAAACATAGGCTGATGACCTTAATAGACACCTCACCAAAGGTATACAGATGGCAAATAAGCATATAGAAAGATGTTGTACCTCTTATGTAATCAAGGAAATGTAAGTTAAAACAAAATGGCACACCACTACACACCTATTATAATGGCTAAAATTCAGAACACTGACAGCGCCAAATTCTGACAAGGATATGGAGCAACAAGAACTCTCATATATTTCTGGTAAGAATGCAAAAGGGTTCAGCCACTTTGGAAGACAGTTCAACTGCTTCTTACAAAACCAAACATACTCTTACCACACCATCCTGCAATTGTGTCCCTTGGCATTTACTAAAATGCCAAAACTACAAATTCTTATAGGGACTAGAAAGGTAAAATAGTGTGAGCAGATTAGGTATGAAGTAATAGGAAATAGTGAAGCCTGTGCTGTCACACTGTGTCTGTTCACCTAAAAGCACTTATGAATAATTTTAAAGATAATCCCACTGTCCTGACCAAACAAAACTCATCTGCTGGCCTGAAATTAGGTCTCTGGTTTGTAACAACTACTTTATATGTTTATACGTTAATTAAATGTCATGAGATTTTTAAGGGAAACTGGCAAAAAGAGTAAGTTACTATCAGGTAGTAGAGGAGTGAAAGACGTTTCATTCAATTTATAGGTGAGATTAATCTGGAGTGAAAGTGGTATCCCCTAAACAGAACTGGATTTTTAAGTTAACTAAAGTATGTAGAAGAAATTATACAGATGAAACTGTTTTTAAAATGAAGTGAAAATCTTGTCCTGGAAATTAGGAACAACTGGAATCAGGGTGGTTGGTGGGCAAAGAGTTTGAAGAGGACAAAGAATTCAACTTCTATTGGCTAAAACACAAATATAAAACAAAACTTTTAGCTGTTTTTCTGATATCCCAGTGGCTCTTACTCACAAACAAAAGAAAACAACTCTCTGCTCAAGGAAAGATATCACCTTCTATATTGCATTTTAAAAAACCACATAAACTAATACGCTTAATAATATAATCTAAAGTGTAATTATATAGTATGTATTGCTCTATTATTCTTCTGCCATTACATCCTGCATCACTTGATAGGAAAACATGTCCTCACTGTCCTTACCTGATTCTGAATGAACCACTTGAAATAATTTGGAGATAGATAAGAACGCTGAACCTTAAAGAAAAATAAACTTTAAGTCCAGAAATGAAACAGAGAAAATTGGGAAATAGGTGCTAATATGAAGAAATGAAAAGTAGGATCAGATAAGAAAAAATGTTTTATGGCTCAAACTCCAATTCAACATTAGTTCCATGTGGAAACAAACTATTTTGTAATTTGCTCGAGTCTACTTTTTTGACCTTATTAATATTTTTAAATACCTTCTTCATTTCCTGAGAATCACATTGTGGTGATTGCAGGAATGATTTTTCCAAGAAGCATCAAGGAAAAACTAAGGACAAAAAAGCAATATTTCACCTTCCTTATCTATATCTACCATAATTACCTGGTTTTGCTGCAAAACATATTCATTCTCAAAATTCATAAACCCTTATTACTCCTTTAATTTTTGTATAACTGATATTCTGAGGAATTTCTCTAATTCACTCATTTCCTTTCACCAGTGCCTCTGAAATTTATAAAGAACAGAGAGATGGAGAAATGACTGGACAGGTTTTATGCACCAAGACCCTTCATCACAGATGTGGTAGTGAGTCATTCTGGGTCACTTACTCTTAGAAACAGAGGTTTTTGTTTCAGCACAGGTCAAGGGATATAACTGAACAGAGCCCTTCATGGTGAGGACTATCTCTGACTCCTCTTGACTATCTCTAGCTCCACGGGCCTACGTGACAAAGCCTTGAAAACCATCATTCTTCCTCCCTACAGGACAGTATGCCAGTCTTAACTCTGTTGCCTAAAGCTGATATGGGCTTGAGTTAGAGAGCAGGGTAGTCACTACACCCTGCAGCTTCTTATTCTAGCTCCTTTGCCTCTGTCCATGTTGGAGCCTAGTGTCAGGCCTCTGATTCTTCCTTTCTCTCATATTTGCTGAGAAAGTGTAGGTATGGATATGAAGTCACTGATCTAAGATGACAAGAGAACATGTAGGAAGCTAGGGTGCAAATATCTCTATTCTGGCAGTGTGCTTGTTAGCTTTGTTATTGCTATGACTCTTGTCTTAAACTCTTGTGTCTATACTTGTCACTATAAAACCTACTTGATTTCATGGATACTATTCTTCACTACTGTCAGTTTAAAATATCTGAAAAACCTTCAGAAATAGTATGCTCACTCGTGACTCAGCTCTTTTCTAGGTTCTGATAACTGTAGCTTGCTTTTGAACAATGAAATTGGCAAAAGTCCTAGTTGTTATTCTAACTTCCTGGTCTTCATAACCTAGACTTTCCTACTCTTGGTCATCACTGGAGTTAAATTGTTAAGGGTAAATATTGGGTTAGCCAAAAAGTTCGTTCAGGTTTTTCTGTAACATCTTACGGAAAATCCAAGTGAACTTTTTGGCCAACCCATATAATAGAAATTGAGAACACTTCTGGAGTCTGCAAAAGCTTTAGGGCATAAAGCCAAAGCTTTGTATTTTTTTATTCTAAATAAACAGGTTTAAGGTAATTCTCTCTAATTCTTTATTTCATTATGAATGTAATAGAAAAACCCAGTAGCAAACTATTTTCCCCTGGAGGTATATTTAATTTATGTAATAATGCATGTATTCATTCACCCAGAGACTACACTATGTAATGGTGACAAAGAATGAACTAAAAGAAATGGTTCTTGACCATAAGAAGACTCTTTGAGCTTAAAGACTGTGCTGCCTCACTCTCTCCTCCTCTCCCTCCCTCTCCTTCCTTTCCTTCTCCTTTGCAGGCAATTGTGCATGTGCGCTCTCTCTCTCTCTCTCTCTCTCTCTCTCTCTCTCTTAATATCCTCATGTAGCTACTTTGTTTCTTTATATAGTGTCTGCTCAAGAGTGAATCAAAAGAACATGTCCCAATGTATACATGCTTATCAAGTGCCTGTTTGCATTATGCCTTCTAATGTTAAAATTGGATAAATCCTAAGTCAGTGTGGGAGAGAACTATATCAGGGCATGAATACCATCAGGCTTGAGGGAGTCACATCACCAAAAAAAAGAGTTTACCACAGCCTCTTTAAAAAGAAAAAAATTATCTATGTTTCTTGGAAGATCTTTATGCTGACACAACAGTTTCATTCAAATTAGTAAATGTTAGAAATTAATCTTTTCAATTAATAGACAAAACACTGTCAAATGGAATTCCATATTTCAGTTCAACTGGACATTACTCTTTATCTAGATACAGTCATTTCTATGCATTAAATCTTTCTTTTACCACGCCTACATTATGAATATATATTTTTGGATAATGTTTTCTTCTTTCAGATAATTTACATTTTCTATATGTTGTTAGCTATTTTTATATTTTTATTTGCTAAATTGATAAATATTAGTGATGCAGCAAGCTAGCATATGTTGAAAAAGGTAAAGTATAGCTATGTTTGTGTCTGTTTCTTCTCAAAGAAAATATAACCAATATATTTGTGTCATGATTTTCCATACATTTCTACTACAACTTGTTGAGTTTTAATTTCTTATAAAGTTTCATAAAACTTTCCATGACACAATTTTATGCCTACAACATAGAAGCTCCTTTGAGCAGAGAAATGATCTACCTGAATGTCAAAATTGCTATTCACAAGCCACACATCATTCTAAATTAATGCTATATCTAGCTGCAAGATAAAAATTTTAAAAAGACAAGTTTGAGACACATTTTAAGTGAGACATGATAATGGTGTTGAGAAGCAATGCAATTTCATATCTGAGTAAAATAACATTTTTATAGCACACGGGTGTAAGGACAAATTCCAGCATAAGCTCACAAAGGAGTGAGAAAATTCCAAACGGTTTTAAAATATTACCTGACTTCTAATTATGATTGCAATAGGTTTATTTTTTGCCAGAAAATATATTCTTTGTTTCAAAGAAATCATTGGAAGTCTATTTTTTTAATTAAAGCTTTATGTTACTAAAAACGTACTAACTTATTAATTAGAGATACCATAACATTTGTCAAACTGTAATGGATAATCAGTAAATCATCTATAAAATAAATTTGTCATTGAATTAATTGAATGGCTCTCTTCTCTATTATTTGCAGTGTCAAATTACCCTATGTGCTTTATTTTTCTCTCTTTTTTAAGGTAAACTGTTAAAACAAAAAGGATGGAAAAAGGTAAAATCTTAAGTGTACTTTGATGAATTTACACAAGGTAAACATACCCTTGTAAAAATCACCCACATCAAGAAACAGAATATTCGTAGAAACAAAAGGTTCATGCTCATTTCCCCACTCATTCTTTACTGTATATTGATAAAGTTAAGCACTTTCCTAATTTCTATCACAACAGATTTGGTTTTGTCTACTGCAGAAAATCATGTGAAGAGAGTACATACAAGTACATAGAGTACTCTATGAATACATAGAGCACACAATAGAAACTATGTTGTTTCTATTGTGACTGACTTCTTTTACTCTAAATTACGCTTGTGATATTCATTCATGTAGTTGTATGTACTAGTAGTACATCTGTTTTCATGTCTATGTAGTCTTACATTCTATAAAAATACCCTGAGAGAGAAAAATACTGTATGTTTTCACTTGTATGTGGAATCTAAAAGTTAAAACAAATGAACAACTATAACAAAACAGAAACAGACTCACAGATACAGAAAACAGATGTTTGGGTTTGTGACTACAAAATGTCATTAATTTTGCTGTTGCCACAAAATGCATTGCAATTTTTCTTCCCTTTAAACTTTTTACCTTTCATTGGAATCAACAAATTTTGTGTAATATAACTCTTTATATTAATATATAATATATTATATATAAATATATAATTATATATTAATATAATTAATATATATTAATATAATGCATATTATACATTACTTAGTAAAATTTCAAAACAAGGATTTTAGTAATATTCAATATTAAGTTCAAATAATCTACAAATGCCAAATCATAGAACCAACCAAACTTCCCTTTTTTCTGAGCTTCTTCAAAACTTCATAACCTGAAAAAGCGATAAGATTCACAACAGAAGCTGGGGAACCTTAACTATCTACTAGAAATGAAAAATAAACATCCTGAGCAACACTCTTTCACAGGTTATTCCAAATAGAGTCTAGAAAAAGACAAGTCTCTTTGTTTTACATCATTAATAAAATTCTATTTTTCAAATAGATCTTTTTTTAGAGCAGTTTTAGATTCACAGGGAAATTGAGAAGGTACAGAGATTTTCCATTTTTCTCCCTGTCCCACAAATGCACAGCTTCACCCCACATCAACACCCCCCACCACAGAGGTACATTTGTTACAACTGATAAACCCATATTGATAAATCCTTATCACCCACCCAAAGCCCATTGTTTAAATTAGGGTCCACTTTGGTGTTGTATATTCCATGTCTTTGGACAAATGTATAATGATGTGTGCCCACATTTATAGTGTCATGCAGAATAGTTTTATGGCTCTAAAAAATCCTCTGTGCACCATTTATTCACTCCTCCTTCCCCTAACTCCTGGCAACTTTTTATTATCTCCACAGTTGTGTCTTTTCCAGAATGTCACAGAGTTAGAATCATATAGTATGTGGCCCTTTTCAGTTTGGCTTCTGTCACTCAATAATATACATTTTAAGTTTACTCCATGTCTTTTCATGGGTTGATAACTCATTTTTTTTTTTTTAGCACTGGATAATACTCCTTGGTCTGAATGTATCATAGTTTGTGTATTCACCTTCTAAAGGACATCTTGGTTACTTTTAAGTTTTGTCAATCATGAATAAGCTACTATAAACCTCTGGGTGCTGGTTATTGTGTTGATATAACTTTTCAACTCCTTTAAGTAAATACCAAGGAGTGTGATCATTGGATTGTACGATAAGACAATGTTAACTTTTGTAAGAAGTTCCTACCTGTCTTTGAAAGTGTCTGTGCCATTTTGCATTCCCGTTAACAAGGGAGAGGTCCTTTTACTCCACTTCTTCACCAGCATTTGCTGTTGTCAGGGTTCCAGATTTTCGCCATTCTAACAGCTGTGTAGTAGTATCTCATTGTTGTTTTAATTTGCATTTCCCTGATGACATATGAGGTGGAACGTTTTTTCATAGGCTTATTGGCCATCTGCATATCATCTTTGGTGAGATATCTGTTAAGGTCTTTGGACAATTTTTTAATCCAGTTATTCATTTTCATATGGTTGAGTTTCAAGAGTTCTTTGTATATTTTGGATAATAGTCCTTTATCAGATATGTCTTTTGCAAATACTTTCTCCAATTCTGTTGGGGTCTGTTTGTTTGCCATTACTACTAAATTTCTATGTTGTTTTGTAAGGATTTCCCAGTACAGTAAAGCAGGATTAAAAACATAAGACTTTTGGGGGCTTCCCTGGTGGCGCAGTGGTTGAGAGACCGCCTGCCGACGCAGGGGACACGGGTTCATGCCCCGGTCCGGGAAGATCCCACATGCGGCCGAGTGGCTGGGCCCGTGAGCCATGGCCACTGAGCCTGCGCGTCCAGAGCCTGGGCTCCGCAACGGGAGAGGCCACAACAGTGAGAGGCCCACGTACGGCAAAAAAAAAAAAAAAAAAAAAGACTTTAAAATATTGGAAAAGAATAATCATTATAGTTGGTAATTTATACAACAGTCTACAGAGAAACACAAGATACTAGTTGAAAAGATATTAGATATTGAAAAATTATTAGATAATACAAGATATTTCAATATATATAACCCACTAGTTTTTTTTTATTCATCAGTACTGAAAGAAAAATGTAAAGAATAAGAGGACAGAAGGGAAGGAGGAGGAGGATGTTTACAAACACAATACAAGCCTATAAAAGATTTGGTAATAACCTGTTTTGAAATGTCCAAACCCAGAGTGAGGAACAATTCATAATGAAGAACATATTAGAAGGCCGAATAATAGAAATATATGCCAGATTAATGCATTGAAGCATTTAATGTAATAAATGTTTCTTTTCACATTTAAATTTTTTTCTCAAATATTTCAAACAAGGCCTTTGAAGTAAACTTCTAACTCTAAAAGAGTATCTGGAAGAGAAAATGTACAAGGAGAAATAAGGAAACATTTTTCAAAGACTAGTGAAGTTCTTAATTTACCAAGTCTCAAGGTTAATGAAAGGCACAAGTCTTCAAAAGGAAAGACCCTGCAAAGTGCTAACCAAATAAAAAGAAAACACTCTCACTTAGATATCAAAATATGCTAACAGCAATGTTAAATAAAGCCATATGATATTGGTGCTAAAAGTAGATACCAAAAAATTTAAAAGAATGAAGTAACCATAGCAGAATTAAGATATACGTTTTATATACACATGCTTGCGCACATGCATACACACAAATATACACATACCTATACAGATAGAGAGGTT
Source organism: Grampus griseus (assembly GCF_964374135.1). NCBI lineage: Eukaryota > Metazoa > Chordata > Mammalia > Artiodactyla > Delphinidae > Grampus > Grampus griseus. The sequence goes on from NC_139007.1 coordinate 66,339,169, forward strand.
TAGTATAGGAGCAGTGTAGTATTTCAAATAACATACAAATGTTCAGAAACTGGCCTTGGGAAAATTACTATACATATGGAGAAGAACTGAGTTAAATATCGAATTCATACCACACACAAAAACACGTTTCAGTTGGTTAAGAATCAAAATGTATAACACAAAATTGTAAAAGTACTAAATGGCATTAAAGAAAGAAAATGTAGGATAAAACTACAATAATCTGGAGTTAAATAAAATGTTCTAAAAATATATGAAACCAAAAATTACAAAGGAAAGTTTACTTAATCATATTAAAAAATCTCTGCAGCAAAAGACACAATAAAAGGGTTAAAAGATAAACAAGAAAAATATAAAATAATTCTAAAATCTCTAACAAAATTAAATATGAGACACTTTGGCAATGTAAATAAATAATCAAAAGAAGAAAAATACAAATGCCAAATTAACATGCATGAACACATTTGGCCTCACTAGTAACAAGGAAATGTAAATTACAGCCACAATGAGATAACACCTCACTCCTGTTACACTGGCAATAATTATAAAACATTGTAATATTCCCTGATGGCAAGTATGTGACGAAATCATCATTCTGTACACATTAATGTTGAGAGACTAAATTATACAATTATTTGGAGAAGTTAGCAGTTTCCCTCAACAATTAAAAAATACACGCAGCCAGTTCTAGTTCACGATGGCGAATAGCCCTTATGCTTCCCTTCCTTTATTGCTAAAAAGTCACTGTTATCAAAAGAGGGAAATGTCTTAAAAAGTGATAAATTTACTAAGGCACTGAAATAATAAAAGATACTTCAACAAATCAAATATGAACTGTAGGTGGGAAAAATGTATTAAAAGTATTAGTGGGAACTTCCCTGGTGGCACAGTGGTTAAGAAACCACCTGCCAATGCAGGGGACAGGGGTTCGAGCCCTGGTCCGGGAGGATCCGACATGCCACGGAGCAACTAAGCCCGTGCACCACAACTACAGAGCCTGTGCTCTAAAGCCCGCGAGCCACAACTACTAAGCCCGTGTGCTGCAACTACTGAACCCCGTGAGCCTTGGGCCTCTGCTCCACAACAAGAGAAGCCGCCGCAATGAGAAGCCTGCACACTGCAGCGAAAGTAGCCCCTGCTCACCGCAACTAGAGAAAGCCTGCAGCAACAATGAAAACCCAATGCAGCCAAAAATAAATTAAAAAAAAAAAAGTGTTAGTGGAACAAAACTGATCCTTAACTCAAAGCTTAAGAGGATGGAGCATGGTACATGCAAAGGGAAAAGCAGAAGAAGCAGCAGTACCCCCTACATGGAGTATGAGGGGACTGGCCACTAAAGTAATTTGATTGGTGAACTGGCTATAGAATCAATGTGGAATTTACCCCTCACTGGCCTTCAACACACAGTTACTACTCAGAGTCCTGTACTTCCACTATTAGCATTCACCCTCTGGTTAAAGTCAGAGAAATAACTTCTAAAGAAATGAAGCCGCATGTCAAGAGTGGAAGTGGGGGTGGGTGGAGGCTGGCATCACAGAGTCAGGGTTGACAATCCCATCCAAACTTGACATTTGGGGCTGAAAGCCCATCCTCTCTGATTTCCTGCAGTTTGCTCAAGTAACGTATAACCTGTCAAAAGATAAGCAGACACACACAGGGAAAGCTCCTCTTTCAAAAATGATGCAGGTGATTGTATAGAAAATCAATTCTTAATTGTTACTTAATTAAGTCTAACATTCATAAATATGATCTGGCATCACCAAGCAATGGAGGAAATCCAACAGCAGAAGAGTAAATTATCAATGTAAACAATAGAAAAATTGTCCCAGGAATAAACATTAAAAATTTACTGAAAAGAAGGAAATAAGAACAACAACAAAAATCTAATTAGAATTCTCAGAAAGATTTTTAAATACCGCAGTCAAAGTAGAAATCAGGGTAATATGAAAAGGAGGCAATCAGAGGAAAAGAAAGAAGGCAAAGATGTGTGCCAGCCCTATTACAGGCTCAGAATAGGTCTGTAATTCTCGAATGAGCCTGTTGGGCACTCTTTCCGGTCTGTTTTCCACCCCACTAATGTCAGGCTTGGCCTTCTTTTGTGACTTGCTTTGGGCAATAAAATCCAAGCATACTGATAAATACTACATCTAAGAAGAAACTTTAAGAGATATTGCATGACTCCACCATTGTTCTTACACCACCAAGAAAATAGCAGGTACCAGATAACTGTATTTTCATCTAGGTCTCAAAGAGAAGAAGATACTTGGAGCAGGGCCACAGCCAAAACTTAACACTGGCCCAAAACAACTGTTAGAATAAGCCACTAATATTTTAGAGTTATTTGTTACTACAATATTATGTAGAGAAAGTTTGCCAACATAAACATCTAAATAAAGATTGAGAGAAAAGGCCAAGCAAATCACCCAAAAAGTAGGGCCAAAAGATGAAGAGAGAGAATGCATGAGAAAAAAAGCTGGCTGAAGATCAGTTCAGAAAGCCAACATCACCTAATGGGACACCAGAGCAAGGCATCAAAGAAAGTAAAGGGGTGGGGAATGATGGCAGAAAGAACATTTGCTAAGGCTAGAGAAAGATACAAGTTTTCAGATAATAAAAATCACAAAGTAGCAAGTAGGATTTTTTTAAAGTACTCATTTTCATAAAATTTCAAAGAAAAATTGAGGAGCATAAAATCTTACAGATAAGAAAAACCAGAATAATTAGAGAGCAAAAATAAGATTGAAAAGAGCTTTTTAATATTAGATGCTGGAAATTAATGAGCTAAGTCTTTAAGTTTCTAGGAAAACTATTTTAACACAGAATTCCATGCCGAAGCACACAACAACAAAACTTGGGGAAATAATTCAGAAAAAAAAAAAAATAGTGACACATGGGATCCTTGATATAGTGGACCTAAATCTGAGAGTATAATAGAATTTGTAGTATGACAGTTGTAAAGTAGGCCTAGAAATAATTCTGTATATGCTAAATCATTTAACAAATAAGTTGACTAAATATCTGAAAGCTATTAATGGTATGAGGAAAATATTGTTTGTTTGTTTGTTTTTTACTTGCCATCTGTCAACAAGAAAGGGAAGATAATTAGAAGCACCAGAGAAAAACCATTGTGCAAGAAAAGCGTGGTCAAAATACAAGAGTTAAAATTGTATGGTTTGAAAAATGTATTGGAATATATGAAAAAATTCATTCATTGTGATACTTAAAACAGCTCTGGCATGAGATTAGTTACTACATTATGTTTTGTTCTCTATGAATCCATTGAAACTACCTTGTTCTAATGTGAATATTTATACAAATGTATTAAAACTGTCCCTTGCCTTTATGTATTTTCATTTTTAAAGTTATAATTCAGACAAAACAAAATTTTAAAATAATTATATAACACTTCTACACCCATTATTTACTAAGAAACATTTCTGATGTGATTTAGATCTCCTATGTACATGCTTTTTCAAGTTACTTCCTCTTTGATATATTCTCAGGAGGAATCAATACCATTATTTAGTGTTTATCATTTTTACATGCTTTTACAGCGTATCACAAGTGTATCATAAGGTTAAGCAAATATTAAACTTCATATAAGTTATTCTATGCCATAATATCAATGTATAAGCTATTTTTTATTCTGTATTGTTTTGAGAGTTATGTATTTGATACTTGTAACTTAGAATCATTCATTTTAATAGCTGCATAGTGTTTCTGGTATTGAGACCAAAAATCCTCTATTTTCCTGTGAAGAGATATATATGATATTTCCAAATTTTAGTCTTATTACAATGAACATTCATGATTATTCCTTGTGTACATTGTAAAAATTCCTATATGACAGTGGTGTTCAATTCAGTCAAATTCATCACCCCACTTTTCATAGCAACTATTTTGTCACATGCCATTTACTCTCTCTTAAAAGTATTCATAGATAATATACCTATGTATTATCTATTAAAAAATAAATAGCTATATAAAACAAAAAATAAAGTAATTTAAAATAAACAATATGTATTTTTAATAGGTAAGTACTCAGGGACAGCTGCACTTGAAGTCATAATGAAGTAGGGAGATTTACTTGCCCCCATATATGGAATCATTCTGAAAGCAACATGATGTTGGAAATAGATATTGTTTTATGTTATAAATAGACATCGATACAGGAAGATTGTATCGGTGACTTAAATACTATGAGCTGTTCTATTGGGGGTAGTTTCCAAATGGTGAACAACACATGGTAAATTTCCAGACAAAAGAAAATTTACTCCCAGAAAGTTCAGTATATACTGCTTCATTTTTTAATATAAAATGATGTTATATGCTAAGCTCAGGTTATTTAAAACAGATATTTCACTTAGGCAAGTGCCCAGGAAGACATTTGAAAGAAAAAATAGCTGTGGACAAAACAATTCTTTGTTGTATGGGATTGTCCTGTGTATTCCCTAATATTTGGCTTTTGTGGACCTGCCCACTACCCACAAGCAGCATCCTCCAATAGTTGTGGTAATTATCAATACCCCATACATTTCCAAAACACTTACTAGCGTTGAGAACTACTCAGATACTGTCTTAGGAGAACTTATAAGGATACACAGGAATTGCTATGTATTTAGAAATGAATTGCTACATCATAGGCATATACACCTTCAATTTACCAAGTAACCCTTACTATTTCTCCAGAAAAGTTATCCTAATTTACACATCAACAACCAGTATACATGAGTATCCATTGCTCCACATCTTCATGCACATTTTTTTTTTTTTTTTTTGCGGTACGCGGGCCTCTCACTGTTGTGGCCTCTCCCGTTGCGGAGCACAGGCTCCGGACGCGCAGGCTCCGGACGCGCAGGCTCAGTGGCCATGGCTCACGGGCCCAGCCGCTCCGCGGCATGTGGGATCTTCCCGGACCGGGGCACAAACCCATGTCCCCTGCATCGGCAGGCGGACTGTCAACCACTGCGCCACCAGGGAAGCCCTTCATGCACATTTAATGTGGGTAAAATTTTTCATTTTTGTCATTGTGAAGTATGTGAAACAATATATTTTTAAATTTATTACTTCCATTATTGGTCATGTTGAGCATTTATCTTATATTTATCAGCCATGGAAGTTTTCCCTTCTTTGAACATTAAAACAATTTATAATAGTGAAAATTTGTTAACAACATAGAAGTTTACTAATAGAGAGAAAATTAAATAAATTATAACTATTATAAAATAGGATGCAATTGCTAAAAAGAATGAGATAGAACTATCTGTACTGGCATGAACAAATTGATTAGACATAATGACGCTAGGAAATAAAGACCTAGAATATTATGGAGCATATGAACTCATTTGGGTACACATACCTATACCTATACCTACACCTATACCTAAACCTATACATATAACTATACAAATGTTAGTAAAAGTCTCAGAGGGACATATTCCAAATGTAAGCAGTATGCAAGAGAAATACAATTGGATAGAGCAAAATGGCCTTTCAATCTTTTCTCTGTACCAGCAGTTCCCAACCTTTTTGGCATCAGGGACTGGTTTTGTGGAAGACAAGTTTCCTACGGCGGTGGGGGTGGGGTGTGGGGGATGAATGGCTCAGGCGGTAATGCGAGCGATGCGGAGCCCAGATGAAGCTTTGCTTGCTCGCTGCTCACCTCCTGCTGTGCGACCCGGTTCTTAACAGGCCGCCCACCGGTACCAGTCCACTGCCCGGGGGTTGGGGACACCAGCTGTATACCATTTTATTTGAAATTTTATATAGATGATATAATTATTACATTTAATATTTAAATAATAAGTAATTAGAATAAAAGGAGATAAACATTTTTTGTTAGGGTAGCAGCAGGGTAAGAGAAGGGAAAACTTCAGTTTTTCTTTTTAGTTGCTATATATTTCACATTCTTATATACATAAATGCTAGAAATTAATTCTAAGTTGACCATGTTGCTGAATGGTAGACAATAGGATAAGGAATAGATGTGAGGAAGCCCTCCCTATTGGGTACTAGTTCAAGTCACATTTCTCAGTAACAGAGACTCAAATATAAAAACATGATGGTAAAACACAAACACCCAGGTAAGCTTTCATAACATAATAAAAATGTTCTCAACATTTCCTGTTAGAATTTCTCTCATTTATCCAAGTAAAATTATTGATCTGCTCAATGTTCTTGGATACTGCTACTATATTTGTATATCTTGTCTTCCAAATTCCAGAGGATATGTTTACATACTAAATATGTATCTTCAATGATAGAAACATAAAAAAAAAAAAGAATTAGCATAGTTTCATCATTTACTTCCATAATCGTTGCTATCATGTTGCTGGCATCCATCTTAATTGAAACTGTCTCCAAGCCTTGCTTGAACAACCCAGTAGGAGGAGTGCTATTTTATGAGATATCCTGATCAGCTTAACTAAAATAGGCAATACGTAATTTGTATTTCTGAATAGGAGTTTGTGGATAAGACAATTTATGAAAATAAAATGTTGTAGCTCTTCTAACCACTCAAAAGGAAACTTGCTCCATTTCCCTCCCCCATTCCCTGCTCCCTGGAAAGTAAACATTACCTGAAAAGCTGACCTTTTTCTAACTTAAAACTTAGCTAAACACTCTAGCCAATTCTGTGTCAACATTCCCCTCATAACATTTTCAGGAAGAATTCCACTTCAATCCTTACCAGTGTTTTCGAATAATATGATGTAGGAGTCAGCTGATGGCTACAGCCCTATGCTTCAGCCAACATTCATATTGTACAAATATTATGATTTTAGAATTTATAATCTACCCGCTCCACTCATCATTTAAAGCAGAAAGATTTCTGTGGAAAGAAGAGAAATTGAGTACACATGGTAATCTTAGGTTTTTTAGCATTCACTAATATTGGCCAAAGTTATATTTGTACTTTATCAGAAAGTAATTGTATTTCATCACAGTGGGAAAGCTGAGAAAAAAATGTTTTTCTTCATGGCAAAGTCCATTATTATAAAGCAACAAAACTGTACTATAGAGAATTATTAGAAAGCAGATGTGAATGCTCACCCACATTTATTTCTTTGTCTATAAGATTATCATTTTCTGCTTGAACTGAGATGTCAAATAGAAAATATTTTCATTAAAACAGAGTGAGTCTTGTAGGCATTTCTCTCCTAATAGGATCTGCTACCTTTATTTTATAATTTTCTTAATGAACTCATCTTTCTTAACCAGGAATCTTAAACAAATAAGTTGATTTAAACTCAAGATACACAGACAATTGATTTGTTCCACAGGGAATGACTGTGCACTAATTCATAGAGATTCAGATGGCTGTCAATGCCATGTACAAGCAATTTCTGTCAGTGTGGCCAGGGATGCAATATGATTATATAAAGACCCACTACCTTTTAAATTTAACTGAAAGAATGAGAGAATAAAGGGAATATTCTGTTGGATTGTTTAGCAATAATGCTTTCATTGTTTTATGAGAGGTCCAGGGGGTTCATCACCTCTTGAAACAATCTGAGTTCAGCTGACACAGAGTAGGTATTGCCAGTGTCCAATATCCTGAAGAAGTTGTTTTAACTACTTAGGTTACTGAAATATTATTTAGGGCAATGTATCATTAATTTAGTTGGGAAACAAATAATAAACCCACATTCATCAATTCCTGCCATACCAGCAATCCACATGTAATGTAATATAATTCTGAAGTTAGAATGATGGAAAGCGGGTTAGAGAGTAACAATGGCTTTTGCAGCGATTCAAGAAAATGTAACAAGATAACAGCATGGAAAATCAGAAAGGAATAGAGGATGGTTCAGAAGTAGAATAAGCAGATTTGGGTAGCTTGATTTGGGAAATGCAAGAATAATTTATTAATGATACCCTAATATAAGTTGTTACATCATGATCAGTCCAAAGTAATGTTGTACTATCTATGCAGCATGAGATTTGTCTTAAATAACGGTTGGAATTACTGAGAAAGTCCCCAGGCCTTAAATCACAATGGAAACAGCCAAGGATTCAGAATATGATGACTGGTGTATTCTTCAAGTTATTCAGAATTCTTCACCAAAATACATGATTTTTCTGTATTTGGAACAGTAGAAAGGCATTTCATTTTGACATCCTTGTAAGTCATCTTCTGAACTTTATCCTAATGACCTTTGAGTTTGTTTTATAAGATAAAGATCTCTATTTTTAAAGTTCATTTTGAAATGAAATACTAAAAACTTGACATCTTAAAAGTGACTTGCCAATATTAATTACAGAACCAGATCTATATTTAGATTTTTGGAAGACAACGCATAATTTCACAATTCCTGGATAGTTATTTTCCAATAGATCTTCAAGTCTATGGTTTCTTTCCTTAATCTTTTTATATGGTCCTTTTATTTCCCCTTTCATCTGAATTTTCTGTTACCTCTCTTATACTACCCAATTCTCCCCAACATGAAGGCCAAGTTTATTAAGAACTTACGTATGAATTAAAAGGTACTGGTTTAAAACAACACTCTGTGGTCCCCAGTGCAAAAACAAAAGGTGAAATTGTGAGGCTATTACATATTAGGGCCAGGAAATTCAGAATTTTCTGAATATTGTTCTTCACACTGCAGTCATACCTCCCCATTTGGTCTTCAATCAAACACATATTATTTTTCAGAAGTTGCAACTGCTATCAAATGAGAGGCAAAAGGATCCCAGGCTGGAGTCATATAACTCAACCCACAGAATATTTGTGAACCGCACTGTACTATGCAACTTTGTCCTAAAATGTTTTAGGCCTAATAGTTTCAAGCTCAAAAAGGCCATGAAGATGGCTCAATCTTTTAAAGATGAACATTCACCCAGTATTGGCGGTATGGAACCAGAGCTATAGAGCAAAGGATGACAAGTTGGCACGTGGTGCCAATATTACCACCACTACCTAACTCCAAGTAGGACAACGGGGTGAGATTGTGAGAGCTTTCAACCTCTTTCCTGCAGAGACAACCCCTAGCCCTTATTACTCCATCCTGTAGAAGGCAGAAAAGGAAGAGAAGCCACACCCATGCACCCTGCCCTTTAATGCATAGTGATTCCACCCATTACAGATGTGGACCAAACGGTGTCCTATAATATAACCAAACAGAGCAGCACCCTTCCTACTCTGTGAGAAAACAGGATGCCCGTGGGAGGATGAGTAAAGGCACTTCAGATGCAGATCTTCTGACACTACATCCCTACTGTCTTTGTTGTTTCTCACCCAAACCAGCTCCTACATTTCATTTAATTATCTGTTGAAAACATTACCATTTTTACTAAACTCATTTAAATGAGTTGTGGGAATAAGAAGGAAATCTGCAAGAAGATACTGTGGAGTTGAATGTGTCAATTACGTTAATATTATAGCCCTGAGAGACTGAAAAGATTACTTTTTAAAATTTATTTATTTATTTTATTTTTTTGCAGTACGCGGGCCTCTCACTGCTGTGGCCTCTCCCGTTGCGAAGCACAGGCTCCGGACGCGCAGGCTCAGCGGCCATGGCTCACTGGCCCAGCCACTCCGCGGCATGTGGGATCCTCCCGGACCGGGGAACGCACCCGTGTCCCCCACGTCGGCAGGCGGACTCTCAACAACTGCGCCACCAGGGAAGCCCAGAGATTACTTTTTATTCTGTCCCTTCCTCAATTTTTACATTGTTTGAGTCAAGGTCCTCCTTTAGGGAGAAATAGTTTAAAACAAATGGCTTTATATTTACCTAATTATTTTGCTTCCTTCCAAAAATTTGCTTCATTATGCATATGTCTAAATTTACTGTAGATCAATTTATCTTGCTTTTTGATAGAAATCTAATTGTCCCCTCTGATATATAAGATGGAAAGAATTAAGAACCTTTGAAACACCTATCAGAAACTGAATATTTCAGAAGTAGGACTTAATTGGTGGTGGTAAACCACAACTGTTAAAAAGGAAATTGTATTGCCTATGAAGACAGCTCTGCTTGTTCTTTTTTTTCTGTTTATTATCAGTTGTGGATTATTCTGGTGACCAGATGGGGTAAATCTGAGAGAAGTCAGAGAAGATATTTTGCTATTGGAGTCTGCAAGTTATTTCTAAGGGTTTCCTTCTTTCACACCTATTTAAGTAAGACGAATCTTACATCAGTATTTACTTACAGTTCCATGATGTTGACAAAATCTCCTGATATCCGATGGCACAATAATAGTGACAAAATTTTCTTTCAAGAAACATCTGGGGAAAAGATAAGACTTCTCTTTCAAAACACTTTTAATGGCAACACCACCACTAACAAAGCAAAGCAAAACCTAATATCTATTTTATGAAAGGAGTATGTGTTAACCCCACTAAAGTTTTCAATACAGTAGAATAAGGATCACACATTTAACATTGCACTTTATACACCTAGAATAAACCCAGTTTTTATGGGTATCATTTTGTTACTGGGGAATATTTTAGGTATATTGGGGCATTACATGGGCATGTTTTGTTAGTAAAAGAAAATACTAATGTATAAGACTCAATGAAGATAGATTACACATTTTATTCTACTTCCCAAACCATTGCTCATGTATTTCTCTCTCCGTTTGTTCTATTTACCAGCTGTAAAAACTAGAACTCTTGGGAAATATGTCTACCTATTTTATAAAATCCTTAGAACAATAAATGTTTTACTGAAGCACAGAAATGCTATTTATATCATAAACTATATCAAATAAAACTACTCACTCTTATTCTTTTTTAGCTCATCAACACAATTATGTGATGCAAAAGTCCCAAATCTAAGAAAGTTGAAAACAGACTATAATTGGTTTTGTTGATTTGTGACCAATGTTCTCACTCAAGAGCTTCATAATGTCAATTTTGTCATGAAAAGTACAAGATAGCAATGTCTACTTGGTAAGTTAATACATCCCTGCCTTATAAAATCTAACAATTTTACTTCCACTTTATTTCAAATCCCTACAAAGAGGATGAAGTTAATTACCTTTGCTGATCCCGCATGATTTCAGCACTTTATTTTCTTTGAGGTATTGTTATAAAATCTCTGAAGAGAGACTATGTTGTGTATTTTTTAGTAATAAACACAATGAAAATTGTATTAGTTCTTAAGCCATACTCCCTTAATCCATTTCTCTGTTTTAAAAAATGAAAGAATAAACTCTTCTATCCACAAAAGGATAAGGTCTAATAAACTTATAGATTTACCTATTTTGACAGAACATTTTGAAAAAAGAAATATGGGTCTCATTGCAAAGTGATAAAATAACAAACATCTTCAGTTATTCTGCTATAGGTACTATTATCTACTCAGTGTTCCAGCTTTGAATTACCTGGGTTGATTTTTTTCTGTGTTCATTCTATAACCTTTTAAATTATGTATTTAAAAAACATCCTTAGCCAGATAAAAGTAGTTCAAATTAGTAGTTCCCAATTGAGTTATTTCTGGATAACATTTTATGTTTATTTTATTTATTTATTTACTTTTTAAATTGAAGTATAGTTGATTTTCCTAATTGAAATTAAGCCAGGAGATATTCTTTACAGAAAAAGAAAAGTTCTGTCTTAAGTCTTAGGACATATTCCTGACAGAAAAAAAAAAAAACAAAGCACAAAGGTATGATTATTTTTTTCTTTATATACTGGAGTAAAGTTGATTTACAATGTTGTGTTAGTTTCAGGTGTACAGCAAAGTGATTCATTTATACATATACATATATCTATTCTTTTTCTGATTCTTTTCCCATATAGGTTATGATTCTTGGCATGATTCTTAGTGAAAAACTATCCACTAAGCAAAAATATACTATTGCTCTTTTCACACATTTCCACAAGACAAAACTCTTCTCATTTGATTGGGACAGCTGGAGATTTCGAGTACACCCTCTAAAATGGGTATGATAGATTACCTTTTCAATACCTGTTCCTACATTGGTGTACAGATGCTGGAAAGCTAAACAAATGAGGTGCACCTCTTGGAAACTTAAGCTGAATGATTTGGGTAGGAAAAGAAGGTATTGTATACACGACATTCATTCTGTTGACATAGAACTGGAATAAATATGCATGGCAGACTTCCGATCCAGAAATCAAAGTTAAGTTGGTACAATGCAGTGAGCAGCAGTTGGACAGCAGCTATTTTATTTCTCAATTTTGTGAATGTGGTAGAAGTCGCAGCTCCTTTGCTGAGCGATTCTGTAGTGTTTTCTGGGAATCGGTATTGGAGGCTAAACTTAGAGCCTCTACTCCAGCCATGCAAAAAAGTTTGTACCAGCATTCACTTGTACTAAATAACATTGTGCTTAATACTGAATAAATATTTTCGGTTATGAATTGAAATATGAGTTGAAATAGATTTAGAATAGATGAGAATGGGCAAGGAACTGGAGTTGGCAGAATTTGATGCCTCTATTAGGAGAGTATTTAAGAATCTATCCTGGAGAATAGTCTGAGAGTCTCCTGAGCCCAGAACTCATTGTTCCCTGTAGTATTATGTGGTTCTCTCCTCCGTTTGAGAAATCCAACTTCTGAAAATATTTGGGACATATATACATGGGATATATATTTGAAATATATATTTGGGACATATATATAGTGTATATGAAAATACTGGGGATATGTATAATGTATTGGTTTTATTTTATTATTATTGCTAAAAAACAGAGAAAGATCAAGTTATCTCAAAATTTTTGAAAAAAATTCAATACCCACTTATGTTGCAGACTGTGTGCAAACTAGAAATACGAGGGGAATTTTTAATAAAAGGCATTTGAGAAAATCCACATGTCTTATATTTAAGTTTTCATCATACATAATGGGAAAAACTTGAATATTTTCCATTTAAATTCAGGAAGAAGGTAGGGATGTCCCATTTCATCATGCCCTGTCAAGAGCATACTGACATTTGAAGTGCACTAAAAACAATTAAAAGAAATAAAAGGCATGGATATCAAAAGCAGAAGTAAAATTCTATTTGCAGATGACATAATTATTTACATAGAAAATTTTTAAAAATACCCAAGAAAAAGACTAAATCTGAAAATCAATTTATCAAGGACATAGGATAAAAAATCAACATACAAAGCCATATGTATCTCTATTTTCTAGCCCCAAAGAATTGGAAACAAAATGTCAACAATTACTGTAGAGTAATATTAGAAATAAAATACTTAATAAGAAGGTTAACAAAAGATGTAGAAAACTCTACCTTAAAACTAAAAAACATTGCTGAGAGAAGTTAAAGACCTAAATAAATAGAGAAATATGCCATGTTGATGGATTAGAAGCCTTAATATTATTAAGATGTCAAGCCAATCTATATGCTTAATGTAATCTCAAACAAAATTCCAATTCCTTTTTCTTTTCATTGACATATTGACAAAAGTTACATAGAAATGCCAAAAACATAAAATAATTTAGGAATGCAACTGAAACTGACTTCTCATAGACTTACAGTAATCAAGAGTGTAGTATCAAAATATGAAGAGACAAATAGATCGATAGTACAGAATAGAGTCCACAAATAGACTCACACACAAAAAGTCAATTGATTTTCAACAAAAGTCCTAAGACAACTTGATAAGGAAAAGAATGCTATTTCAACATATGATGCTACAATAATTGCATAGATGCATGAAAAATATGAACCTTGAACCCTAACGCTCAACGTAAAACAACTCTAAAGTTTTACAAGAAAATGTAGGAGAAAGTCTTCACGAGCTTGGGGATAAGAAAGATTTCTCAGAAAGGACACATGAAAATTAGCCATAAAAGAAAAAATTGATAAGTTGGACCTCATTAAAATTTAAAGCATCTGTTTACCATTAAGAAAAAAATCATTCATAATACATATAGACATAACAAAGCAATTGTTTCCAGAATATCTTTTAAAAAACTACAAAACAATAATAAAAAGGGGAATTCAATGACGTGAAAGGCTTGTTCCATAAAAGAAATAATTGATAAGCTGGACTTCATAAAAATTAAAAACTTCTTCTCTGTGAAAGACAATGTCAGGAGAATTAGAAGGCAAGCCACAGACAGGGAGAAAATATTTTCAAAAAACACGTATGATAAATAACTCTTATCCAAAAATATACAAAGAACTCTTAAAATTCAACCATAATAAAACAATCTTATTTTAAAATAGATCAAAGACCTTTACAGACATCTCACCAAAGAAAATATACAGATGGCAAATAAGCATATAAAAATAAGTTCTACATCATATCTCATCAGAGAAATGTAAATTAAAATAACAATGAGATACCACTACACACCCAATAGAATGGCCAAAATCCAAAACACTGAAAGCACCAAATGTTGACAGGAATGTGGAGCAACAAGAACTCTCATACCTTGCTGGTGGCAATGCAAAATGAAACAGCCACTTTGGAAGACAGTCTAGTGATTTTTACAAAACTAAATATACTCTTACCATACTATCCAACAATCACACTCCTTGGTATTTACCGAAAGAAGTTGAAAACTTATGTCCATCCACACAAAAACCTGCACGTGGATGTTTATAGCAGTGTCATTATAATTTCCAAAACTTTGAAGCAACCAACTATGGCACATCCAGAGAATGGAATGTTATTCAGCACTAAAAAGAGGTGTGTTACCAAGCCATGGAAGACATAGGAGAAACTTAAATTTACATTAATATGTGAAAGAAGCCAATCTGAAAAGGCTACATACTATATACTTCAACTATATGACATTTTAAAATAGCCAAAAACTATGGAGACAGAAAAAAAAAAAAAAAACAGTGGTTGTCAAGGGTTGGGGTTGGAGATGAACAGGTGGAGCACAGAGGACTTTCAGGACATTGAAAATAGTTCCTATGATATTATAAGGATGGCTACATGTCATTATACATTTGTCAAAACCCACAGACAGCACAACACCAAGAGTGAACCACAATGTAAACTATGGACTTCGGGTGAGTATGATATAAAAGTGTAAGCTCATCAGTCGTAACAAGAGTCCCCCTCTGGTGAGTGACGTAGATAATGGGGGAAGCTATGCATATGCCTGAGCAGGTGTTATACGGGAAATCTCTGTACTTTTCTCTCAATTTTGCCTTAAACCAAAAATTGATCTTAAAAAAATATGAGTGTAAGTATGGATATTGACTAGAAAGAGTCCTGAAGACACCTTCTGAAAGATTGAAATTTTCTGTATCTTCGTGCTACAACAAAACTCAGTGAATTGTACATTTAAGATCTATGCATTTGTCTATATATAATTTTATCCTCAGACAAATGTGGAAAACAGGAAAGTAAACTAGAAAGAGAAAAAAATATTTCTAATCATAGTAAGTGACACTTAAAGGTCCCAAAAAGAATTGCAGATATAATCTTATACACAATCTCCTTATCATTTAGGTTTTTCTTTTTTTTAATATCAGTGGTGAAGTTCTTCTTTGGGGCAGAGCCTGTGGTATGTAGATTCAGTGAAATATTTGAACCTTATATTTCAAGAAGATAAGTAGGAAGGAGCCAAACAATAACCTCCAAATATCTCTTTCATATTTTGACCATTAGTCTTTTGCATAAATGAGGAAACTTTTGGTTCAAACCCCAATCAGTCATGGGAAATTTGTGCCAATACAGCTCTAGAATTTCTTCCATCATCGGAGACAGTGGTGAACTCAGCTGCCTTTGTGAAAAAATGCTGATTTTCACCTAAATCATGTAAACAGAATGTATGAGGGCACTCACTTTAGATGGATTTGTGGCAGTGCACATCAATCCTGAGTAAAGAGAAATGGTGCCAATAGATCATTTTGAGTAAGTGTATATGCAGAGACAAAGATTAAAGCAGAGGGGAAAATAAAGAACCACCACAGAAGAAGAACACTTTAGTTAAGACATTATGCCCAGAATTCTGGCTATCAGTGATGGAAAAGTAGCTCCTGTTGCACAAACCCTATTGCAGATTGCACCTGAAAAACTCAGCACTTCCAACAATCTAGGTCCCTGAAAGAGAATACAGAAGAGAACTTTCCACCAAGGTTTTCATGCTCCCAGTGCTATTATGTGGTCAAGAAATAAACTTATAATATGTTTGAGCCAGTATTCACTTTGGGGTTTCTTTTTTATAGTATTTATCCAACAAAGAAAGAGGAAGTGATGAGATACCAAAAAGAAGGTGGTGGGGAATGAATATAAAGCAATTACTAAAAGACCAGAAAGAGGTCTATGTCAATAAAGCAACTTGACTGGGATTCAATTATGAAGGTGGAAGGTCCTAGGAGAGTAACCTCCTATAACAAAATGTATTAAATATAATAAAAGATATGAGTAAGGAATGAAAAATATAAATGCATGATACATGCATTTTTTAAAATAAAAATAAAACTAAGAAACCATGACACCACAGTTTAATTGAAAGTAAGCTAAAAATGCTGATGGTTGGTCAAGGAAGTCTGCTCTAGGAGGATGATACATTACCTATGACCTGAATAACCATGGAGATTTCAGGAATGTGTATTTCAGGGGTGGGTTACAGCAAATTTATTAAACACTAGTACAATAACAAGCTTGCCATAACATGTGGAAGGAAGTAAACTTATAAAATGTATAAGACTAGTGAGGATGGAAGACAGTAAATATGGGCTGGAGTGCCATGAGATGATGTAAAAAAGGTAGGAAAGAATAGATTATGTAGATCTTGCAGAACATGGTAGAGAATTTCATTGTTATTCTATGTGCAATGAGCAACCATTTGAAAGCTTTAAACAGGGATATATATATATATATATATATATATATATATATGATGAATCTTTAGTAACTATTGATCACAAGAGATACTCTCTTGATATCACTATAATTCTTACTGTCAATTAGGCTCCAAATATTAGTCATCTTTAATGCAATTCTGCCCCATATCTAGTGAGTCACCGTGTCTTCAAGTCGACTCTAAAATATTCCAGACTCTTTCCCTTTTCTCATCCTTATTATTATCTTATTGGATGAGGTCCCCATTCCCTTTTTCCTAGGTCATTATGCAAACCTTTTCTTGATACTCAGTATCTGCCCGGTCCAGTTTATTCTCTTAATGCAACATTCTCTCTTCAAAATCTCCTTATTCTCAAAAAAATTGGCTGTCCATGGTTTATAGAAAGCCCAGAGACTGTAAACCTGGGCCCTCTGCAGGTCATACCCTGCCATTAACAAGCCTTTACTTGTTAAATGCAATGCCTTAATTCTGCTTAAGTGTTGGCCTGGGATTTTGATCAGAAAGTGATGTGTTGTTTTATAGTAAAGAATGGGACCCAAAAGGTGAAACGTACATGTAGACAGATTTCAGCTCAATATTAAAAAGGTATTTTAGGGAAGTAGAAGTATTTAACACTGGTAGAGATTGTCTCCCAACATAAGGGAATTTAAGTACAACTGAGCGACACTGTATGGAATAAAGTAAAAGGTAATCTTGCTGTAGGAGAGAGGTTGAATTAGATTAATTGGATTCTTTTTCTAATTAAATGTCTCTGTAACTTTTCATTAAACTTACGAATTCAAATATCCTATTTTAGAGCTTAAGAAAATAATGAACTAAGCTCTTCATAATGCTTCCAATATGAAGTGTTTTCGTTTTCAACACCCTATTCTGGGATTATTTAATTCAAACAAAAAGAAAAGAAAAGAAAGCATCAAAATTCACAAGAATGCTATGATGTGTGTGATAACATGTTATCTACAGCCTTTGAGCTCTTTGAAGATAAGCTGTTGAATAATGTCACTACATTATTATTATAGTTAGAATATAAATACAGGTTTAGCGTCTTGCCAAGATGATACAACTTTCAAAAGAGTACAGAGTGAGAAATTCACATCTGCAATTTTAAAAGAAGCAAGCAAGATTCAGAAGCTCATATCAAACAAAAAATATTGTATTTTATCAATATGTACCCTTTTCATGGAAATAAATTACAGAAACATACATTATTAGATAAATTTCAGTTTGGTTATTTTATGTGAAAGTATTTTGAGGATTTCTGATGACCTTAATTGAAATGAATTGTAGAACTGACTTATTTACATTTAATTAACACTGGTATTTAAACTGGACATTTTTATAACATTTATTTTTAAAGTAAAACTTGGTCATAATTAAGAAAACCCTAATTATTTAACAAAGTAAGTATCATGCTTAAGGTAAAAAACACAATGAAATTTTAGCATTTCTGCATTGTTGCCTTTAAAGCAAAGCACGATTTCCCAGGGTATAGTACTCTAATGTAAGCCATTTGGGTTAATCCTTAAAAACAAACAAGTGCTTAATTACCCCAAGGCACAGAACCCACACTACAATTTAAAACGTCAAAATGGGAAAAATAATTAGTCTCTTGTGTATAATTAATCAGTCTTCTAAGAACTGGGCCAAACTGTAGTTTAGTTCTTTCTACAATTCAGAAGGCAATTTTAATTATATTGAAACATTTATGCATCTAGTTTGTGGATATAGGTTCTAAAAGTAAGTTAAATCTTTGTGTTTACTGTGGACTTAGGTAATGGAAAGCAAGGCTATACTCAGAATTAGATATCCACTGCAAAACTTCAAAGTTGTTTATACTTCTTTTACAAACTGCAATGGCTTAGGAGCCATAGAGTGCTTGATAGACATTTCATAAAGCAAATATAGTTTATACTGCAATTTGATTTAGAAATATCAAGCACAGAGTTACTGAATACCAATATAGGGCAAAGACATAAAAATTAAGGATTTTTACAATAAGCTTTAGAACAAAGAGTATATTATTAGGAACAGAAATGAATCAAACATTTGAAACACCATTTCAAAAATGAAACACCACATGATCAACAAAAAAAATTTTCACTACCTTTGCTTAATTTAGTAAAGCAATGTTTCTTTTAGGAACTTATAAATTTCACGTGAATTCATATTTTAAATAGTTTTTTAAAGTTTCTGCAAAGTTTTTAATTTGTCTTTACAGTAGCAGTTTAGGAAATGTTCCATTTGTCAAAAGCTAAGGGCTGTAGGTAAATTTAAACTTCCTGTCAATATATTTGATATTCATAAAAGCCTTTTATATTTCACCTGTAGTCTAAATTTAAGTATCACTTTGTAGAAACTTAAATTTTTGCTAGTCTATTTTGAATCACTTGCAATATAATTTCCTGTTCTGTGAGCCATGAATCATGATCAGGATATTTTCTCCAATTTTTTCAAGTAATATGTCAATCTTAGATTTTTATGTATACCTTTCAGAAGTGAAAATTTGTTACATTTACTTTCTTTTTAACATATGAACTATATTTTGAATTTTTAAAGAATTCCTAAACAATGCTTTTCTTCACTATTTTGCACGTATGGCTAGTGTACATAAAATCTGAAGTTTAGATTATGTTGACAATTTAGTCAATACAGTAATATTTCCAGGAAAATCACAATGAGTAAAGTGGTAGGAGATGTATAGAAAACAAACACAAACATTTACTGAGGCATGTGGAAAATATGTAAACAAATGCAGGTCATATTCCTTTCCTGACTGGAAAGATGAAATACAAAAATCACATTACTTTTTCTTGTATTAATCAGGACACTTAATGTGAAAATGAACATAAAATCAAATCAAACTGGCCTTATGGATGAGGGTATTTATTGGCTCATGTAACTGGAAGCCCAGGAGAAAACTGAAATTCAAAGTTGTCTTAATTTATTGACTTACATCCAAAGTCTCAGTTTATTTTTCGATCTTTATGTTCTGCCATGCATGTTGTTAGCTTTATTCTAAGGTTTGCCTTTTTTCCTGATTGCGAGTTAGTTACCCAAAGCTCCCTGGATTATAGGATTTCTTGTCCACGTTGAGGGTGAAGGGATGGGAGATCTATGTCTTTCACAAACTTCAAATAAAAATCCTGAACTACATTCTACTGGGTCAAACTTTAAGTTATGTGTTCAACTCTTAACTAATCACTATGGTGAGGAAAATGTCAGGATCTGATTAACTTAAGCCAATAAAGAGTTACCTTTGCAATCTGAATTATACCCCATAGCTAAACTCAAGAATTATAAAATAAGTGATATTGGGAATGAAAACAAAAATCTCACTTGCCAAATCACTTATAATTCAATATATATCCATTGAAAAATGCAATGGGATTTGAGGAACTTGACAAACTTATTCTAATGTTCATCTAGAAAAATATCCCTAAATTCAAATGCTTACAGGTTCCAAGTAGTTAACCTAAATAACAAAATTAAGGGCTTCCCTGGTGGCTCAGTGGTTGAGAGTCTGCCTGCCGATGCAGGGGACACGGGTTCGTGCCCCAGTCCGGGAAGATCCCACATGCCGCGGAGCAGCTGGGCCCATGAGCCATGGCCACTGAGCCTGCGCGACCGGAGCCTGCGCGTCCAGAGCCTGTGCTCCGCAGTGGGAGAGGCCACAACAGTGAGAGGCCCGCATACCGCAAAAAAAACCAAAAAAAAAAACAAAAAAAAACAAAATTAAGACAAATGAAGGGGCATTTACAAATATGCAAAGGTAGGGTAAATCTATAATTTGTTTTCCTACCCAGTACACATAATCGTAAAAAAGAGGCACCATTAATTATTATTCCAGGGAGGAGTTATAATCCAGACTATCCCAGAAAAACCAGAACATGCATGTTATCATCCTCTCTCAAGAGGGCAGTCCCCTAGTTCCTGCCAGTTGTTGAAATATAAGAAATAGTATTATTGGATCTTCTGACATTTCTGGACAAATAAATAATCCAATTTTTATGTAAAATACCCTTAGTTGAAAACGTTGGCTTAGTTAAAAATATCTAGAAAAATATTTTGTCTTATAACTTCTGTTCTAGGAAGTAAATGGTAAAAATTGTTTTTGATTTGAGGAAAAAGACAAAAAAATGAGTAAGTATATTGCCAAATATTAAAACACGTACGAAAACTGCACTAACTAAAGTAGTATGGTATTTATGCAAGAATAAGCTCTAATCAACAGATTAGAATACACAAAGCAGAAGCAGAGTTATACGTAAGCATTCAGTATGTTTAGTATATAAAAGTCATTTCTCAAGTACAGTTCTTTCTCTCCATCTCTACTGCCAAATACTCTCATCTCAGCTACTATCATCTCTCATCCAGATTATTGATAATTTCTGAGATGCATTTT
Organism: Grampus griseus; assembly: GCF_964374135.1. Classification (NCBI taxonomy): domain Eukaryota; kingdom Metazoa; phylum Chordata; class Mammalia; order Artiodactyla; family Delphinidae; genus Grampus; species Grampus griseus. The sequence continues at coordinate 66,360,309 of NC_139007.1, forward strand.
TATATACTCATGTACCTTGTCAATCTATTCTACATACATACATACACGGCTAGGGTTTTCAAAGTGGAAATTTGAAGTTATTATTCCTTTCTTATATCAATAATTTGTCATTGTTTTTAGAACAAAGACAAAATTTCATAATGTCTGTAATGAAATTCAGTCTGTTCCTTACCTGCTCTTACACTTCAACTTGCCCATGCTCCAGCTCACCAGTATTTGGACTTTGTTTTCCAAGATGGTAAGTTTCAGATCCTTAATATGCATATAAGTTGGAGAAACTTAATAGTGACACATGAACATCATGTTCAAGAAAGAGCACTAACCTATATTTATAAACTTGAAAGTCTTGAAGTTCTTATGTGCTTACAGCAGCAAGAATAAATGAGTTTACCTGAGGAATATAGATACAATGGAAAGGAAATCAAAGTCTGATTACTGGCGCATCCAGCATTTACAGGCTGGAAAAATAAAGAAGGAGAGAATAAGATGCCAGAAAAGCAGAGAGGAAACCAGGAGAGCATATCATTTCAAGTAAAGAAGTAAAGAAGGTGAAGCAGTCTAGCCAGTATATATATCAAGAGAAAGATATAATGTCATAGAGATTATAAATGAAGAAGCAGAACTGTCATGTTTAGAAAGTACTGGCTATATAGAAAACCCAATGAAATCTAAAATCTTTATAATTAATGAGAGAATTTAGCAACTTTGGTAAATATATAATCAATATACAAAAATCATTGTTTTTCTATCTGAAACAACAAAGTTAGAAAACCTAATTTTGAAAGGTTTGCATTTTCCATAGCAACTCTTTGTCTCTTTTAATCTCAATTCAACTAAATCTCTCAACTCAATCACTTTCTCTCTCTCCATATGTGTGTTCGTGTATGTGCGTGTGTGTGTGATGTGTGTGTATGTATCATAGGCATACCTCTAATAAAAGATGAGCATGATGCTTATGGAACAAATTACAAAATTTTATCAAATTATAGTACACACATAGAAATATGTATCTAAATATCATATTGATATATAGGAAATTTTAATATCTTAAGATACTCTAAAATTTGTGACACTGTTTTTAGTGAAAGTATTAAACAAGTATAGTATTAGAATAGATATAAAACACAGAAATGTGAATAAGGAATTTTAATATATGATGAAAATGGCATTTCAGATCAGAAAAGGATGGAATATTCTAAATAATTGTACTGTGATAATTATCAATGGTAGGGTTGGGAGTATGTCCATATATGAAATGATATCAAAAATCAGTTCCATGTGCATTAAGCACAAGTATGTAAAAAGAAACTTCTTGGCAGATGGACCTTTTGCTTTTATGCTTCCAAAATTGTGATCAAGTTTTTGTAAGGCTGCTTCTGATGCCACATCAGAAAGTGGTAAAGTGCTTAGCAAGTCTACCTGGACATATCTTTTGGAAATAACATTCAGTGTGTTTACTAAAACTTAAATGCATTTGCAAGGCAGATTGTTTCATAGCCATTCCTTTTCATATATCTTTACATACTTCAGAGATGAATCTGTTTGTGTGTTTTAATACTATTTTACAACCTAGCAATTTCACCCCTGGGTATTTATTCCAGCAAAAATGAAAATTTATGTCCACACAAAAACCTATACCCAAATGTTCATTGTCACTTTATTTGTAATAGCTAAATTTAGAAACAATTCAAATGTCCTTCTTAAAAAAAAAACAAAAAAAAACAAACAAAAAACCATGAATTAAAAAAAAAGAATGTTCATGCTATGGAATACTAGTCAGCAATGAAAGAAAATAACTAGTGATATATTCAACTACCTGGATGGATCTCAAGGGCATTATGCTGAGTTGGAAAAGCAAACCATAAAATGTTACATACTACATGATTTTATTTATATAACTTTCTCAAAATGACAAAATTGTCGTGAGGGAATCAGTGATTAGAGATTTTCTCTTCCTTGACGGAACAGTCTGTACCTTGATTTTGGTGGTGGTTATATGGACTTGTACGTATGATAAAACTTTTATCATGTTGCATGTCAGAAGACAAAACAAAAGCAAGTGCATGAAAAAACTGGTAAAATCAGAATAAGTTCTGTAGTTCAGTTAATAGCATTGTATGAACATCAGTTTCCTAGCTTTGAAAATGCACTGTATTCACCTAAGACGTTATTATTGAGGAAGCTGAGTGGAAGGAGAACTGATTACAGGGTATGCTCTATATTGCAAATTATTATGAGTTAAACTATTGCAAAATATAAACAACAACTTCATACTCTACTACTTATTCATTTCATCTTGCAAAAAAGGCCTAACCAAGTTTACCAGAAACCGTTTTTCCTTTTAAAGAAACTTTAGGTTCTTTTCACAAAAAAACACATTTAAACACTATCTACATCAATATATAGTACTTAGTACAGGCATGCAGCAGTCTTTAGCTTTTCTGAATGGCCACTAATAGAAAGTTATTATCAGTATGACTTTGCCTCCTGAAGGAACTTGAACTCACACACACACACTCACAGCAGGAAGAGACATGCTTGCTGGGCTTTCAAGCCTGGTAATATAGTGAAGAGGGAGAACAGCAGCACGAAGGAGATAGGGAAGTTATAGAGGGATGTAGGGAGCCTCACCCAAATACATCAAGGATTTAATTCTGTTCTCCCATTATGGCATATCTGGCCTCCTGGAAACTCAAGAGATTTTTAATAATGGTAAATCTATGCAAACCAGGATGCATCTGTTATCTGAAAAAAACCCTAATAAAATATACACACTCCTTATATATATTGATTCGTATGCACTGAAAACTCTGAACACCCTTCCATTCACTAGCTGTCCTGTTGTCTTCAGAAAAAAAATCATGAAGAGAAAACCCTTAATTAGTATTTCACCTTAAGTGAATAGATTGAACAAAAAAACCAATTAGTATTTACATAATAAAAAGTCTAATTACCAACAAGCATTCAACAGAAAATCTTCATTATTTTCCTTTCTATAACTGAAGCAGGAGGTACAGAAGCATCTCAGGAGTGTCTGTTCTAATCTCTCTCCTGCCACTAATTTATTGCTAAAGGCACAAACAAGTAACTTACAGGAAATTAAGGCATTTGGCAAATATACTTGAGGCTGGTTCTGCCTTGGATGAGTGGAATGTGTTTGGGAAGACTCTAGAAAACAAACTTACTTCTACATAAGCTAAAAAATATTTATATTCTGAAGAAAAGGAAGAGAAGAAGCAAACACTAAAAGCATTCCACTAAACCTGAAAAAAGCGTGTGTGTGTGTGTGTGTGTGTATTCCACCAGGGCAGAGTCAGCCTTAAGGACAGAAATAGGGAACATAACCATTCACTAAACTTAGAGCATTCTAAAAGTGACAGTTTGAGCTAACAGAAAGAGAAATTAAGAAAGCAATCCCATTTATAATCACAACAAAAAAGAATAAAATACCGAGCAATAAATTTAATCAAGAATGTGAGGGCTTCCCTGGTGGCGCAGTGGTTGAGAGTCCGCCTGCTGATGCAGGGGACACGGGTTCGTGCCCCACTCCGGGAAGATCCCACATTCCGCGGAGCAGCTGGGCCCGTGAGCCATGGCCGCTGGGCCTGCACGCCCGGAGCCTGTGCTCCGCAACGGGAGAGGCCACAACAGTGAGAGGCCCACATACCGCAAAACAAAACAAAACAAAAGAATGTGAGAGACCTGTACCTGAAAACCATAAGACACTGCTGAAAAAAAAAAAAATTGAAGAAGACACAAAGAAATGGAAATATATTCCATGCTCGTGTATTAAAAGAATTAACACTGATAAAATGTCCATACTACCTAAAGCAATCTACAGATTCAGTGCCGTCCCTGTCAAAATCCCAATGACATTTTTCACAAAAATAGAAAAAAATCCTAAAATGTATATGGAACGGCCTCCCTAGTGTCACAGTGGTTGAGAGTCCGCCTGCCGATGCAGGGGATGTGGGTTCATGCCCGGTCCGGGAGGATTCCACATGCCGCGGAGCGGCTGGGCCTGTGAGCCATGGCCGCTGAAGCTACGCGTCCGGAGCCTGTGCTCCGCAACGGGAAAGGCCACAACAGTGAGAGGCCAGCATACCGCAAAAAAAAAAAAAAAAAAAAAAAAAAAGTATATGGAACAACAAAAGACCCCATATAGCCAAAGCAATCCTGAGAAATTATCACAGTCCTCTTAAGTGTTTTGTTTACATTATCTGCAAAAAAAAAAAAAAATTAACAGGCATAAAGAAAATTTCAAGAAAAGTAAAAAGAAATAAATGTACTCCTCAATTCTTTTATATGCATATCATATATGTATATATATATACACATATATCATACACACATACATATTTTAGTGGAAGAGCATGACTACAAAACCCTGTAGCTAAACTCAATTCACCAATTTGACACATTTGTCATACAGCATGCCACATTTAGACAGTCCTTGATTTCCAGGGATGACACTTTAAATGCTTGGCCAGTTATTACTACCTTATCAATTCATGACACTCACAGCACAACTAACATGAATTTATAAACTTACTTTATTCTGCTTTTGACAAGCAATGCATAAAGCTTCCACTTTTTTTCCTCAGATGTCTTAGTCTGTTTGGGTTGTTATAAAATAGTATAAACTGTGTAGTTTATAAACAACAGAAATTTATTTCTCATAGTTCTGGAGGCTGGGAAGTCCTTCATCTTGGACTTCACATGGTGAAAAGGCAAAGGGGCTCTCTCCGAGCCTCTTTTATAGGGACACTAATCCCATTCATGAGAGCACTACCCTCATGACCTAATCACCTCCCAAAGGTCCCACCTAAAAGTACCATCACATTGGGTATTAGGATTGATCATATGAATTTTGAGGGGACACAAGCTTTCAGACCATTGCAGATGTATTTTCTTACAAAGTACCCACTTCTACATGTTCCATAGACCCACTCTATCTGAGTGACTGGAAACCTTTCAACATAACGAAATTGTAGGGGGAAAGAAAGACTTTGCTGTTGGGTACATACAACAGGAAAGGTGTGGTGCTTGTAAAGTGAGGCTACAGAGAAAGATACCATCTCAGTTGTGTCTTCCAGGAATTTTCACATTACTGGGAAGAAAGATGGATGAGCAATTCAACCACTACAACATTGTGAATGCTACAAAACCTGTAAATTCAGTACAGAATGCTGAGGAAAACCCCAATATTATTACTATTTTCAGCCTAAGCAGAGGTGAAGAGTAAGATACCTCAGAGCTGGTCCTTGTGCAAAGTCGGAAAGAATGAGTAGATCTCCACAGTGAAATCTTCTTACTCAGTCAGGAAAAATGGTTTATTCGAAGTGTGAGGCAAAAGCAAACACGACATTGTCTAGGAGTCGCAGGTTTACCCCTGTAACTGGCTTATATTGGAGAATAGTGAAAAACTAGGCTGGAAAGGTAGAAAGTGGTCAGCTCTCAATAAAGACTCTTGTTCAGATGCAGCAGTTGGACTGATTAAGAGACATTGCAGAATAATGATCATATATGCATTTTAGATAAATCCTGCCAGTGCCTGTGGATGACACATTAAACGAGAAGTTTAAATGGAGGTTACAGAGGATATTCCAATGGAAGTAGAATAGATACCATGTGTCTCAAACTTCAGGAGTGAGAAGGAAGAAATTAGGAAATGAAGAAAAAAGGAAAAAAAGAAAAAACCTTTGTGTTCAGAATTAGAGAAGAAACCAATGATCGTAAGTTCATGAGTCCAGTTTCTTAATGTCTGGTAAACTGTCTCTAGAAAATAATTCTATGTTGTAAAACCTTACAGAAAGAATATATCCATCCTCTCACCAGAGGATTACTTGAAAGCACAATAACTTTCTAGATGTAAAAGATTCCATATAGTTGCTTTAAAATTAACTTAATTCCTGGTTTTTTGAATGCATATTTTCTTCAGTCACTGAAATCATTTTAAAAAACTGATATAAAAAGTGGTATTGCATAAAAATTGCAATCCATTTCTCTAAAGCAAGGGTCAGCAAAGTTTTTCTGCAAAGGGCCAGTTATTAAATATTTAGGCTTTGCTGGCCAAGAGAAAAAATCAAAGATATGATGTGGAACTTATATACAAAGAAAGAATGTCCACAAACATTTAATTTTTAAAATTCAAAATTTTATTTATAGTTATGCTTTTAAATTTCATATTATTTTCATGTTTCATAAAGTATTAGCCTTTTTAATTTCTTTCAACCATTTAAAAATATAAAAATAATTTTTAGTTCACAGCTGTACAAAAAGAGAAAGTGGGTTGGATTTGGCCATCAGGCTGTAGTTTGCTCACTCCTGCTCTAAAAGCAAAATCAAGCACCCCTTTTGAGACAGCCTACTTACTATTCAAGAGAAATTGAGATTTTGATAGTGAAATGTAGCCATAGGGAAAAGAAGAGCATGTGCAAAGAAGAGTTGCCATACCCATTTTTAAGAACAGGTATGCACTGTGCCATCAATTGAAAAAATGAAACTATTAATGTGAATAAGAGGGCAATTCAAGAAAGGAAAACAGTCCTTAGTTAAAAGCAGAAGAATGGCTTAATCCTTAATTCCATTACTGTTTGGAAATATATATAGTGAGAGAAAGCAGGAAACCAGAATAAATTCTCAAAGTATAATGAGATGTCTTATAAAAAAGAAAAACAATGCCTGTGAAAAATCACCAAAGAAGCTCTTTAAAATTTCATACAACTCCCACAATTTGTTGCATTCATTATGAAATTTGGACTGAAATTGTAAAGAAGAAAAATTCAAGTAATATACATCATGGTAAGGCATTGTATCTTATGACATTCAATTTAATATCGTTGGTTACTGTGTTAGTTTGCTTAAGCTACTTATATATGACCTAAGTACTTTATAATAGATGCTATAAAAGTTATTATGTCTTTAAAATGAATGATATTTTGTTTCATTTCTATAGTAGGTTGGGCTTTAAGCCTTTGGTTAATAAGAGAATCCCTTATTAGACCATTTTTAATGTTAAATTTTAGATTGTTTTTATTTATTTCTATTTACAAAATAGAAAATTTCCAGAATAAAACTCAAAAATGGAAAGACTGCTCAAACTTAAATTTATCTATTCCAGGCCCCTCCAAATATGAGAATTAAGACAGTTCATTATTCACATTTAATGATCTCAAAAAGGATAACAGAATTCAAGTGAAGCGAACTAATTCAAATTAGTACATTTGCTGTCAGCTCACTTCAGAACGTTTCTTCTGTTTTGCTTCAAAATAAATATGCCCTATATGATGTTTATTAGCTTTCTAAATTAATCCTTACCATGCAGAGAAGCATCTAGTGAATCAAGTCCATTAAATAATCACGGAGAGGCATATTTGGCTTATATCACAGCAGTAGTGTTTCCCTCTAGTTTTTCTAATCAAATATCACACAAAATTAAAACCATAAAAGGATAAAGTTTTACAAAATAAAAATTGCTTAATGAAATGTTATCGAACACCAGAATAAGTGTCAACAATAAAGTATTCACTGTCCTAAGATTAATGTATAGCTACCTTTAACTTAATGCTTACCACATACTAGCCATGTGCTAGACACCTGCTATGCAAAATCTTCTTTAATCCTTATAACCATGGCCAGTAGCTATTACTACTTCAATTTTATAGGTAAAGAATTTAAGGAAACTTTAAACAATTTTTTCAAGGTCATACAGATGATTATGTGATAGATCTGAATTTGAATCCAGGATTTACTCTCTCCAGAAATCCTTGTTCTTATCCCATACGTTATAATGTATTTGGCATGGAAAATCCCTCAAATCACTAAATCATAAGTACCATCCATCACTTTTTGCAGAAAATTACCACCTAACACAATGATGAAAAAATAAAGGAGAAGGAGATTTCAAGGAATAAAGACCAAAAAAATGTCTTTAGTTAGAAAAATGGTGACAAAAAAATAAATTGATAGCCTTTGCTCAGAAATTGAATGCTATAGGACTGAGGCCTTTTTTTTTCCCCCATAGAATTTTGGCATCTAGAACTTCTATTAACATCAAACATCATGTATTAATTAAATCCAAAGAAAGAAAAGAATAAACATGAAGACAGAAATTAATAAAATATGAAACGAACCTACAAAGTAGAGGATCAATAACTTCAGAAATTGGTTCTTTTAAAGAATTATTACAGACTGCTTGTACCAGCCAAGCTGCAGTAAAATGACTACATTTTACTTCTTCTACTCACTACAACTTAAATCTCTAGACAGAATTCAAAGAACAACTACTTGAGGACTCTGAAAAGTAAATAAGAGGCAGATTGAGGAACAGTCAAAACCCCAACAAGGGCCTGATGAATTTTATATATATATATATTTTTTCTTACTTACATCATGACTCTTACTGGAGGAGAGGTGGTATTAATCATTCAATTATATTTTGCTTTTTCAAGTTCTTTTGGCTCCCTTTGAATTTCTATATGAGTTTTAGAGTCAGCTTGTCAATTTCTACAAACACCTGGTGAGATTTTTGTTGGGGTTGTGTTAAATCTACAGATCATTTGAGGGCAAATTGAATGAATCTTCTGACCCATAAACAACCTTGCCAAGCCCACTTATTAATTCTAGCAGCTTTTTTTGTATATGTCATCGGATTTTCTACATAGACAGTCATATCATCTGTGAATGAAGCCGTTTTATCTCTTCCTTTCCTGTCTGAAAGTCTTTTATTTCTTTTTCTTTCCTGATTGCACTGGCTAGAATCTCCAGCACAATGCTGACTAGAAGGAGTGAGATGGGATATCCTTTACTTTTCCTGACTTTAAGAGGAAAGCTTTAAGCCTTTCACCATTAAATATGATGTTATCTGTAGGTTTTCCATAGACATCCTTAATCAAGTCAAGTTTTCCATAGATATCTTTAAGTCAATTCTATTCATAATTTGCTAAGAGTTTTTATCAGAAATATATTTTGGATCCAGTCAAATGTTTTTTCTGTGTCTTTTAAGATGATCATATAGTTTTGCTTTATTTTTATGACTAATTATATAAATAAATTTCATGTTTAACTAACATTGTATTCTAGGAAAACTGGTCATAATTATTATCCTTTTTATATGTTGTTTGATCTGACTTGATACATATTTTTTAGAATTTTTGCATCTATGTTCATAAGTGATATTGGTCTATACTTTTTAAAATGTCTGTTTGATATCAGAGTAATTCTGTACTCATAGGGTGAGTTGGGAAGCATTCCTGTCTCTTCAGTTACTGGAAGAGTTTATGTAGAATTGGTATTATTTTGTCCTTAAATGTTTCGTAGAATTCACCATTGAAGTCATCTCAGAGTGAAATTTTCTTTGTGAGAAGATTTTTAACTACGATTTAATTTCTTCATATATTGTTCTATTTAGGTTATCTCTTTCTTCTTGAGGGAACCACAATAGACTATGCCTTTCAAAGATTTGTCAGTTCCATTCAAGCTGTCAAATTCATTGTCAAAGTTATTCATTCCTTTGTAATAATTGTAATATCTATTGAATCTGTAGTGATGTTAACTCTGATTCTTGATAATTGTAATTTATGTCTTCTTTTTTTGTTCTGTTCAGTTTAGGTAGAGGCTTATCAATTTCATTGATCTCAAGAAATCAGCTTTTGCTTTCTTTGATTTTCTCTTTTATTTTTCTGCTTTCTACTTCTTTGATTGCTACTCGTATCTTTATCCTTTTATTAATACTTCACATACTTTCATTTTAATTAGGTTTTTTCCTCCTATTTTTTAAGGTGGAAGCTGCGTCTTTGGTTTATTTTTTAAGGTGGAAGCTGCGTCTTTGGTTTAAGATAGTTTTTATTTTCTTATATAGGTATTTACCACTATTATTTTTCCCATAAATGCTCTTTTAGTGGCATTCCACAAATTTTGATAGTTGTGCTTTCATTTTTATTCATTCAAAATAACTTCTAATTTACTGTTTGATTTCTTCTTTGACCCTCAGGATATTTTAAAGTATTTTTCTTTTAAGTTTGAAAATATTTTATTATTTTCAAATGCTTTTTTTATTGAAATGTAGTTGATTTACAATGTCATATTAGTTTCAGGTGTACAGCAAAGTGATTCAGTTATACATATTTTTTTTCATATTCTTTTCCCTTATAGGTTATTATAAAATATTAAGTATAGTTCCCTGTGTTGGTTATCTATTTTATATATAGTAGTGTGTATATGTTAATCCCAAACTCCTAATTTATTCCTCCCCCCTTTCCCCTTTGGTAACCATAAGTTTGTTTTCTATGTCTGTGGGTCTCTTCCTGTTTTGTAGATAAGTTCATTTGTATCATTTTTTAGACTCCACATATAAGTGATATCATATGATATTTATCTTTCTCTGACTAACTTCTCTTAGTTATAAGTGAATAATCTCTAGGTCCATCCTTGTTGCCACAAATGGCATTATTTCATTCTTTTTTACGGCTGAGTAGTATTTCATTATATATATATATATATATATATATATATATATATATATATATATATATATATATATACACCACATCTTCTTTATCCATTCATCTGTTGAAGGACATTTAGGTTGCTTCCATGTCTCAGCTATTGTAATATGATTTTGATGTGCTTGTGAGACATGAGTTCAAGCTCCTTCTACTCCACCATCTTATCTACCATCTTAAAGTACTCTTTAATCAAATGTTTTGAGGTTTTATAATCTGAATTTTTGTCCCAAACTTGGACTATTTCTTAAATTTTACTACATTCAAACAACAAAAAGAACAATATTGCTCACTGTTTTGTTTTTTTTAAATAATGTACTTATTGAAGGAAAAAATCAAATTTAAAAAGCTTATATTTTCACTACACAATGTATATACACTTCTACAGTAAATTTTTATTCCACAATTTTTTTGTTAGAGCTATTTCCCTGAACATTATATGTGTGCTCAGAAGCTAGAAAAAAATAAGACTCTCCTAATAATATTTGAATAAAAAAATAAAGAGCCATAGCAATAACAAAAACGTCTATCATTTTAATATTCATGCAAAATTATGTTTTCTTTTTTATTCAAACTGAAAAGGAGCCAAAATCATTACTAGTTGTCAGAGATGAAAGAGGATCTTCAGTTAATAATCAGACACCAAGTCTAACAGAAGATGTAGATATTTCAGTACTTTTAAGATGTAGAAAAATGCATATAAGGGCACTCACTTTTGAAAATTATGACTGCAATATGCATTTCTCCCAAGTATAAACCTAAAGTAACAGGAAACATAAAAAACACTGAAAATGTTAATGATGTATTAAGGTACTGTAAAATAGAAAATAAGTGTTGAACTACATGACTTAAATATCCTTATTGTAAAGATACTTCAAAGTAGTGAAAACTAGATATAGAAAGAAAGTTTGATTAGAATTAAAAACTAAGACCCAAAGGGCACTTTTTTTTAGTTGTTTGTATAAACAATTCAGATTAATATAAAATATTCAAGGGGTAATTAAATTTTCAAGTATAGAAACTCAATCGTTTTCCAATTGGATTGGTATACGTTTTCCAATATTAATTTTGATAATGGTTTTTAAGGTCTACTTTGCATGTCTTGTATTTTGCATGTCTTGCATGTCTTATATTTTCTAAATGATGTATTTTTTAGTGCATGAATTGCATTAGGATTGATTTAGTTTAATTTGTATTATATATTGTTATGGCAATATCATACATATTAATTTTAATTGTGGTAGAATTTTAAAGCATAAATTTAAAAGTTTATACAAAAGCATATGTCTATGATTTCCAGTATATTAATGTAAAAGGAATATGGATAAAGTAACTTTGTATATTTCATTGAACCAGATTTTCTTTAACAAGTAATACATTGTCATGTGATATTAAATCCTAGAGATAAGAAAAGAAACATTAAATGGCAAACTAATAAATTAGCAAAGGGCTTCCCTGGTGGTGCAGTGGTTAAGAATCCACCTGCCAGGGGCTTCCCTGGCGGCACAGCGGTTGAGAATCTGCCTGCTAATGCAGGGGACACGGGTTCGAGCCCTGGTCTGGGAGGATCCCACATGCTGTGGAGCAACTAGGCCCGTGAGCCACAACTACTGAGCCTGCGCGTCTGGAGCCTGTGTTCCGCAACAAGAGAGGCCGCGATAGTGAGAGGCCCGCACGCCGCGATGAAGAGTGGCCCTTGCTTGCCACAACTAGAGAAAGCCCTCGCACGGAAACAAAGACCCAACACAGCAAAACTAAATAATTAATAAACTCCTACCCCCAACATCTTCTTTAAAAAAAAAAAAAAAAAGAATCCACCTGCCAATGCAGGGGACACAGGTTTGAGCCCTGGTCTGGGAAGATCCCACATGCCACAGAGCAATTAAGCCTGTGTGCCACACTACTGAGCCTGTGCTCTAGAGCCCACAAGCCACAACTACTGAGCCCGTGTGCCACAACTACTGAAGCCCATGGCCCTTGAGCCCATGCTCTACAATAAGAGAAGACACTGCAATGAGAAGCCCGTGCACCGCAACGAAGAGTAGCCCTCACTCGCCACTAGAGAAAGCTCACACGCAGCAACAAAGACCCAATGCAGCCAAAAATAAATTAATAATAAAAAGAAATGAATTAGCAAAGCATAAATCTGGCTCTCTGTCTTATTTATTATAGGTAGATTATTATAGATTATTTGAAGATAGATAATCAATTATCTTTCAATTTCTTTTGTTGTTGTTTGTTTTTGATTTTTTTTTTTTGGCCGCACTGTGTGGCTTGTGGGATCTTAGTTCCCTGACCAGGGATCGAACCCAGACCCTTGGCAGTGAAAGCCCAGAGTCCGAACCACTGGACTATGAGGGAATTCCCATATTATCTTTCAATTTCTTGATTAAAATAATATTCTTAGTAAACAAATTATTTCTTCTACACACCCTTCATTACAACAAATAAATGAGAAATACAAGAATATCTTTTAAATGTAAATAGATGAATAATTTGGGGATTAAAATATGAACTTGCATTATTTTTCTCAGAAAGACTGAGGTCACATGATTGAGAATCCGTCTGAGGATGAGAAAATGTGATGCTTAGGGGATTGTATCACTACAGCACATTAGGGGTAAGACAGTCTAGCCAGAATGCAAAGCTCTCAAATATGGGAGAGTTTTTAAACGAGGGCTGAATGCTAAGGGAAAGTCTTAATGGGAATTCTAGGCCACTGGACTGTGAAATGCAGAAAGCTAGGCAATCTCATAGACATGGCTACAGTGAAACTCCAAGTTCAACTGAAGATAAAAACGTAAAGAAAGCATTTCATCAATAAATTGATGCTGTAGGGTATCTATTTACCAGGGAATGGGATTCCATAGTCCAAACAAAGTGAATTGGGAGACTTTTTTACTTGGTGAAGTGTTAATATTTTTAAATTAATGAGTAAATAAGCATATTAATAATATATAGATTATCTCATTTAATTGTTAAACATCACTCTGAAGAAAATACTATTAAATCATCCCGATTTCAAAGATGAGAACACTGGGTCTTAGAGATGTTATTAACTAACCCATCTAAGTTTGCATAACTAGTATATAATAAGAGCCAAAACTCATAACCTAAGTAATGTGACTTCAAAGTATGTCCCTTAAAGTCTGTGCTGTGTGGCTCCAGAACTGTGGTATGGGATAACCAATACCCCTTTGGCTTTCTCTGAACACTGTTTCTACAAGTGTAACCTAAGATCATATGTACATTATTGGCAACACCATCACACTGTTAATAAAAATGGAGCATACAATAAATCAAACATTCCTAAATATTTTTCTTTCCCATATGCCATAAGTTATATTTTTCTGAGTTTGTATTTTTTAAGCTCTCAACACAGGATGTCCATTTGTCTCTTTTTTACACTTTATTTTATTAGACCTCAGACATCATTCCAGACTGTCCTAAAACATATTCTGTAAACAAATGCATCAATCCTTCCCAGGCAAATTTAAAACAGAATTTAAGTAAACCTAGCAGAGTGTGAGACACTTTATAAAAACTTAAGAATGTAACACCATTTAAAGAGGTATTACAAAAGACGATGACACCATAACTAGTTATATCAAAAGGAAAGAATTATCAATTCATTGAGGCTCTTTCTTAATTAAACAGTTATACATGTATCTTCTGAGTCACATACTGAATGGAGAGGGGGTAAATGCACAAGAAAAGGACCACGGGTTGTATGTGGGCTTGTATCTATGGATTATAAATGAGAAATAAGTAATGACAGGGAAATGATTATTTCTTTAAAACCAAAAATGGCAAAAGGTCTTTCTTTGCCAATTGTTCATGGTAATATTAAAATAAAGGAGGAGGTATATGTATCGAGTCATGTGCTATATAAATGTAAAACTGTATTATTATATTAAGGAGTGCCTGCTCTATTCATTAAAAGGATTAAACTGAATATGAGGTAAAGGAGCTTCCATAATATTAGCTCTGTTATTAGAACTAGTCTACTTTTGGCAGAAAATGAATCATCACTTCCAGTGTTAAACTATATAATTTTCATCAACAGTGGTAAATTAAACAGGATTTTATTTTTATGTTATAAAATTTACTAGCATCTTCATGCCCTGACTAATCCACTTGTGTCTTTTTGGCCCTTCTGGCATCACCAAATAAATAAAGGAATAAATGTAAATAAATAAACAATCCTAACTTTATGTATAGTTTAAATTCTTTTGACAAATATTTATTCTCAATATCTACTGTGACCCCACTCATCCATGTTTAAGGTACTTGGATAATTTAAAAAATAATTGGATACTTCATAATAAATTGTTTGCAACTGTCCACAAGTCAGTTACTGAATATATTTCTGAAACCTCTCCAACCAATTAGAGCATTCCATTGCATCCAAAAGGGCGCTAAGCCCGCAACTCAAAACAGAATTAAGGTATTCATTGTTGCTACTGTTACTATATAATTCAAGCAAAAAGTCTTGAAATATATTTGCCCGACCAGGAAACATGTGAAAGTTATTTTGACTCTCTTCCCCCAGCAATATGCAAATTTAAAGAGAAATGTATTTATCTTTTATGTCATATTGATTGTTTTAGGCTTTCACTGACTCAAACAGGGTCAGTCAATGTGGGATTTTACACTTTGCTAGAAACAGCTTCAGCAAAACATGTTATTATTAGCTTCATTTGAAATTATAATTTCAAAGCCACACTTCGCTGGAGCAGGAAGAGAGACCAAGCAAAATAGAAACCATAAATGAGAGACAGCCCGGTCATGGGTTCAGGTGCCAGTAATTTCCTCAGTTCATTGTATTCAGGTAGCCTGACCCCATTTTTGTGAATAATTTGATTTCCCTCACATACTCTTCATGAAGGAATGAGGTGATTATTTTAAAGGAATTTTAAATTGGGGAAATTCCTTTTTTTAACAGCTTATATACGAGTCCTAGACATATTCATCACTGTTGAAAAAAATTTAGAATGTTCTCATTTGTGTTCTAAGCCCCTCTATGAACATATAATCACTGTTATTATCCCTTATTATAATACTGAGAAGTCCCCTAATTTCTTTGTGCCTAGTGAGCCTTGGTCAGTTGGTAATGAATGAATTTAGCCCATCTATATGATACCTCTATCAAACACTTGGGACCCAAGGACACTGCCCCTTTATCCCATACTCCTGCTCTTTCCTCCAGGTTGATTCAGGATCTGGGGTTTGTAAGACAACTTCTAGAAGTTATTATTTATGAAACATAGAGATACAAGTAAATTCTCAAAATTTTAATTCTGATTTTTTTTTTTTGTCCTGCAAGTACAAAATATACATATAACATAGTTAAAGTATGTGTATTTTATCTCAGTAAGGTAATAAGGGACACCCTTAAAGGAGAATTTACTTTGGACTTTTTTTCCTTCCAATGATTACTGGATAACTAAACACTCACCACCACGTAGCTCTGCTGTGAGAGAGATAATGATTGCAATCTGCGTAGCATTAAAAATGGGGATGTTAACAGCTTTAGTAACAGTAATAGTGATAACAGCTTTTTTGTTATTGTAGTTGTGTTGTGATTGCTACATTTTTTGAACATGTATCAAAGATTTTATTTAATTTATTGATTAATGAAGAAACTGGTAAGAAATTACAACTTGTTTCTGCTCCCATTATTTTTAATGGGTATCTGTCTCAACTTCTCACTACCTTTCTATTTCCCCCACTGGATTTGGAGCCTTGGCTAATTCTCAAACCTACTTATCAATCTTTCTAAACGTGACATCATCTTCTCTTTGGGAGGAAACTAAAGTTCTTGCCTACTCAATTTTAAATGTTGCCTCCCTGAGAAATCTGGCTACTCTATCTCACCCATCAGATAGAGACATTTTATATTTCAGCTACTGTCAATAGACCAAGGTGCTTTTAATTTCAGCTACTGTTAATAGACCAGTGTCCTATTCTTCAGTGGCCCCCTAATTTAGACTCCCACTAGGCACCTCATTCAGGTAAGAGCCATTTACCCATACAAATTCTTCTAGGTCCAATCTTAATAAGTTCTACTTCCCTCTGCTTTCCCATAAGTGTTTTGTGGACAGTCTGGTGTCCTCATGGTAGATTAAACACGAGGCTCAACAAGAAAGAGCACAGTGATAAAGAAGGTTCATCAGGCAGGCTCGCTTTTCTGAGTTACATGTTCTTCTGAGGATTCCTCAATAGGTATACACCTCTAGTATGTGGCTAATCGAAAAGATATAGCCAAGCTTATCAATGAACATAGATAACAAAAATCATTGTCATATTTACCCAAGCAACCCACAGGAATTGAATGTAACCTCTGGTTTAGGATAACTAAAAATTGGGCAGTAAATTTTGTTCTCCTATTTAAAAATTGGACTTATTAAGTTGGCATAAAAGAAAGAAAACAACATGTGACCATTGTGTTTCCACCAATAGAAAAGGAGGGCAGCGGGAACCTTGGGGGGTGGGGGGGAGCATTTATCTTCCTTGCTCATGTACCTGTGTACAAGACGCTCCCTCTAGCGTGGTTATTAATGTGAGGTCAGAGACAATACAAAAACGAAAGACACCATTAAACTTACAAAATCTTATGATATTTGATTGAATTCATGATTCCTCCAATATTTTAAATGTCCTGTAGTATCTGGCCATTGCCTATATGCTTAGCCTCATTTCATATCAATTTCCTGTTTCCCTGCTTGCTCTTTACCCTTGATCGTCATGCTGTTTCTCTGAGTTCCTCAAAAGTACCAACAAATTTACCCCTGGACCTTGCCAAGGAATATCCTTTTCCTGACTCTTTACCTAGTAAAATTATACTTTGGGTCTCAGCCTGAACAAGATCTCTTCAAAGATGCCTTCTCTGACCCCTAAACTAAATTCTCTGTCACACCTAGTTTGTTTGTTTTTCATAATCTTTCTCAGTTTTTTTTTACCATTCATATATTTGTGTAACAATGTGTTTAATGCCTTCAGTGTTTGTCTCACTGAACTGGACTTGCTTAACAGTAAGGAATGCATTAGCTCATACAAAAGCAAGTCCAGAGGCAGGTCAGACTTCAAGGTTGTTTGACCCAGTAAAAACTCAGATTGTAGAATGACTGCTAGTACTTAACATTCCCTTGCTCACATTTTGCAGAAGAAAGAGAACCAGTTTGCAGAGACTTTTAGGACCAAGGAAAAATTTCCCTAACCTCACATTTTACTGGACAACATTGGATCACAAGCTTATTCTTTTTTTTTTTTTTTGCGGTACGCAGGCCTCTCACTGTTGTGGCCTCTCCCGTTGCAGAGCACAGGCTCCGGACGCGCAGGCTCAGCAGCCATGGCTCACGGGCCCAGCCGCTCAGCGGCATGTGGGATCTTCCCGGACCAGGGCACGAACCCGTGTCCCCTGCATCGGCAGGCGGACTCTCAACCACTGCGCCACCAGGGAAGCCCTCAAGCTTATTCTTGAGCTGATCATTGAGAAGAGAGATGGGATTTATTCTTGTCCAATCTGACCCATCCTTGGAATTGAGGTTAGGATCAAATTTCCCTGAGGTATACATGGTGTAGGAGAGAAATACATACATAAACTAAGTTAGCATTCTGTTATGAAAAAGGAAGAGGAAATCAATACTGGATAAACAACTAGCAATATCCACCCCGTTACTGTATACAAAGAATTTGTTTGTCTTGTTTAAACTGTATAATGTTGTCATCATGTTTGTTTGTAAAGTTTTAAAATGCCATGGTTCCCAATATTTACTCTTCAAGTTCAACAAATTTCATTTCAACTACCTTGCAGGATGAGAATTTAGATGCATTTAGACGTACTTTTATACATAGCCAGAAGCATATTTCCCATTAACTATTAAAAACTTGTTTTCAAAATCTGTGTCGTGCACACGAACGTTGAACATAAATAATGCCTGGAAAAGCTGTTTCAATTCCTCACTCTGAAAAAATTACAGTTTACCAAGGAATTAAGAGAATTGGAAATTACTTCTAGAAGAGGGAATTGGAAAATATATGTCAAATCATGTAATAGTACAATTAAAACTTCATTAATTCTGCATAGGAGTTAGGTAGCCACATTGTGTCTAAGATAGTTAACTATAAAGCAGTAAGAACACAAGAATTTAGGGTAGAGAGGCTCAGTAGAAAAAAGTGCATATCTATGCCTTGCCTGGTGTATCCCAAGGTCACAGAAGCATAAGAGTCAAAACTCCATCCGAAGATCCATTCACTAGGATCAGTGGGGTAGCACACAGAGATCGGCAGGAGGTTGGGGTATAATGAAACATTAGAGGCTCAAATTCTGCCCTCAGGTCAGCCAGCTCCAGGAGCCTGAGCTATCTTTGCAGCTGAGCTTGTAGTGAGAGAGGAGAACCTATCCCAGAATGATAATTTAAAGTAAAATAAAATACCCTCTCTAAAACAAGGAAGTCTATTAAAATCACCAATTTAGAATGCATTTGTATTTGAAATAATTAGTAGAGATGAGTCGAATTTCCTATGATACATGCATCTGACATCAGCAACTTCAAAGAAATACAATAACTAACTTTGTAAGCAGAGGACCTATGCATGCATGGATACACACACATACACAAACACACACACGCACTTGAATTTAGATCTATTGTAGAAAACAATGAAAATCCTTTACCTTCAGCATATCAGCTCTAATTTCCAGAAACAAGCAGGGTCATGGTTTAAGGTAATCCAGAGTAATTTGCATCACTACCATATTTTGCGTGCCTACTATATATCAGGTATTTACATTACCCAAGGGCTGCTATGCTAAATGGGTGCAGTTTGTGCACTGGCCACAGAGGCAAGGGAATCTGCACACCCTGGTGGGGACTGTACCTTCTAAAGAAGGATGCAGCCATCCAAAATTGGCACTTTTTCTAATTCATCCACCAGGAGTATGTTTCTTATTCTAATTTTCACAACAGTGCTGTATGTGCTAACAGCTGCACTGGTATTATCTTATTTGTTCCTGGCAACGAATTCTGCAGTTGTAGATGGTTATGAACGTATTGTAACCTAAAGTATTCTGAGGAGATCATTCTTTAAATAGTCAAATATATATAAAATGATATAAGCCAACCCTATCCCTCCTAACTGTGAGATCTCAAGTAGCCTCCCCAATATGTATTTGGATTCTAATATTTAGTTGGTGTGATAATCTCTTGATTAGAATTTTGTGCAATACTTCTGGCTGCTTCTCTACCAATCCTGTGGCTACCATCTTCTCATGACATCACTTTACTCCACAGAAAATCCTGGCTTTTTCGCATGAATTCCCTACGGCAGCAAAACACATACAAGCTCTTAGTAACAGTATCTAGGTTCTCTGAATGTGAAAGAGAAATGACAAAAAACAACAGCAATAATTCAAAATTGAATATCAGGTATCAGTTACTACTTCTCTCCCATAAGTCACTACTCATCACTGTCATAGAAAATTCATAACTGGCTATGAGGCTCCAGAGCCCTCGCCTGACACTATCATTTCAGTGATACATTTCTTCCAGCCAAAATCTTTTATCGAATTTCCTTTCTGATCCTCCCGCAAAAAAACTCTATTGGGGTCTACTAGGTTGCTCACCGTTTCTTAATTCTTTATTATACGGAATAATTCAATTCTTGCTTTTCTCAATCTATTTCACTAAAACTAGATAGGGCCTACCCTTTCACAATCACTTTCCCCTGGGTTGAATTGCCCTGCTTTCCTGAAATGTAGGAGTGGCTTCAATTTTTTTATTTTGGGTAGCCACCTTTTCTTCTCTGATGCATACTCTCTACAGATGAGAAAACTGAGACTCTAAGAACTTGTGTAATTTATATGACATCGCTTAGGCTTCAAAACCTACTGTCTTTTCGTTAATCACAGATTTGAAACCAATTTAGGAGACAAGAAGAGACCCTGTACATGAACAGATCCTCATGCTAATATTCAGAGGAAAATTATTACACGGACTCTATATATTCAACACGATAAATATTACTGAGCGCCAGCAGAGCTCAACTGAACAGTCAAAAACCTACAGTTACAAGTTTATCATACTAGAAGACACAGACATTGAACAAATAAACACACGAATAAATAAACATTGTAATTAATGCTAAGTGCTATGAAAGGAAAGAACAAGATGCTATAAAGCAACAATAGATAAGACCTATTTTAGAGTGCAATCAACTAATTTTTTCTATGTTCTTTGAAACACAATCTGAAATTCTTTCCTAGACATTTTTAATGCCCTAGATACTTTAAGAAAATCTCAGGAACTACATGAGTCCAATAGATATATTTACCCACTACTCTAGTCTCCTAATTTTGTTCTTCTCATTCCTAACCTGTCTCAAAACAAAATATAGGCATATAAAAATAAGCAAGCAAAAACAACAGTCATTCTGAATGAACCATCTATATTTCTCTTGTCTCTACTCACCACGAGGGGTACTACAAGAATAAATCACCTAACAAGGCATCAAACAGGGACCACGCTTAGTGCACACTCACCAGGCCCCTGGACGCAGTTGGCATAGACTCCAGTGCATCTCCCTGGTTAATCCCTTCTCTCACCGCTGAACAATTGACCACTTGATCCTTGGCATAGGCCCAGGCCTTCTCCTTTGTAAAGAAAATTGGAACCATCAGATGGGAATTCTTCATCTTTCCACCCCGAAACCTCATTGCAGCTGCACCCAATTGCTCCTGCCCTTTGACTGTTACAAAGCACAGATCTTCCAGTCTGAAGCCAAGCACTCCATCTGTGCTCTGGATTTCATCCCCTTCAGGCTCGTGAGAAAACATATGCTATTGATTGTCCCTGCGCTCTCCTCCTATTTTTATCTCTTGCTTCCTACCTCATCTTTCCTTGTGTCCTCTTCATATAAAACAAATTTTTAAGACCTGTTTTCAATGTTTGGAATATCTCCTAACAGTTACTTTATCTCACCCTACAACTTCTTAGCCAAACTTCTCACAAGGAAAGTTGTTAATTCCATTATCTTTTTTTATTCGATAAAATTGACATGTTACATGTTGTAACATATAAAGTATAAACTTTGTCTTATTCCATACAGAGAGTTCAAAAGTAGACAAGAAAAATCCATGCTATTATAAAATCAAGATAGAGGTTCCCATTGGATGAGGTGGTAGTGACTAGAAGGGGATAATGAAGATTTCTTAGGTTGTAGTAATATTGTTATTTGTTTTGGGTACAGGTTTTATGAGTTTGTTCACTTCAGGACATCCATTTGGCTGAAAATTTATGTTCTGTGACTCTGCTGTATGTATGTTCTAACTTAAAAAATTATTTAAAAAACATATAGTATGTCAGGTGTTACATGGAAAAAAAATGAAGCAAAAGATGAAAATAGACATGCCATAGGAGGAACATGGTTTGTCAATATTGGTAGCTATTTAAAATAGGGTTATCAGAAAACATCTCACTGAGAAGGTGACTTTTCAGCATAAATATAAAAGTGAGGGAAAAAGTCAAGTGAACATCTGGAAAAGTGTGTTCCAGAAAGAGGAAATCACAGTATAAAATTCCTCGTGATGGTTGTCAACACAGCATTTTCAATGAACATTGAATAGGCCAGGAAAGCTGAATGAAATGACCAAGGGAGGAAGAATCATACATGGAAGTGTTACCGAGTCCCAGCTCTCTCTGCTCGCCGCACGACAGGCCAATAAATCGGGAGACAAGGTGTTGAGGCAAGGAATAGCGACTTTGTTCGGAAAACTGGACCGAAGAGATGGCGGACTAATGTCTCCAAAAAACCATCTCATGGGGGTCTGGATGCCAGTTTCTTTTATAGAACAGAGAGGGGGAGGAGGTGAGGAAGTAAAGTAAAAAGGCCACTAGTTTTGCAAAATATCTCCTGGCTTGGCCAGCATCAAGAAGGGGGTGTGTTAATTTCTTCTTTTCTGCAGCCATCCACAGGTGGGCAGGGTCAGAATGTCTCCCTGTGAGCTGAACAAAAGCACTTTAGTTTAACATTCAGCCAGAGGGTCAGGGTTCCCTGAGGCAGGCCATTATGTATTATTATAATAACAAAAGCAACGAAAAGCAAAGGTTAAAGTAAAAGAGAGAGATCCAGCATGGAGTCTGATTTTGCTCTTCCCTGTTACAGAAGTAATAAGGAAGTGAGGCCAGATATTTCAAGGCCTTGAAAAGGATATTTTAAGGGCTTTAAACTTGTGAGACTTAGTCTCCAAAGGGAACCAGGATTCCCAGTAATCACACTTTTGTAAAGCCCCTTTCCACACTGAACCCAAAGCCAAATCCGGCCTCTGTACCCCAACACCAAATTAAATCTCAGAGACAGTTTTGGGTGAAGTAGAAAAGAATAGCGTTATTGACTTGCCAGGCAAAGGGAGCCACAGCGGTCTAATGCCCTCAAAACTGTGTGTCCCAACTGGGAGGGGGTAATGAGAAGTTTTATAGAAGTGGTTCAAAGAGGGCATGATCAGCTCGTGGACATTCTTCTGATTGGTTGATGGTGAGGTAAGTGGGAGTCAGCATCATTAACCTTTTGTTTTTATCTGGTCTGGGGTCTACATGCTTGTGGGCAGCATACTGTTAATTTCTCCCACCTGGTAGGGGTTTTGCAGATACAGCTCAAAGGCATTGTTATATATGTTCCTTGAGGGGGGGACCAGGACCATTCCCCAAGGCTGCACTGTTGTATCTTTTGACTATTCCTCCCTTGTCTCCACATCCCCTCCCTTCCCTAATGAGCAACTGTTTGAACCTGCTGCTGGAACTCAGGGAAGGTCATGAAGGCTGAATAAAGCATCTTTCCTGTAATCAAAAAATGGGGGACACAGAAAGGCTTTTGTGCCCAGGAGCCCCACAGGGTCCTGCTGGGTATCAAACCCAGACTGGCCCTGTGTAAGCAATAGTGTGGCATTCATTATGTAATCATAAAAAAATCTTGCTTCTATTTGTGTCTCTTGGAACGCTCACTCTTGGGAAAGCTAACCATGATAAGGAGTCGACCTTGAGACTTCCATATTCTAAGGAAGCCAAAGCTAACCAATGGGGAAGCTGCACATTCAGAGAGATCCTGACCAGCCAGTAGCTGCTCCAGCCATTCATAAACAATACCTGTGAGTGAAGAAGTTACCCTAGGTGTCCAGTTCCATGAAGTCTTATATGAATTTAGCCCTGCTGCATTTGACTGCAACCACAGGAAAGACCTCGAGAACCACCCTTCTGAACACAGTCAATCCCAAACATGAGATAATCAATTGTTATTTTAAGCCGTTAAGTTTTGGGGTGGTTTGTTACTCTGCAACAAGTAATCAAAAAAGGATTTTTCTGTGAGATAGAAACCCATTGGAAGATTCTGAGCAGAGGAATGACTTATGTCTTTGAAGGAGCACTCATTTATGCTATGTTGTGAGAAGACTATAGGAGTTGTTGGAAGGCAACTGCAGAAGTAGGAAGGCTGTTTAGAAGGCTCTTGCACTTCTTATAAGATTATTCAGTTTTAATTAAATAATTTATTTTGTAACCTTTTAATATATTTCTTTCTGCTAGACTATAGCTTTATGGAAGCAGGGAACATTTAGATCTTGTTCATGTATCAATCCTCAGAGTGATAGATACGTGATAAGAATTTATCGAAGAAAAGTATAATTGTATGAATGAATGAGAGAATGAATGAATGAATACTTTCAATGCTTAACTAAATAAAGCCTTTATTTCTGGATGTTTTCTATGTTTTTGGTTCCTCCTTTCCTTTTCTTCTTCTAATTTCCAGTTCTGTTTCTTTCAACTTAATGCATATTTTTAATATGCAGGAGTAATGCATGAAAATGAGAATCTAATCATCATGGACTGAATAATTTGAATACAGAATAATTTTAGTGTTTTTAAATCCAAATCCAGATATGATAGGAAATGAGACAAAAATGTGACTGCACTGAAATACCTATCATTTTCTCATGAACAAATTTAAAGCCTACAGAATATTAACACGTTTTCTTCACTGCTTTGTAGAGTGAAACAGATATTGAGTGAAATATTCTGCAAAATCAAAGGGATCATCTCTTTTGAAAATTGCATCAGAATAAAAATCATCTTATTCTCATATTGCAGATAAAGGAAATAGAAAGTAATATTCAAAAGAAGGAGGAAATTAAGTGTCCATATACCCAACTCCATCAGTTTCAAGAATTATCCATTAATGATGATTTATTTATTTTTGTCTGATTGTAGCTTATTTGAAAATAATTTATTTTACTATGTATGATTTTATATTTCAGCATCTCTACATCATTGTTATGGGCCATTGTTCTACCCAAGCCTCAAGAAATGATCCCAGCACTGTATTAGGACCAGCTCCAGGTATCAATGACAGAAAATTAAATCATGAGGTGTGAGAAAGTGGCTTTATAGTACAAAAGTTCCTTGTATCCACTTTTATTTTCTGTCCTCCCTGTTTCCATACCCCCAAATATGTTCCAAGACATGTTCTCTTATTTTCTGCCAGAAAATATTTGCAAGGTCCCACATATTTTTTAGTTAATGATCTCTTTCCTCTCACAGAAGGTACTATACTTCCCTAGTTGGGCCATGTGACATTCTTTGTAACATCACACTGGCCCATTATACTGATGACATCATAGTATTGAGATGTCAGCAGAAACTGTCCAGTATTCTGGACATGACGGTAAGTCACATGTGAGCAAGAGAGTAGGAAATAAACCCTAAAATCATTTATGGCACCTGCCATATTAATGAAGTATTTAGCAATCCTGTGCTGTGGGCCATAATGGGATATTCTCTCTGTTCCAATTACCCATTGCTCCAAAAAATTAAAACAATCCAACACTTTGTGACTTAGAAAACGAACAATGATTTATTTTGTTCATGTATCTGCAGTTCAAGCAGGAAGCGGCAGGAACAACTCACCTCTGCTCTATGCGGCCCCAACCAGCTGGGGTCAGAGGCTCACTCACTTGGTAGCAAGTTGAGGCTGGCTATAGACTGTGAACTCAACTGGAACTGCTGAGGGACCTTGGTTCCTTTGCACATGGACCCTCCTCAGGACTTCCTCAAGTTTCTTAAAACATGGTAACTAGATTCAGAGAGTGAGTTCCTCAAGAGTCCTGGACAGAAGCTGCAAGGCTGCTTATCACTCTACCTCAAAAGCTTCAGAGGGTTAGTTTTGCCGCATTATATCGATAAAGTAACTGAGACCAGACCAAATTCAGAGGAAAGGAAATTGGATTCAACCTCTCAATGGAAGTAGTAGCAAAACATCTGCAGCTATTTTTCAGCTGCCTGTCATCCACAGAAAATGAGACATTGTTACACTTTGAAAATCCTGCAACTAAAAAAGCAACAGAGCATTTAGTAGATATACTAGAACCCACTTTAATGACCTCATTTTAACTGAATCACCTCTATAAAGACCCTATGTCCAAAACAAATCACATTGGTACCTGTGGTTCAGACTTCAACAATATTTTTTCGGGGAACACAATTCAGCCCATAACAACTCAGAGGTCCCCAGAAACCCTTTTCTAACTTATTGGTCAACTCCTCCCATTCCTAAAATAATTTTCCAACCATACTCAACCTCCAAAAACTAGCAGAGGACAATTTGACTATTAGAAGTTAACTTTCTAATATCCCTACCTACAAATTTACCTAAACCTGAATCTACTCTCCCTTATTTCTCCCATTCTCAAAAGTATCGCCTCCTCTTGGAAGGCTCATTCCTCCTCCTGAGCTCATTATCTGACCTTTCACTGTCTCATGTGGAAATAGTTCCTTTCCTGTGTTTGCAACTTTTTGCCCCTTACTGGAGCCTCACCTCTCTTCTTGGTGCACAGCGCCCAGACTCCTCCACTCTGTGATCCTTTCCTCTGTTCAAAGCAAAGCTCCTGAAAAAAACAGTCCCCAATTATGACTATACAACAGCCTACACTTCTGACTACATCCCCTCTTCCCAGCCCACAATCACTTTTCAGTGTGCTGTGGAACTTCTACCACAATTCTCCAATGACATCTCTCTGGCAAAGTTAACCAAGGACACCTAATCACCAAGTTCAGTGAGTTGTTCAGTGACCTCATCTTACTTTACCAACCTATGACACCTGATAATACTGATAACTGTCTTTTCCTTCACACTGTTTTTCGGTAACTCCTTTCCACTTAAAAAAATTTTCAATTTTGATATCCCCAAAGGTTTTGACCTTGGGCCTCTTCTTTCCCCATAGTATAAAATATACCTGAAACCGTAAATCATAAATAAGTAAACCATAAATCATTCTGGGGGGGATTTGACCCTCTAATCTATTTATTCAATCTATACATTTTTCATAGTTTCCAGAATCATATATCCAACTGCCTAGTTGATTTTGAAAATTATATATTTCATAGATACTTTCATGTGTAAATCTGCTCATTCTTTAATCCTTATTATGGTAAATCCAACTCAATCCACCTCGTTCAACAAGCCAGATATGAAGTATGCTGATGTTTTCCCTAACAAAACTTTAAATTCTACTGACTCATTAATGCTTCTCATATTTGCCCCATCTTTCTGTCCTCACCACTACCGCTTTAATTCAAAACCTCATTAAAACACATTAGGACTGATGCAATACTTACCTAACTACTGTCCAAGCTTTGGTTTCTACTGTAACCTCCATGTGATTGACAGAGATGCTTTCCAAAATAAAACTCTGTTCACATGCAGCCTTATTTAAAGTGTTTTATTGGCTCCCAAAGTTTGTAGGATGAAATATAAGATGTAAGTCTTTGATGATGTTGTTCTTACTTGTCTCTCTAGTTGTATCCCTGTCTTCTCTACATTTCTATGACCTCTGTGTGAGTGTTGGGGTTATTAGTTTCATATTTCTGAACTTCCATTAATGCTACTCCTTATACCTGGAGTATCTTCTCCAAGACCCCCACTCCTTTCTTGCATTCTTCAAGATTCCTAAGTGTTATATCTTTTATGAAGAATTTCTACCATACACACACCTTAACTCCAACCCCAGGAAAGACTAACTACACCTATTCTTCCTCACCATCTTTATCTTTTCAAAATACAACCTCTAACTCTGGCATAAATGTCGTTGATCTACTAAACTGTGCAATCTTTGAGGCTAGGGATCATGCATTACTTATTAATTATGACTTTGTCTTATGGTACTTGTCACATAATAGTTACTCAATGAATATTTGTTGAAGGTGTTGAATTAAAAAACCTTTGTGGTTATTAATTCCAAACATATATATAATGAAGGAGTCCCTTCTACAATATTCCATTGAGATGTTCATTCATCCAGTTCTTGAAGACTTATTTATGTTTCTCATTTCTTTCCATTTGATTTCAATAGGTTAGATGACTTCAAAAAAATAAAATTTATTAAGCACTGATCTACTGGTATGCATTTTGGTTATAAATTGCACAAGCAATCAGTTTATCAATTCCTAATTAAATAGAAACTCCTGTTTAAAAACATTTATTAGAGATTTTAGTTCAATATAATTTAACCAATATGATGATAATGTAATTGTCAGTAGTATTAGGTGCATTATTGTTTTAAGTTTAAGGAAATATTACTCCCACTATATTGTACAGAGAGTTCACAACTGAGGTATCATGTCCAAGTGTAAATATCTTGTAAAAGATGAAATAGAGTTCCAGGAAGAAGACTTGAGAGGAGAGTAGAAACCATATATGGTAGAAATATAACATATACATATTTAACTTATGTGTTAATTCACCTTCCCAAAGACATGACTTCACTCATTCATTTAATCGTTGCAAGAAGAAACAAACATAAATGTATTAAGCTTAAAGAAGCTTGATATTAAAACAGAATAGTATGAACCTACAGGCAATTAGGAACACTTTAGAATTGTTCCTCCACTTGTTCCTCATTCACCACTATGGATTTGTTAGTTATATATAAGATAAAATGGTTTGTTTTCCCAGACAGCTACATGAAGTTTTTTCTTTGTTGCTTCTGTCATGGCTCTCCAATGTGATATTGCATGCACTAACAAAGTGTACATGTTATTTGGATGATTTAAAGGGTTTCAAATGTAATTTTATTTTAACTATGCTCATTTCCACCAATCTTATTAACTTTAGAATCGAAACCACCAGGTAAGTCTTCTTGAGAAGACTGGAAGAGTTAAAAGTGGGTTAGAGGGCTTCCCTGGTGGCGCAGTGGTTGAGAGTCCGCCTGCCGATGCAGGGGACACGGGTTCGTGCCCCGGTCCGGGAAGATCCCACATGCCGCGGAGCGGCTGGGCCCTTGAGCCATGGCCGCTGAGCCTGCGCGTCCGGAGCCTGTGCTCCACAACGGAAGAGGCCACAACAGTGAGAGGCCCGCGTACCGCAAAAAAAAAAAAAAAGTGGGTTAGAAATGAATTAGAAGGAAAATGATAAAAGTATTCAAATACTTACGGGATATCAAATCATGCCCTGAAGAATTAAGAATAAGGATTTGAACAAATGTGTGAAAATTACAAGTGGACATATTTCAACTTTGCAGGAGGAAGAGTTAACAGGGCAAGACAAACATGCTTTATTGGTGGAACTGAGCTAAATATATACAGTGCATTACTGATATACTATATATATATATATATTTATAGTATATATAATATATAACCTCTAGATCCCTTTCCTAGACTTCTCTATTTTTCTCAATGCCCTTAGAGATTGCTCTGCATGGCCTACATCACAGGTTTCTTTGTCCACTGGATTCCTGGGCTCCACCAGTTAGGGTCTGAATAGGAAAACAGAAAGTAAAATGAGAATGAGATCAGGGTATTTATCCTCTGACTCGCACCCATGGGGGAGGAGGCGAGATCACCGTGGGATGGCATCATCTCTCAACTGAAGATCAGAGTTAATGTCAGACAGCCCTGTCTGCACAAGCCTCTGTGCCTCTTCTTCCAGTTACTTGCCACTTCAGGCCTTGGAGGTTCCTGTCCTGAGTGGTACAAGCCCAAGGATACTGTGTTATTCAGCATGATTTCCTTATAAATAGTCCCCTATTTAAATTTCCTCAAATTATCTCAATTTGTTTATGCCATCTGTTTCCTGCTGTAAAAATGATTGCTATAGGAACCCTTTGAAAATGTTATGAATGCTAAGACCTTCACTTCAAAAGTTTAAAAAAAAAACCCCAAATATAATTACAATTTCCTATTTCTTTATTCATGAACTCAACCAAAATTATGCGTTCATAAATATAAAAAAGACTTAGGTAGCATTTGCAGCATTAAACAGAGATCTCTCTTTGTCCAGTCAATTTCAACAAACAAGGAAATTGATATCAACTCACAGACTATATCAACTAATCTAAGAGCCATACAAAATACAGCTTCCTTCTGAGTATCTGATGGCTGAATCACTGTTCACATGAAAAGCAAAAGATACAATGTAATTCTCCCAATTCTTTTGACTTTGGCTGATATTTCTGACCTGTCAGCCACCCAATGACTTCTGTTATAGTTGGAAAGCTCTTTTGCCATGGTTTTTCAAAGACCATTTACAATCTTTTGACAAGTGTAAATTTGATTCAATAGATTCTACTATAATAAAATGTCAACTTTACTTTTTTGGCCTGTATTTTCAGAATACATATTCATTCCTTGATATTATCTCTTTATATCCATGCAACAGATATAATATTAATAGCAACACAATGTGTGAACAGAGGCTTCAGATTAACCTGGAGCTGGAAGAATGCGGGAGAACATTTTCCAGATGGCATCAGCCTGGAAGGCGTCCTTGCCTTGCCACTCACAGTGATTGCTAAAGGAATGCGCTATTGTTAACACAGCTCCCAGGAGAGGAAAATCAGCTTTAGTGCCATTATAAGATATGGTTTCTTCCCAAGTACTGAGAATAAAGGCTAAGAAAGGAAAGCCAATGGCAAATGAAATGCTCACCCTTATCCAGGGCAGACCTACAGTAAAATCTCGAACCAAGTGAACTTGGTCTTTCTAATTCTCCCTTTCAACAAATATTTACTTTGCTGGTGCTTCACTTTCAAAGCCTATTTCTTTAGCATTTAAAGGTAGCTTTGAGTATCAGCTGATAAAAGATTAATGAGTATATTTACATTTTGATAAAGATTTTTAAGGTAAACTATGTCTTTGACATGATAAAAAGTTCTTTATTGCTAAAATATTAGCATTTCAAAGAAATGACATCGGATCGAACACTAGCTACAGCAGGCTTTGTACTTCTCATTGCATAGCCATGCATTTCTTCATGAAGAACTCTGTTTCTATAATTCTCTGGGACAGTAGGAAGCCTCCCTGAAACCCCGCACTTCTTCACACAGCTCCGGTTAGCTCAAATGGTGGTCCACAAAACATATTTGAAAAGCTGAAAGGAAGATTTAAAATAAAAACTTGACTAACAATATCTAAACTTCAGAAAGTAAAAACTATATTTCAGAAAAGCAGGGAAAACTAATTGGCAAGCTGTCTCCATCTTGTAGACGGATGTTAGGTCGCAACACTTGCCTGTAGAATCTATCCTGCAATCCTGCAAAATTTATACTGATTGTGCTGACGAACAGAGAATCTCTGTTCCTAGAGAATCTTCCTAGAGAATCCTAAGAAGACAAGGTTTCGAAGGCAGAAATTTGGAAAAAGCTTTTATTAATCATGATTTTGATTAATTTGTTCAATATTCATATGTTTTTAGCCAGACACTGAGCAAGGTGTTACAGGAAAAACAGTAATATCCAGCATGTGCCCAACCTGGAGAAAAGTACCTGTACTCAGCGAGACTTTAGAAAGAGCTATAAATTACTGTAATGTAATTTGTTACAAGTACCTCAAGATTGCACAAAGTGCTATTAGATTTCAAAGGAGGAAATGAGGGATCATTCAGAGGAAAGAGATCAATATACAACCACATTTTTCTCTTCATTAAAAACCCTCTAATTGGGGCTTCCCTGGTGGCACAGTGGTTGAGAATCTGCCTGCTAATGCAGGGGATACGGGTTCAAGCCCTGGTCTGGGAGGATCCCACATGCCGCGGAGCAACTAGGTCCGTGAGCCACAACTACTGAGCCTGCGCGTCTGGAGCCTGTGCTCTGCAACAAGAGAGGCCGCGATAGTGAGAGGCCCGTGCACCATGATGAAGAGTGGCCCCCGCTTGCCACAACTAGAGAAAGCCCTTGCACAGAAATGAAGACCCAACACAGCAAAAATAAATTAATTAATTAATAAATTCCTACCCCCAACATCTTCTTTAAAAAAAAAAACCTCTAATTATATACACTTCAAAACAAGACACAAATGCTATGTTCTAACAAAATTAGCCATTTTAATTCTTCTTGCAATTTTCACAGGTCTGATTTTTTTCTCACATTATCACTTAGATTTAACTAGTAAAAATGATTGACTGCTGTCTGCTAAGCATGAACCAGCAAACTCACTTATTTCATAGGATTCATAAGAATCCCTAAAGTGAGGGTGCACTACTCAGTAAATTGCTAAATACACATGAACACTAAAATGTTACTAGTTGGATAAATACTGATTTGAGAGATAAAATGAAAACAGTATTTTATTCTGTTTCTTTCAGATTAATATTATTTTCTCATTTCAATCTAGATGAAGTTTCTTCAGCATTTTCTATGAAGATAAAACATGACTCTGGGAATCATTATAATAAAGTCATAGACTGCTTTGAATATTAATTTCCAAGATGCTTTCACAGTGCTTCATGTTTGTTTCTTGATTAGTTTCATTCACTTTCTTTGCAGAGTGTGAAGGCCAGGGAGCCTGCTCGCTTCTGCTATAGTTCATGGTGAGGTCGGGGGGGAAGGGGAATGAGCTTCTGAGGACTCAGTCATGTTCAGGCTATCTGTCAAAGTTGACAGTAAAGACTGAAAGATTCGTGGGCAGAATACCAGGAGAGCTAAGTTATTGACTTAGTCCTTCTCCTCATACATATCCTGCCTATCAGGACCAATGCTTGGCCATCTCTGCATATCACTTCCAGCATTTGTATGTAGGAGTGGAAATACCATCTCCATGTACTTCATCAGCTTGTTTTAAGAATAATGCGATAATGGGAAAATGCTATATAAAAAGTAGACATGAAACCACATCGAGAAGGATGTGTGAGAGATGTTATTATTGCTTTCCAGATGTTATTTTTGCTTCATTTAGAAGTTCAAAATAAGCTATGTTCAGTATAAATATGAAAACAAAATTTTTAAAAAATGGCATGACTTGAAATCAGCTTCTAAGGCAGTCCTAGAAAATTAGCTTGGTTCGTTACAAAATTTGCTATTTTGTATGACTTTAGATACCTAAGAGGACATAAATCAATGTTTGGCAAATGAAATTAATCACAATTCAACCACTATAGATTGAAAAGTTGTGATTCAGTAATTCTTTTCCTCGTTGTGGATTTTAGAGACAGAGCAGCCAATCTAAAATCAGACACAGCTGAAACTAAGTCAACTATCACAGATACAAATTCAACAAGGAGGAGTTACCATTAGAGATCAGAAAATCATGTTGTGCTCTATTTACAATAGCCAGGAGATGGAAACAACCTAAGAGTCCACATGGAATGAATGGATAAAGAAGATGTGGCACATATATACAATGGAATATTGCTCAGCCATAAAAAGAAACGAAATTGAGTTATTTGTAGTGAGGTGGATGGACCTAGAGTCTGCCATACGGAGTGAAGTCAGAAAGAGAAAGACAAATACCATATGCTAACACATATATATGGAATTTAAGAAAAAAAATGTCATAAAGAACCCAGGGGTAAGACAGGAATAAAGACACAGACCTACTAGAGACCTACTAGAGAATGGACTTGAGGATATGGGGAGGAGGAAGGGTAAGCTGTGACAAAGCGAGAGAGAGGCATGGACATATATACACTACCAAATGTAAAATAGATAGCTAGTGGGAAGCAGCCGCATAGCACAGGGAGATCAGCTCAGTGTTTTGTGACCACCTAGAGGGGTGGGATAGGGAGGGTGGGAGGGAGGGAGACACGAGGGGGAAGGGATATGGGAACATATGCATGTATGTGACTGATTCACTTTGTTATGAAGCAGAAACTAGCACACCATTGTAAAGCAATTATACTCCAATAAAGATGTAAAAAAAAAAAGAAAAAAGAAAATCATGTTGCAAGAAAACAAATATAAAATTAATGAATTGGCTTTATATAATAAATGCAATAAAATATGCTCTTTGCTTACTAATACTTTGGGTTTGGACAGCTTTGGTTCAAATCCTAGCATGGTTCCAGGTTTGTATAATCTTAGACTACTTTCTTAGCATCAATTATGTCACTCCTTTTCATTTTTGGAAGATGTAGAGACTTGGTTTATAAATGACTCATCAGACAAGGCTCCTGAAAACTTCTTACTTCTTAGGTTCTAAGGGCCTGCACTTCTACTACACTTGAGCCACCCACTGGGTCACGAGTTCTGTGACCCTAAATGAGCTACTTACTCTGAGAAAAAAATATCCAGTGAGATTTCTGAAAAGCCAGTGAGATTCCAGTGAGAATCAAATGGTGTAATATATACAATGCCCTTTGCAGGCTAATACATATATGGTGCTGAAACTAATAATTCTACTTCAGTAAATTACCAAGTCAGAAAACAGTTCTTATTCTCTTGCATACTTCGTCTCTGGTACACACTGGGCAAGGATACTGAATGACTTCTACAAGACAAACATGCCCAGACTTGGGCAGTTTCTAGAATAAAGAAGAATTTGGTGGTGAGTATGTTCCAGGCTCCCCTAGGTTCTTCAGTCTAGCACTGCCTCGTCTGGACACTACAGAACAAGCCCACCCAGAGCCCTATTGTTCTCAGTACTACTGAGCAGGGGCAAAAAAAAAATTTAAATAATAAATTCTCATGCTTGTGGAACTTACTCTGCAGTGAGAAATAGACATATTAGTGAGCTCAGTACTAGCAATAAAAATAGAATTGTGACTTCCATAAGGACAAACTGCTATGAAAATTGTACTTTTACTGTAAACACGTAGAAAACTGAATATTTTTATATATTTAAGTATATAATTAATATAAATAATTTATAATTAATATACAATATAAATATTTTTATATTTAATATGTTCATAAGTTGGACAACTGGCAGTGCAGGCCTGTAATGCTTGAGAGCAAGGAAACAAATGAGGTGAGCTTCATGGAGACTCTAACTGATTGCCTGGAGTCAGATTCTAAACTGCAGCACAAGGACAGGAAACTCAAAACAGAAGTTGGCAGTCTCCATAGGTTGAGGGGAAAGAGATTGGAGTTACAGATTTGAGGACACTGAGGTGCTAGACTTTGTGTACTGGAGAGGAAGAGGCAGCAAGGAGGGAACACTCCAGAGTTCCGCAGGGTAATCCCCTCAAGTTTACGGCTGAGTACTGATCTCTGTATGCATAGGTGCTTATTTCTTACCCTACAGGGTCCAAACAAATCCCTTCCCCAAACACACAGCTGTATCCTATGCTTTAACTAACAGGAAATATTTGACATATTTTAATTCTGAGCAATATCTTTTTCCTCCTTTGAGGTAGAGCTTTTAGAAAGCCATGTTTTTTACTCATTGTTACCCAAGTAGTAAGTCTGAAATGATTATCTGAAACATTATTTCCTCAGATGGTCTCCCATCTCTTTGACAATTAAAATCAAACTCCTTTAGCAAAATAAATCTTTCATGATCGACCCCACATTATCTTCACGAGCATCATTTCTTCTCACTTCTTCCCTGTGCTATAAAACCTAGCTATAAGGGCCTCCTTATATTTCATTGAATGTAACTGTATTCATTTTATTAACAGGAGCCAAAAACTGAAAACAACTGATGCTTGTCAACAGGTGAATGGATAAACAAATCGAGACAGATTCATACAAATGGAATATTACTCAGAAACAAACTACTGATATAAACAACAACGTAGATGCGCTCAAAAATACTCTTGAGTGAAAGAAGCCAGAAACAAGAGTACAAACTATAGAATTCCACTCTATGAAGTTGGGGAACAAGCACAATTTATCTAAACTAATAGAGGTCAGAAAAGAAGTTGCCTCTACTCAGATCTGCTGGAAAGGAGCACGAAAGACTTTTTCTAGGACGATCAAAATATTCTGTATCTTGACTGAGTGCAGGTTATGTGGATGTAATTATTTATCAAAACTCATTGAATTGTACATTCAGAATGTGTACTTGTGTGCTTCACCATACATAAATTAAATCTCAATTCAGGAACAAAGTTAGAAATCTCGGGGCTTCCCTGGTGGCGCAGTGGTTGAGAGTCTGCCTGCCGATGCAGGGGACACGGGTTCGTGCCCCGGTCCGGGAAGTTAGAAATCTCAGTTTAGAAAGAAAGCAATGCTCTAAGATAAATAATAAGAATAACTGATTTTTACTGAACACTTGTTCCATGTTAAAACCATTACTATTCTCTTATTGGGCAGAATACTCTTCTGCTAATACAATTATCTTGGTAGTATCTCATATTAAGTGCTTAGCTGATATTAGCTATTATTATAAATGTGCAAAATATATGGAGATATTTAGTGAATAAGTGTGTTATAGTATGAACTTCAGGGTAGTAACAAAATAAAACTTTTTTCATTCTTTTATATCCAAACAGGGATAAAATAATTGCAATGATACTATAATATCTTTTATAGGATTTGTTTTCATATCATGTTGGGGTTTTTTGTTTTCAGTTTTT
Source organism: Grampus griseus (assembly GCF_964374135.1). Lineage (NCBI taxonomy): Eukaryota > Metazoa > Chordata > Mammalia > Artiodactyla > Delphinidae > Grampus > Grampus griseus. The sequence continues at coordinate 66,396,590 of NC_139007.1, forward strand.
ATCTTTGATACTTCAACTTCTGATAGCTACTAAAAACTTGAGATGCACTTTTATGTGAGACAGTGGAATGGAAAACTGACTAAAACTGAAAGGGTCAGGACAGTTAAACCAATTTTACTAGCTTTTATAAAACGCTTAAAGAAACAATCTTCCGAGGCTGGGAATATTTTTTTCCCTAGAAATGGAAAAAGGCATCATAAAAAGACATTTACTGGGTTCATAAAATTCAAATGAATCTATTATTACCAGGTTTCACAATATTAAAAGACAGATGATGAAGGGAGAAATGAAATACATGAAAGCAAATTGAAATTGATCATTAAAAATGTTAGAAATAAGAAACCTAAAAAGTTCACTGGTAAACCAATTAGAATTTTATTACAGCTCAAATGATTACCATAAAATCTGGTATAATTTAATATAAGATTTCATTTTTCTATTTTCCCAAGTAAATGACAGATCTTAGCCAAGTACACTTAAAATTCTTTTTGTTTATCAAGTGTCTGGTAACCTAAAATAAATCAAACTGTGAAATGGTTATATGATATAGTTATTTAATAAGATTCTGGTTAATTTGGCTAAATTTATGCACCCTTTATTCATTTTTATCTAGTAACTAACATGAACAAAAAGCTATCTTCCTTATCTTTAATGCTAATTATCATTTGTTCTGTCATTACATCTGTTTTGTAATCACTTCAGTTCTGCAAAATGGAAGTAGAATCCAAATGAAGCTTCCATTGCTTATCTGACTGACATAAACTATGAAATATTCTAAGAAACTACACCTATCTATAAAACCAGGCCTTCTAGTAGGCTACCAACCTACAGCAAAATAATTCCTTCTCTTCTACAGCAGCAGCTCTTTGTCATTTACGTGCAGTTGGAGGAACAATCATATGATTAAAAAAATGATTGCTTCTCTATCACTATCTGATATTTTTTTAAGCAACCCAATAACAGTGCTATTTCTATAATTAATTCTTTTCATGAAACTAAAGCTTATTCAAAATAACAACAAGAATTAAAGATGATCTTTTTAAATTTAATTGACTATTTTCAGAGCAGTTTTAGTGCTATAAATGCAGGAAGTACAGAGCTCCAATGTCGCCCCCCCCCATTATTCCCCTATTGTTAACAGCTTGTATTAGTGTGATACATTTGTTATAATTGATGAACCAATATTTATATGTTATTATTAACTAGGTTCGTAGTTTGCTTTCACTCTGTGTTTTAAAGCTCTATGAATTTTTTTTTTTTTTTGCGGTACGCGGGCCTCTCACTGTTGTGGCCTCTTCCGTTGTGGAGCACAGGCTCCGGACGCAGAGGCTCAGCGGCCATGGCTCACGGGCCCAGCCGCTCCGCGGCATGTGGGATCTTCCCGGACCGGGGCACGAACCCGTGTCCCCTGCATCGGCAGGCGGACTCTCAACCACTGCGCCACGAGGGAAGCCCAAGCTCTATGAATTTTAACAAAGGCATGATGTCACATATTCATCGTTACAGTATTATATAGTTTCACTGCTCTAAAAATCTCCTGGGCTTCACCTATTCATCCTTTTCCCTAACCCCTGGCAACCACAGATCTTTTTACTCTCTATATAGTTTTGCCTTTTCCATAAAGTCATATAGTTGGAATCCTAAGTATGTAGCCTTTTCAGACTGGCATCTTTCCCTTAGTAATATGCATTTAAAGTTCTTCCATGTTTGACAGCTAATTTTTTTATTGTTAAAGAAAATTCCATTATATGGATGTACCACAGTTTATTCATCCATCTATTGAAGGATATCTTGGTTGGTCACAAGTTTTGCTAATTACGAACAAAGTACTATCAACATTTTTGTGCAAGTTTCTGTGTGGACACAAGTTACCAACTCACTCGGGTAAATACCAAGGAACACAATTTCTGGGTCATATGGTACGATTATGTTAGTTTTGTAGGAAACTTCCAACCTGTCTTCTAAAGTGGCTGTACAATGGTGTATTCCCATCAAAAATGAATGAGAGTTCTTGTTACTCCGGATCCTCACAAGCATTTGACGCAATCAGTGTTTTGGAGTTTTGCTGCTGTAATGATTATAATGGTATCTCACTTATATTTTCAATTGTCTAATGACATATGATGTTAAGCATCATTTTACATGCTTATTTGCACCAGGACCAGATAGATGGGTTCATTTGTGAACTCTACCAAATATTTAAGGTAGAAAACATACCAACTCTCTGCAATCTGTTTCAGAAAACAGAAGCAGAGGAAACACTCCCCAGTTCTTTCTATGAGGCCAGTATTATCCTCATACAAAAACCAGACAAAAACATCACAAGAAAGGAATGTTGCAGACCACGATCTCTAATAAACATAAATAGAAAAATCCTCAAGATAGTATTAACAAGTTGAATTCAATCATGTATAAAAAGAATTATGCACCACAAGGAAGTAAAATTTATTTCAAGTATGCAAGTAGGCTGGTTCAACATTCGAAAATCAACTAATGCTATCTATCACATCTGCAGGTTAAACAATGCACACCCAGTCATAGTATAAACCGTCAGCAAACGAGGCCATGTCTAGTGTACTGAGTCCATTGAAGGCATTTCTATTAGTGTTTTCTATTTCTAGAATTTTGTTTGGATTTTTCCTCTGAGCTACAGCTCTCTCTTTACATTGCCCATCTGTTCTTGCATGTTGTCCACTTTTCCCATTGAAGCCCTTAGCATATTAATCATAGTTACTTTAAATTCCCAATCTGAAAATTCAAAATCTCTACCACGTCTGAGTCTGGTTTTGATGTTTGTTTTGGTTTCTTTGACTATTTTTTTTTTGTTTTTTGGGTTTTTTTTTTTTTCCTTTTAGTATACTTTGTAAATTTTTGTGGAAAGCCAGGCATGATGTATCTGGTAAAAGGAACCAAGGTAAATAAAGCCTTTAATATAAGGCGCTATGTTTATCTTGGTAAGACTTAGGCTGTGATTACTGCTTGTTGTAGCTATGATGTTAGAGGCTAAATTTCCTCTACTGTCCTTGTTTTTGTTTCCTCTATTATCTTTGGGTCTCTGTACAAACTCCTTCTTAAATAAGGTCTGAGTCTTACAGTTCTTTCAGCTGTAATTCCTTTTTATTAGAGGAACCCATATTGCTGTGGTGGTGAGCATTCTGTAATCCTATGTTAGCCCTTAATCCTATAGGCTCAGTCCTTAGGGAGCCTATGTCCTTGGGTTGTGACCTTCACACGTGCTTCCCAGTTCTGTTTCCCCCACTTAGGTGTGACAGGAAGGCTAGAGGGGCCAGTGTTGGTATTTCCTTTCCTCAGATTGGTTAAGGTCTGGTAAAACCCAAATCAGTTAAGTTTCTGGTAAAATAGTTTCCCTTGAGGGGAAGCCTTTGTTCAGGGAGCAGGGGCCTCTGGGCTTACTTCAGACTGGATGCTTTTCCTCGACTCCCACCAGAATCATGAGGAGATTTTTCTCTGATCTTCACCCTGAGAACCTGGTGGGGTTTCTGGAGGGAAAACGTATGAAAGCATGGGCCTCCTCACCACCCCTGCAATAAAAAAGGCCAAGGGCTTCCCTGGTGGCGCAGTGGTTGAGAGTCCGCCTGCCGATGCAGGGGACACGGGTTCGTGCCCCGGTCCGGGAAGATCCCACATGCCGCGGAGCGGCTGGGCCCGTGAGCCATGGCCGCTGAGCCTGTGTGTCCGGAGCCTGTGCTCCGCAACGGGAGAGGCCACAACAGTGAGAGGCCCGCGTACCGGAAAAAAAAAAAAAAAAGGCCAAGACCCCAGGAGTTTTTCTCTCTTTAGTTCACACTCAGTCTCCAACAATTAGTCCTTTACCCTTTAGCATTCCTACCAGGCTCCAGCCGAGCCTTCTGCCGCCCACAAGAGCACTCCATCATAAAAATATGTATAATATTATATTTTAAAATTATCCAGGTAAATAATTACATAGAGATAGACTTTTGACCTTCAGTATTATTTTAATGCTATGATAATTTCAAAATACTGTGATCACATATTAGAGATGATTACGGCCATAGTTATATGGACATTAGTAATCTAGTAGTTTTATTTAATGCTATGAAGTAAGTAATTATCTAGACAGAAAATACAAATGCGTGGAAAAGATAAATACTGTTCAGTGGGCAAAGATTTTTTATTATGGTAGCATCAGAAAAAATTGCTTTATTCATGCAAAGAAATCATACAAAAATCTTAATTATTGATGTCATTTACCAGGCTTTAATTCCTAGCATCTCCTGACAAGTAAAAGAGAAAAGAAAACCCTGAGAGTATTTAACATTCTTTGTGGCTCTGTATTTTCAACTAGTTTAGCATCCACCCAATTTCCAAGGGAAAACCTTTTTCCCAATTATTGCTATATTCACTGGGGCTGTTCAGGTCTAGAGCAGCCTGAAACCAATCTGGTTCAAAACAAAAGAACAACAACGAACAAACAAACAAGTAAAACCACACACATTAAGCCATATGTGAAAGAGAAAAAAGTTATTAACATGAGGATATTCTCTGATTTCCCCTCATGGTTACCTACTGCTCACCCCTGACCCCAGCACTCACTTTCTAGAAAAGTTCTTGATGGTAGGTTTCTGAATCTCTTGTGATGTAGGTTCTACAGCAGAGAGAGAGAGATCTAGGCTGTTAGAGAGAGTGAGGGTTCTCAAAGTTTTGAGGAGATGGGAGAGGATAGGCTGGACCAGGGAGGGGATGGGGTGGAACAGTTTGGATTGGAGGAGGCATCTGGGGAGATTGATTAGCAAATAGATTCTAGAAGCTATTGCAGCAGGAAAGTGAATCAAGGGCTAGAAGAGGCACATTTTGAAAAAATATTGCTTAAGTTATCACTTTCATTTTTATTGTTTTTAAAAGTTCTAAAAAGTGTAATTTCTTTTAACCTTTTAATTGCTGGATCATTTCTTTAAACATATAAGCATTTTATTACTTCTCTTATGATATTTTTTTTCCCTTGATCTCATTTTCCCCACTTGATATCACCCAATCGCACTACGCTCCTTGGCAGCAAAACTTTTAGAAAGAAATTGTTTAAACTAACTTTACCCATTTCTTCTCTTCCCGTTCTCTCTTTCTTTTGGCCACACCACACAGCATGTGGGATCCTAGTTCCCCAACCAGGGATCGAGCCCACACCCCTGCTCTGGAAGCACGGAGTCTTAACCACTGGACCGCCAGGGAGGTCCCTTCCCATTCTCTCTTAAACCCATACCTCTCAGGCTTTCATCCCCACACTCCACCAAAACTGCTCATGTCAAAAATGCCGTGACTTCCATATTGCTAAGTCCTATGCTCATTTAACAGTTATCATCTTACTTGACCTGTCAGCATCATTTATACAAAGGATTATGGCTTCCTCCTTGATACAGTTTTGTGTTGCTTCCAGCACTTTCCACATACTGGTTTTCCTCCTTAATAGATGATTGTACATTTTCTGGTATGTTTGCTGGTTCCTCCTCTTTTCCCCAATTTTCCAATGTTGAAATTCTACAAGGAACAATCTTTGATCCTGCTCTATTCTCCATCCAAACACCCTCTCTTGGTGACCCCATCCACTCTCATGCCTTTAAATACTTTATGTAAAGTGACGACCTCTCTTCAGCTTTCTTCCTTAACATCTCAAACTGAACATGCTCTAAACTGAACTCTTGATATTCTCCCCCAAATTTGCTCTACCCACAGCTGTCTCCATTTAATTGATGCAGACTCCATCTTTTCTGTTGTTCCAGCAAAAAATATTGAAGCCATCCTTTTTCCTTTTCTTTCTCTCAAATATCACATCCAATCAGTCATGAAATCTTGTTCATTTTTTTTTTTAAATATCCAAAATACAACCACTTCTATCGCCCCTGCTGTCACCACTCTGATGTGAAGAGCCAGTATCTTTCTTATTACTTCAGTAACCTCTTAACTGGTAAATGTGATTGTATCATTGCTATGCTCCTCTCCTGCCTCCCTCAAACCATTACAGGGTCCATTTTCAACATACTAGTCAACACAGGTTCATAGATAAAAACATTTGATATGATAAAAATGGCAGTTCTTCACAATTTCATCTATCCAAATGAGAAGGAGGAGAAGGAGTAGAAGAAGAAGAAGAAGGGGAAGAAGAAGAAGGAGAAGAAGAAGAAGGAGGAGGAGGAGGAGCGGGAGGAGGGGGAGGAGGACGGAGAGGAGGAGGGGGAGGAGGAGGGGCAGGAGAAGAAGAAGAAGAAAGGGAGGGGAGGAGGAGGAGAAGAGAAAGAGGAAGGTAAAAAAAGAAAAAAGAGGAGGAAGAGCAGGAGGAAGAAGCAATAATGAAGGAGATGAAAGGGAAGAGGAAAGAAGAAAGGAAAGGAGGGAGGGAGGGAGGGAGGGAAGGAGGAAGGGAGGGAAGGAGGAAGGGAGGGAGGAAGGAAAAAGAGAGAGGATAGGCAGGGAAGGAAAAGAAAGCTTGTATTAATCAAAATTTACCATTCCAGCTTGGTAAATAAAATAGTGTACTGTTGATGCAGGTGTAAATTAACAGACTAAGAAATACTAGGAAAAGGCTGTAGATTGCTTGTAATATTTTAGTTGTGGAATTGAAAATCAATAAGGAAAGAACAGACTATTAATAAACTGGAATGGTACAACAGTCTATCCATGTGCAAAAAGATAAAACTTCCTACCTTATGCTGGATACAAAAGTAAATGCCAGGTAGCTTAAAGCCTCAAATAAAAGACATAAATTAAAATTATTAAAGAACAGAGATTATCTTTATGCCTTGTCATGGGAAAGAATTAGTTAAATAGGCTATAAAAGTATAAACCATATTGTGGGACTGCAGAGACATTATTTTTGTGTTTCTGCGTGATTAGAGCTTCTGGATTAAAGCACAAGGCATGGAAGTGAAATTATGACTGAATAGACAGTGAGAACTCCAGAGAGATTTACCTCCCTGGAGGCAAATGCTCACATTTCAATGAAGGGATGACACCCAGCACCAAGGAGACAACCTATGGGCTGTAAACTCAGAGACACTATTCTTAGCTTCTCCCTGGATAAGGTTACTTACATTACAAAGGGTAAGAATCAAGGATTCTCCCTTTTGGCTTCTAAGGAATATTTGTTTCCACTACGGAGATGAAGTTTCTCTTCATTTCTCAGGAGGGGAGGAGAGATGCAGCTGTCCCTCTTCTATATAAACTCATAGATTCTTAGTGCAGACCTTGGTTTAGGTAGGTTTACATCTGGCTGTCATCAAGTCACTATAGAAAGGGGATGTTGGGAGATGTCCCAATCTGCAGCTTTTACTATATGTAAGCAATAATTAATCTGACCTTCACCCAGGAACCTCCTATCTACTTTCAGGATAATAAGAATAACTATTAACTTTTAAAATTTGATGACACAGAGGAAATGATTGATAAACTTGACAACATTAAAATAAGAATATTTTGTAGAATGAAAGACATTATAAATATATTTGAAAAAATCAGAAACACTCAATTATGGGTAAAAATGTTGCTTATCGAGTGAAAAAGAGGAAGACATTAACAAGTTTAGCCACATAAGAGAAACTTCTAAACTGTAAAAGATAATATCTATAAAGCTAAAAAATTAAAGCTGAACCAGTGATACTCATCTATTTTAATGCATGTTAAAATCATCTTGGAAGTTTTTAAAAATTACCAGAAATGACCAATGCCAAGGTCCCACCCTAGGCCAGTTAATTCAGAATATTTAGGGATGAACTGACCTCTGATATAGAAGAAAAAATACATAAAATATTCCTGTGAATAAATAGGCTCAATATAACAACCTAATAATAAAAATGTACAGACTAGTAGTTCAAAGAAAAAGATGCAGAAATATTTTCAATCTTACTAAAAATCACAGAAATGCAGATTAAACAAAGTATAATTTTCATCCATTACACAGAGAAGATTGATAACACCCAGTATTTATAAATCTGTGGGTAACAGAAATCCATATAGTTTTGATAGAGCCACAAATGGTTTGAAGAAAAATTTGGGGACCCATGAAAACCTTAAATTGTCAAACTCTTTAAATCCATAATTCAACTTTTGTCATTCAGAGGAAGCATATGTAAATGTACAGTAGAAGCTCTCCTAACCAACCTTGATTTAGCTAATATAACAGGTTAGCTGACATTCTTTTTCATTGATAAGCTACTTGAACAGGTACGCATGGCTTGTCACATCCTGACAAGCCAGCTACTTTCTTAGAACACTCAGACACTCCTGCTCTCACCAATGAAATTAATGCTTACCAAGCCAATTATGTTTGTTCCCAAACCCACATCACTACTGAATTTGTAATTGTAATTATGTAATTTTATTATTATACACATCAGAGAAAAGAGAGACGGTTGTCATTTCTATTAAAAACAAAATTCAAACTTCCAAAATTTTCTGAAAGTTTTGGGAAGACCTGAAAAAAATCAAGGCACTAAAATACACTTGTCCAACTGCATGCAAAAGATAATTTTTTAAAAATCTAAAATTATTCTGCAATTAAATACTTTCAAAATGTGTTTAAATTCTCAAGGAACTTTTTACAAAAGTAAAACTGGATGCAAAAGAACAATGGCTTATGCAAAAGAAGATGGCATAGGAACATAACTAGTATTGGCTCAATATACAGAATGGCAAAAAGTTGTACATTCATATGTATTCACATTTAAAAATTAATATCCATATGCCATTTCTTATGTCTTCATTTAAGTATCTTTCAATTTTCCAACCTTAAGTCCCTAGTGCACTGGTTATGAGTATGTACTTCAATTATGTGCACAAGTATTTATTGTACCTCTGCTGTAACAAAGGAAGCTAGAAATAAAATTAATGAAATACACCATAACATATAAAGAATCAGAGGTATATGAAGTACGAGGAAAAGCTATAGAAAATAAATTGCTAATGAGGAATCTAAAAATCAATTTGTAGACTATTATACAGAACATGTTCCCAATTTTCTGTTTTGAGAAAATGATGTCCCAATATAGATAAATACCTACATAGCTAAACAGAACAATAGGCTGAAAAAATATTCATCTAACTATAAATAATGATTTATCTTGTTTTTAATTTTCTTTTTTCTTGATGTACTTTATTATTTAAATAAATGATTTGTGGAAAAATTATTAGTATTTGTTCTCAAATAATCGATAGCAGCGTTCAAATTGTACTTTTTTCTAAAAATGCTTTATATAACAAATATTGTATTTGTGTCGAACTAATAAAATATATTTCAAATAAATGACTGTTACTTTCTCCACTACCTTTTGCTTTTGGCGACTAATGCTTGAGCATATAAAGGATGTGTGGCAGGACCTTAGAATTTTAGCAACATGTCAGTCACTTAAATTGCTGATTAATTTTGGCTTGACACGACTTATGATTTTAGATCAAGTGCTTGATGAAATAATCAGTCATCTGTGTCTGCTTTGAGAAATTAGCATGTGTTTTAATTTGTCAAAATTTCTGAGTCTTTAACCCATAAGTACTGTCCTGGGTAGTATATGTCAACATTTCTCAACATTAAGAGAGAAATACTCTCAAAATGAGGAGAATCATGATTCTTATAGCTAGACCACCTCTGTAAACCTTCTTCATGTATTTTTCATTAGAAACTAAGTACAGCTAGAGCTATAGACTCAGGTGATGAGCTCCTCGAATGTTTTATCAGAAACCATACTAAAGCTAAACAGTGCTTTTTTAATCTATTAGTATTCTTTTATTATATTTAATAGTTATTAAATATAAGACAAATTGCTACTCTAGATGTTGAGAGAATGAGCTAGAAATTATCCCCCTCACTGGGGGTAGGGAGTGGAGTGCTGAGCGTAGAGTAAGCACTTTGAAATCAAACCAAATCAGTAACTATGTATTCACTTGATTGAGCTAATTGTATTTATATAACTTTATCTCTGAAATTAAAAAGAAAGCCAATAATAAAATTATTCTGAATTGGCAAGCACAAATTATAATCAATCAAAGTCAAATATCAATATATTATGACTTGGAAAAAGGAGTGCTGTCATTAACCCACAGATAGTAGGATGAGGATTTCAAATACTTTCCCAGTAGTAGATGGAATGTATATGGATGCAATGTACTGTTCTTTCCAAGAATAATTCTGTCATGAAAACATATCTTTACTTAGTTGTCTGCAGTAAACTAGTAAAAATTTTACCCCTCCCTAAATTGTATTATCTGTCTTAAATATCTTTCTCATACAATGTATGTAGATAAGATGAAAATGAAGCTAAACAGAAATTTTTGTTAATAATTATCTGAAAGTAGGTTAATATGCTTCTATAGAGGAAAGAAAATTAAATACACTTGAAAAGAAATCGCTGCTATCATGATTGGGAAATATAAAATCAGTCCCAGAATTGAGAGATAGTTGTGTTGCAGTTTCTAACTTCTACATATTTTATAAATGAGATAAACCAGAGTTGAATAAGAGAGAATATAGAAAGTTTAAAAAATGTCAGAAAGAAGTGATACATAAGGACGTTGATATCATAAATAAATATTTATTAAGTACTTACTATGTTACTGTGTTGCAGACCCCTGGATGCCCAGTAAACATATTTACTTTCATGGAGTTTACTAACATAGGCATTAAAAATTACAAATATCCCTCTATGTGCTGCTTTAGCTGCATCCCACAATTTGATGTGTTATATTTTCAATCATTCAGTTCAAATACTTTTTAACTTCCCATGTAACTTATTCTTTTATCTATGGGTTATTCAGAAGTTTGCTGTTTAATTTCCAAATATTTAGGGTTTCTCCAAATATCTTACTGTAATTTGATTGATTGAACATCAATCAAATGTAATTGATTTCTAATTCAATTTCATAGTGGTCAGAAAAGATACCCTGCAAGATTTTAATCCCTTTAAATGTACTGAGATTTGTTTTATGGCCCATCATTGGGTCTACCTATACTTATCATTAACGGACCCATCCCTTTGAACTACAGTTGTTAAGTGACAGGATTTGATGGTTAATTTGATTGAGGGGTAATGAGGATGAAGTAGAGTGAAAAAATGATATCTCACATCTTTCTCTGGACGGCATTGCCTCTCACTGAAATGAGAAATGGAAGTCAACTAAGAGGTATGGGATGTGAGTGTTAATGAATTGTGGTGCATACACAATCATGCTGTAGAAGAAGAAGGTGGTGCACAGAGATCATACATATCTTAGACATGTTGAATTTGTTTTTTTTTTATTTTTATTTTTTATTAAAGTATAGTTGATTTACAAGGTTGCGTTAGTTTCTGGTGTACAGCACAGTGATTCAGTTGCACATATATATACATATTCTTTTTCATATTCTTTTCCATTACAGGTTATTATAAGGTATTGAATATAATTCCCTGTGCTGTACAGTAAACCCGTGTTGTTTATTTTATATACAGTAGTTTGTATCTGCTAATCCCAAACTCCTTATTTATCCCCTCACTTTTCCTCTTTGGTAACCATGAGTTTGTTTTCTATGTCTGTGAGTCTGTTTCTGTTTTGTAAATAAGTTCATTTGTACCATATTTTAGATTCCACATATGTGATCATATGATATTTGGGTGTTGAAAGCTTTCTCTGAATCTATTGAGATGATCATATGGTTTTTCTCCTTCAATTTGTTAATATGGTGTATCACATTGATTGATTTGTGTATATTGAAGAATCCTTGCATTCCTGGAATAAACCCCATTTGATCATGGTCTATGATCCTTTTAATGTGCTGTTGGATTCTGTTTGCTAGTATTTTGTTGAGGATTTTTGCATCTATGTTCATCACTGATATTGGCCTGTAGTTTTCTTTCTTTGTGACATCTTTGTCTGCTTTTGGTATCAGGGTGATGGTGGCCTTGTAGAATGAGTTTGGGAGTGTTCCTCCTTCTGCTATATTTTGGAAGGGTTTGAGAAGGATAGGTGTTAGCTCTTCTCTAAATGTTTGATAGAATTCGCCTGTGAAGCCATCTGGTCCTCGGCTTTTGTTTGTTGGAAGATTTTTCATCACAGTGTCAATTTCAGTGCTTGTGATTGGTCTGTTCATATTTTCTATTTCTTCCTGGTTCAGTCTCGGGAGGTTGTGCATTTCTAACAATTTTTCCATTTCTTCCACGTTGTCCATTTTATTGGCATGGAGGTGCTTGTAGTAATCTCTCATGATCCTTTGTATTTCTGCAGTGTCAGTTGTTACTTCTCCTTTTTCATTTCTAATTGTATTGATTTGAGTCTTCTCCCTTTTTTTCTTGATGAGTCTGACTGATGTTTTATCAATTTTGTTTATCTTCTCAAAGAACCAGCTTTTAGTTTGATTGATCTTTGCTATCATTTCCTTCATTTCTTTTTTTATTTCTGATCTTTATGATTTCTTTCCTTCTGCTAACTTTGGGGGTTTTTTTGTTCTTCTTTCTCTAACTGCTTTAGGTGTAAGGTTAGGTTGTTTATTTGAGATGTTTCTTGTTTCTTGAGGTAGGATTGTATTGGTATAAACTTCCCTCTTAGAGCTGCTTTCGCTGTATCCCATAGTTTTTGTGTCATAGTGTTTTCATTGTCATTTGTTTCTAGGTATTTTTTGATTTCCTCTTTGATTTCTTCAGTAATCTTTTGTTTATTGAGTAGTGTATTGTTTATCCTCCATGTGTTTGTATTTTTTACAGATTTTTTTTTCCTGTAATTGATATCTAGTCTCATAGCGTTTTGGTCGGAAAAGATACTTGATACAATTTCAGTTTTCTTAAATTTACCAAGGATTGATTTGTGACCCAAGATATGATCTATCGTGGAAAATGTTCCATGAGCACTTGAGAAGAAAGTGTATTCTGTTGTTTTTGGATGGAATGTCCTATATATATCAACAAGTCCATCTTGTTTAATGTATCATTTAAATCTTGTGTTTCCTTATTTATTTTCACTTTGGATGATCTGTCCATTGGTGGAAGTGGGGTTTTAAAGTCCCCTACTATGATTGTGTTACTGTCGATTTCCCCTTTTATGGCTGTTACTATTTGCCTTGACATGCTGAATTTTAACCAGTGACAAACCCAAGTGCAGATATCTAGTGACAGTTTGCTATGCAGATATGTTACTCAGGTGAGAGGCTTAGGACAGAAATATTACAAAAAGAAAAGTAAAGCAAATCCAGATGACAACATATATGTGTTGGGAAAAAAACAGAAAAAATAAAGCAAAGGACGAAGTTATGTTTGCTGGCTCAAATTTTGAATTTTTATTTTAATAAATCATTATTTAAATACTTATACATGTATGATAGTGAGCCATTCTATCCATTTTTCTGATCTTTGTTAGTATTGGTATTTAGTAGTAAACAACTTAGGGAAAATAATTGATGGGCTAATAAATTCACTATTGGGACAATATCTGATCTTTAAAATACACACACATATAATTAAATATCTTTTGTAAAATTTTGTCATATCAATTAGAATTTGTAACTTCTTATCTTCTGATGAGAAAAGTTACTAGTCAGTTACAACAGTCACACAATATTTTAAAATTATTTCATGTAAGAAAATGTAATGGCATTTTCATAGCAAAATGTAAGAAAAAGATGGCAAATATGTTAGCCAGAGCACCACAGTTCCAAAGCTTTCCTTCCTAGGGATACCAAAAACCTGGGTTTCTCTATTGAGTAGGGTCTTTCTTAACAGAAGAAGGGTGTATGGGATTTAGTTAAGAAAGAGTATGTCAACTTAGCCATCTAGATCTGTCAATCAACATGGTGATCAGTAGAGGAAAAAGGCCACAGACACGTCTCTTCAGGTCTTTTATACATAGGTTACAGAAGCTTTATCTCTTTATTGAATCATGGCTATGAATAATTTTTCTGGGAAAATAAGAAGCATTAGTCATAGTCTCCTTAAGCACACATGCTTTAAGTCCTTGAAATCACAAGGCAATTTTTCTAGGTTTGGAAGTAATGACATCTAATTAGAATGTTAAATTAAGTTCAGTAGTGATACTGTACTTGTTTATACATTCAAACTAATTTCAGTAAAGTAAATTTAGCCAACAGGGATTATTTTCTTTTTCACTACCCATTATAATAAAATTATGAAGGAGATTTAGAGGTTAGATGATCACAAGTTTCTCATCCAACTTCCCTTTGAGAGATTCACTGAGGAGAAGGATCAGAAGGAACAGAAGGATAAGAGGCAGAAGAAGAGAAAGAAGAGGAAAAAGACAAAGAAGGAGGAGGAGGAGCAGAGGAAGGAGAAGAGGTAAAGGAAGAAGATGAGAGAGAGAAACAGGAAAAAGAAGATGGAGGAGGTGGAGAAAAAGTACTTCAGGAGAGCAAGAGTTCTGACTTCCTTAAAAATCAGCAATATTAATCAATGCTTTGTCAAATCTCAAAGAATTTCCACTAATCAAATAATTTAGTTCTTGAAAATAAACTAGCAAAGCCCCACATATATTCCTACCACAGCGAAAGGGAACATGCACAGGTCAGTAAGCCCTGTAGGCAAACTTCGTCCACTTCACACGCTTCCCCAAAGAGTTTCTTTATTTTTTGTGTTTATAGTGAGACGTCTATGCATGCACCACTTGAATGTATTAATTAGGAGTTACTTTGTGCTTTCATGGAAATAAATCAAGGCTCACCTTGATCTTTTACAAAGAAAATCACTCAAGTGTGAATCAGAGAAAGAAGAAATTAAAAACAAAGCAAAACTCAGTAGATTTTAATGGGAGATTAAGTATTTAGTAGGAATATGAAATGAGCTTTGAGGTTGGCATATTATGTAGAGAGAAGTCAAGAGGGTCGATGCAGATAACTCTCCAACATAGAGACAACTAAAACCAGGGAGGGGCTTTATGCCAAATTCTCCTCAACCAGTAGCCACGAGCCCAGGCAAATAGTACTGCTTATTCCTAAAGGAAATCAGAGAACCCTAGCACAGTAGCAAAGTCAATTCCCTTGAGAGTTTTATTTTAGATGAGCTAAGAGTCTAAGACCTCTGATGCACCGATTGAAAAGAAACTGCACGTGGCCAGTTGTCTGTAATGAATTGGCACGTTGAGTTGAAGACTATACCTTCAAGGCTGTACACTTCCCAATATTTCCCTACGCATTGCCTTAGAGTCTTTATTTCTATGAAAACTACTAACTCAGGAGGCCTTCTACCACTATGCATCTTACTACACTATCCCCTCTTAAAAGTATGGCTTCTTAGATGTGGCAGCTGGACTCAGGGCATGAAAATTCCTGACAGCAATTTTAGTCTTCTTCAATGCTCAAATTTGGGGGAATCCCATTTTCCCTCTAAGCAAAAGAAGGACATTTTTAGAGTTTGATTAAGGCAGTTCACTCACCAGTTTTCTTGCCTTATTTTATTATGATTCTCTGATTGGTCAGTGGAAGAAAGGTAGTTCTTTAAAGCATATTCCAAATAAACGCATACTCAGTGAAAGATGACTTCTGGGTCTCTGAATATCACTGTTTTCCTTAACCAGCATTACTCTGTACCAGAATTTGATAACTTATTCAAGTTCACAAAGTTTGTAAGTGGCAGAAATGGCATACCAACTCTGACTTAAAAGCCCAAATTTTCAATTACAACTTCAATTATCTTCCCTACCATAGGACTTGGAATTAGAATTAATTTTAATATATTTGTTTATTTTAAACATTTCTAGAGAAATTACAATTTTACCTCTTTTCCTACTTATGCTTTCCTGATCTTAAGGAAAAGTGTGATAAGAGCTTTTTTGATATTTCCCCCTTTTCTACTACCATCTTAAAAATCTCCACATAGAATACTAAGACTGAGAGACATTTCAAGTGATACTATTTATAATTATATCCTAAAATATAAGAATTTGTTTTATTTCTTTTAAAAGATTCAAATATAGATACTGAATCTTTTCCTGTTCAACAGAAAGCCCTATTTTTATTATGTGAGTAAATTATATTTGTAAATTTCCTTTTATGCCAATATCAATGCAAAATACCTGGTCAATGCCAAGGTGATCTCAACAATATTATAATCATATGGAAGGCCAACCTTAAGTAAACTTGTGCAGTTTGTTTTATGTTACCAAGTTCCTTCATTTTACACAACTGTCATAAATTTTCCTAGCAAGTTTCAACTCTCTTTTCTAATCCAACTGAAATTTACTTGTTCAGGCCGTCCTGAACTTCCAGCCTTACAGAGGAGTCAACTGTCAAGCCTGAAATGACTTCATGGGAAGGTACTAAATGTGCATCATGCCTTGTTGCGTATAGTCTTAGAGACTCATCCTAAGGGATGATTTCAGGTAGACACAAAAGAGTATTGCCATCATGGACATAGGGAATGTTTAGGAGGCAGAGTGAAATGTTGAATGGGTAAATTTTGATAGAGAAATAAAATGAAAAAAGTCCAAAAGGTGAATCACTACTAGAAGTGCAAACATTGGAAGGCCTCAAATTTCAAAGACAGAGCTTGGGGGAAATCACAAGCAGTAAGAAAACGAAGCAATATGTCATTGAAAAAGAAGCTTAGGAAAATAAATAGTTATAAATGTGCTTAAATTGTGATATGGTGGTAAACAGATAGGCTGATGTTTTACTATTACTTGGCAAAGCAAATTATTCTCATCTTACTTCGTTGGGTCTTTTTCCCCCCTCCCTAACTATCTTGTCTTGAACTGCATGCACTGCATTTGATTGTGCTGATTTCTAATCACTGGTTTGATTGCACAAAGAGAGTCATACTTTTTCTTTCTTCTCTCTCTTTTATCATACTTTGCATCAGGAAAAGTGATTAGCTCTCAGGCAAGTACAGAAGCCATACTTCAAAGGCAAGATGAAAGTACTCTTTTTCTGGATTTTTTTTTTTTTTTTTTTTTTTGCTCTAGTTCCCTTTATGTGCTCAAAAACCCCAAATCAAGTTGTATTATTAATTAATAAATTTTCATCTCTCACCTGAGGCTTCTGTACTTCTTATTATAAAAACCTGTTCTTAATTATTTTTAATAAAACAAAAGCTTACTGTTGGGTTAAAAAGGTTATTGCCTCTTATTACCAATGAAAATGATATTGGAGGAGGAACCAATTAGCACAGTTTTATAGAAATAGCTCCTACCTTTTATTCTCTTGTAATTTAGAAAACAACTGTCACACAGAATTTTTTTCTAGTAAACAAAAATGTCTCGACTTGGACAAACTCATTAAGGGTCTGTGAATCATTCAAATAAATTATGTCTCTGTGCTAGAACATCAATAGCAAATGGCTATTCATTGATTCTTTTCCAGTTTGGATCCTACCCAAGCTCTCTATGAAATCTGAAATTATTTCCAGTTTAGCTTTCATGATACTGGATTTTCTTTACTTTTCTTTTTCTTTTTTCATTAATGACAAATGATTATATCTTTGACCCATACATATGATTGTATATGCATTATAAATGTATCTTTTATTGTAAACACAACTGTGTTTGCTCAGACACGGTTGCAGGCTTGAAGGAAGAAGAGACAGATGAAAAGCAAGAAAAGTTAGAAAAAAACTCATTAGCCAGGAATGCCTTATAGCCAATTCTTCAGTTTAACTTTTTTACACTTTACTCTTAGCAGTTCAGCCTTTATGCTCACTGATGTGACCATATTTTAGCATCTTATTTATTCATTTCTCAATACAAAAGACATCCCTAAGTGGATTCCCTGATGGAATTGTCTCAGGCCTCTCCCTTTGGATTTGTAAACCACTGCCAAACCAACATTCCTCAAAATTATCGCTGCATTAAGCCATTTCTCTTGCTCGGGAATCCCCGGTTCCTTGATATTAAGATTTTACACTTTCTTTTGATACCTTTGGATATAATTGTTCCACTAGTACAGAAACCTCCATCTCAAACAAAGATTTGTATTCTAAGTGTTGATTTGCAAAATAAGAAATCGGAATTCAGGACACCTTTCCCCTTAAGGTTAAATTTCTAACTGGCAGAACTGTAGCACTAGAATTTATACTTATTTCTAAGGAAATATATTGTCCAGTGGCTGTGTTTTCAGTGGGTTTGAGCACAGCACTGTAGTTTCCCTTGTTAGTGTGAGAGAAACATTTCCTGGACCAAACTTTGAGGCAGGCTGGAGAAGAGGAAGAGGTGAATCAAGGTCCCTCTGGTGGATTTTCCCACAGAGGGTAACAGGATGAACTGGGGTGAGAAATGAGTGAATATGGTCGGGACAGTCCTGGTGCAGTAGCTTGGTGGGGAGGTGAGGGGGGAAGAAGGTTAGGCTCCTGGTATAGCACCAGTACTAGAAACAAAGCTATGAATGAAGCTGTGTTTTAATAATATCAAGTAAGAAAGGAAAGTAAATCTATGTGCCAAAGAAAATTTCCTAAAGCCACAGCAAGGATTGACACACATGTAGGGATAGCCCACCCTGGGCATGTTTTACTGGGGAACTACCTCGATTTCACTGCTATCTGGGGCACCCACTTCTATCCCCCAAGCAATATTCTAAGCTCCCTGAACATCAGCGGATTATATGAGTCTCCTGTTGCTGACCTTTTGCTCCTCTGGTACAAATAAGTTTATTCTGTCTGTCTCTCTTCCATCTTTCTATATTTAAGCCTTAAATAGCTCTCCCAGGATGAAGATCTCAGCTATTAAATTGAAAAGTGTCTTGAACTAGAGGGAAGGTTTAAAAAAAAAAAGGGTTACAGATGTGAACCATCTGGGTAAAGAAAGAGAATTGGAGAACTAAAACAAGAAAAAAAGAGTATGAAGTTGTATAGATGCCATTCATACACCTTCCCTAATGGTCTCAGGAGGTGATGGTGGCAAAATAGAATCACTCTTTCAGGTCTGAGAGTGTGCCAGTAACCTGCTTCTTGTTTATGATTTTAAAATCACTTTATCAATTCCTGCTGTAATTTTTATTAGAATTCCAGTGTAAAGCAATGTATTTAATTGTTTTAAGCCACTTGAGTGGAATCTTTAGTTTATTTCAACTCAATAAACCAAAAACCCTTTGTTTTAAAATATATCAGTTTTTTCCCCTAACCATTAGTTAGCCGAAGTAAAACATATACTTGAAAGAGTCAGTGGGTCTCCAGCTCAATGGTTAGAACTTCATCCTTTCTAATTTCTCCCTCATGTTGAAAAAAGGAAGGACTACTGATGCGTCTGTTCACCATCTTCTTTCTTACAGTTTGAAAGTTTAAATCTACACCATCCCCATTCTTTACTTTAAGACAGTAATCATCTGTGGTAACTATATTAATGACCATCTAGTATGTTAAAATGAGAAGCCAATTCATTCACTCTTACAAAAAATATGTACTGAACTCTCACTGTGTTTTAGACACTGTGCCAATAAGAAGCACTAAATGTTGAAAATACCTTTGTCTTTAATTATGCAAAAACTATGTACCTTTCACGTCAATATTGTAGGATGACAGAGATTTAACTATGTGTTGTTACCTATATTTAATATAAGGTTTGTTAAAATAGGTTAAAATGTGCAGGCATATCAGTTGCTTGGGACAGTCATACATTACTGTCTCTGGTTTGAGATAATTTAGTCAATAATTAATGTATTTATTGTGCATATTCATGTATAATTTGAAGCTGATTTTTTTCTGGGAAAATAGAAGACTTTATCAGTTAATTTAATGAAATATCTGTATTTTAAAAGGAAGTAAATATGAATTCTAGGATAAGTTAATCTATATTTTAAAATATACTCACAAGGATTACTTTAATATAATTTTATTATCATCTCCAATATCTAGGGGTTTTTTCTTTTAAAAGTAACAAATTAGATATTTGCCCTCTGGTCTTTGGAATTTTTGGTATCATAAAAAATAACAAAACATCATCTTATCTCTGTAAATTAGTATCCCTTATTTTTCTGTGCAGAGATGAAGGGAAGATAATTAAAGCATGAGAGTGATCACCATTTAAAAGTGAAAAAGAAAATGTCCTATAGTGTTTTCCCTTCCTTTCCAGCTAATCTCTTAAGCTGAATTCCTTGGCTCCAGTTTGGGGAAACTTTTTATTATTGTCTCCTAAGGGTCAGTCACAGAAGCTATCCCATACCACCCCTCACATCTTTATTCACCTGAATTATGAGCCACACTTAATTTAAAGTAAAATTCTGGAAATTAAAAGAAAACAGTGTTTATTTTTTATTACCCACCACTAAAAATTTAATAGCTTCTAGTTGGAAGGCATCGCGTGTTACTTTGTAGATGGATAATTACAAAAATTATCACTTTGCTTCTGCCCAGAGCTTCCTGATACCTTAATACACTCTGAAGTGAAAATTTTGTAATTGTCACTATTTTAAAAAGGTGGTAATTTAAGTAGTTACCCAGAAGGATCACATGGTCCCGTCAACTGGCAAGATGTGATGCCACTGAACACCTGAGGATGAATACAGAGGTTGTCATGGCAACACTGAAATTTGGCGAACTGCTCAAAAAAGCAGAAGTGTTCCTGTGAATCTCAGGAATGCATGATTAATGGTTTCTGCTTGCAGGCCTAACTTATCACTTGGTCAGATTATTGCAACCAAGTGCAGTCAGTTCTTTGCTATACCCTTGGTTCTCCCGGCATACGGTTTTCAGAGAAACTCTGCTCCTTTTAACCAACTGAAGTTTGCTTCACTCCCTTCATCAGTGTCACTCTGAGTATTTGAAAAATATGTATTGAATACTACCCACTCAATATCAAGATGGGTTTTAGACTTATAATTTGAAGAAAAAGCAATGTGAAAAGATATCTGTAACAGTGTTAACCACAAACAGTGACATCTGGAATGTATTAGGAACATAGGAAGCAATTCCAAAGGTTACTCTAATTGAAAAACAGCTTGCTTGTTTTCCAGTTTTTTTCTCTTTTCTGGGGGATGGGGAAATATAGATGAAACAAAGAATTTTATAGGCTCGTAACAATTTAGAGCTGTAACCAAAAGATATCTGTTGCTGAACTACATCTAAGTGAATACATACTTATAAATGAATGTGAAAGGCCTTGAAAAGCAAATATCTAACTTCCTTTCCTCCAAAACAGAAGAGTAAAATGTTTTGTAGAAATCCAATTACCATGGCAACACAGTCTATGCACCTTATTCAATAATTTACACCTGTTTCTCGAGTGAAATTTATAATTCTTTTCTAGAGCTTTTGAGATGTAAATCATGTTGTACTTTCTCATTAAGCTGTTTTTCAAAATCTCTCCAAGTCACCAAGCCTTGAGTGTTAACAGTGAGCTTGGTACTTCTTGATCTGTCCTCAAAAAACATAAACTTGAACAGGATAGTCAGACACATTAATTCCAATAACTTTCATAGTGTACAGGTACTATAGTAAACTATAAGTATTTTACTTTATTAGAGTTGATGATTTTTTTGGAGAAGGAAAGAGGCAAGATGCAGGCAAAGAGAGAAATGGGAACATACAGACAAAAACTGAGGCAGTGCCGGAAGCATAAGGTTCACAGAAAAGCCTGGTATAAAGTAAAATTAGGAATCGGAGATTAACAGATACACACTACTAAATACAAAATAAACAACAAGGACCTACTATATAGCACAGGGAACTATATTCAATATCTTGTAATAACCTATAATGAAAAGAATCTGAAAAAGAATATATATATATATATATATAAACTGAATAACTTCGCTGTACACCTGAAACATTGTAAATCAACTATACTTCAATTAAAAAAAAAAAAAAAAGGTTAAAGGCAGCTGAAGTATAAGACCTGAAAGGGAACTTTCAGAAAATAAGTTTAGGGAGATAGGCTTGAGTTATGTTGTAAAAAGCATTGAATGTTTCAAGAAAGGGTGTGATATAATCATATCTCTAACTCTTGGATCAGTGTGGAAATGGATTGATTCAGAGAAGACCAGAGCTGGGGAAACCAAGCTGAAGAAAGTGAATAGGACAGAACCAAATAGAGATGGAAAGAAGGAACCTTGACTATTACAGTATCAACAAACACTAATATTTTCCAAGGATTTACCACGCATTTTCAAGCCAACTGCTTTTCAAAACATAGTGTCATTTCATCTGCCCTAGACTCTCCTCAGGCACTATTATAATCCCCTACTGGTAGATGAGGAAACTGAGGCACTGGAAAATTAAAGAACTTCCCATGGTTACACAATTGATCAAGAGATTTTCAATCAAATCTGTCTGATTCCAAAGGCACATCTACTGAGACGGAGAAGATAATGAGTTAATAGGGTTTTTTTTTTGCAGCAAATCATTTCTCTCCATCTCTGCTTTCCACAAACAGTAGCCCTTTCATTAAATACTTTCATTAAGGTAGAAAAAGTAATGAGTCCTTTGCAATGCCTCTAATTAATTTCACAGGCTAGTAAAGAAACTGTGGTGCAGCTTAATGGAGACTCATTAACAAATATTATGATATTGTATTGATACTATTTTAGAGTCTGAGAAAGATTCCTAGAGTATAATGGGTTTTTTCCTAATTTTATCTTTTCATCTTCAGTACCTAGCACGGTGGGGCAGGGAGACTCACAATAATTTGTTCAATAGAGAGGCTTGGATGTCAACTAGACTAACCTCCTTGTTTTGCAAATGAGGAAACTGAGACCCACTTAATCCTATGACTTGACAAGGCAGGGCACAAAACATCTTCTGACTTCAATGAGCCCAGGATAATTTTTATAAAGAATGAATTTATTTTAATAGAATACCTACAGGAATAGCAAAGAACCAACATTACAAATATGTATTTGCACGCATAAGAAGTCAACTAGAAAAGTGTAGTCAACAGATGGAATGTGCTATGAAATAAAAAGTCCACAAAAAACATTTAGTTGCCACCAATAAGAAATTTCTTGGTTTTAAAATATCCAAAAGCTGGCATTATGCAGAAAAATTTAATAAATTTATTTGTATTTGTTACAACGTGGAATTATTTTTATTGGAGTATAATTGCTTTACAATGGTGTGTTAGTTTCTGCTTTATAGCAAAGTGAACCAGTTGTACATATATATATGTTCCCATATCTCTTCCCTCTTGCGTCTCCCTCCCTCCCACCCTCCCTGTCCCACCCCTCCAGGCAGTCACAAAGCACTGAGCTGATCTCCCTGTGCTATGCGACTGCTTCCCACTAGCTATCTACCGTACATTTGGTAGTGTATATATGTCCATGCCTCTCTCTCGCTTTGTCACAGCTTACCCTTCCCCCTCCCCATATCATCAAGTCCATTCTCTAGTAGGTCTGTGTCTTTATTCCTGTCTTACCCCTAGGTTCTTCATGACATTTTTTTTTCTTAAATTCCATATATATGTGTTAGCATACGGTATTTGTCCTTCTCTTTCTGACTTACTTCACTCTGTATGACAGACTCTAGGTCTATCCACCTCATTACAAATAGTTCAATTTCGTTTCTTTTTATGGTTGAGTAATATTCCATTGTATATATGTGCCACATCTTCTTTATCCATTCATCCGATGATGGACACTTAGGTTGTTTCCATCTCCAGTCTATTGTAAATAGAGCTGCAATGAACATTTTGGTACATGACTCGTTTTGAATGATGGTTTTCTCAGGGTATATGCCCAGTAGTGGGATTGCTGGGTCATATGGTTGTTCTATTTGTAGTTTTTTAAGGAACCTCCATACTGTTCTCCATAGTGGCTGTACCAATTCACATTCCCACCAGCAGTGCAAGAGTGTACAACGTGGAATTTCTGAAATTTATTTACTGGAACAGTTTGACTAGCCTTGGTTCTTTATGTCCACATATTTATATTAAAATTCACACACAAGTGAAAATGGAAAAATAAAATAACTTTCTGATATATGATTCTGTGGCCTGTGTTTGCATTAATTATCATACACGTAGGCACCTTCTGGCTCCATTGGGCCACACTGGAAACTACCAATAGGTTTTCGCACCAGGACCCAGAAGGGAAAAGTCTATCAAACAGCGGACTTCTTACCAGATTTCACGGAGTGCCGTTACCAAACAAGTAATAATAAAATTTCTTCACCCTTCCAGCAGAGGGCGCACGCTCATCGACAGCTTTTGTAAGCTGGTTGCTTCTTGATGTTTCACCACCAGTTGATCTGTGGGCAACAAGACATTGCAGCAATGCTAGCAAAGTATGGACTCCAAACTGGCTGTGACTGCACACTGTCTATTAAAAGATTGATAATACATAAGGAACTGGAGCCATGATATAAATCAACTATGTCATCAAACACACTATTTAGTTCAGCTGCACTGCACATGTTGGGAAGGGGCAACACTTTCTCAATGAGGGACCAGTGCATTGATTTTTCATTCTGGAGCAAGCCATCTCATCCTCATCTCTGACTAGGAATTTAGAGAACTCCTTACATTGTCCCTCTTCACCTTCTGATGGAGGTCTGCAGCTAGATGCAGTATCAACACTAGAAAGCAAAATTAAAGCCCAAGGAGAAATTTTAAATGACTCATTTTCTTGACTGAATTATGTATTGTATTAAGTTGGACTAACATAAGTAAGCATTGCATACTATGGTCTTGGGAATAAAAAATATACATCTTTAGTTTTCCTTTGATTGAAGATGACATTTGACACTTTAAAGTCTAGTAAGTTGCTTTCTATTGGCCTTTTATAATTTATTATTTCATCAATATTCATATAGAGAAGAATTGAAAATTAGAGGTGTTCCACAGTTCCTAGAAGCTACCATTAGGTGTGCATGCTAAGATGTTTGGAGGGATTAATTATTAATGAGTGGATATTCATGATTTCCATGCTTAGAATCAGCCCTTAAATTGTATGAGTAAGGGAAAGGAAATTTTGTTGTCAATTTTCTGTGGATTTCACCCTTGATGAAAAATAGATTTTTCTTTCTTAATATGAGAAAATGGTATTTTTAAATACTAAAAATGTTCTAGATTGTCACCCTAATGCAAGCCAGTTATAATACAACAGAGATGCAAGGCTTTAATGACCCCTGCAAAATAAATTAGATGTATTTGGGCACTTCTTGAGTCTCAAACATATTTGTTTTAGTTTTTGCTTTTCTTGTCAAAAAGCAATTTAAAAAGTGGAGTCAGCGTAGTATAAATATTTTGCTTTCACATCAGTTTCAAAGATAAAAGGGGTAGTTTAATGGAGTGTGAGAAACAGCATCAGTTTTATAAAGATTTTTATTATCACTGTGGAAGCTTTTAAGGACATTCCCTTTTAAAAAGAATGCAATATAAGAAAAAATTTTAGACTCTAATTCTTCTATTGTTTTAAGACTATTGTGCTGCCATGTTTGCACACTGTTCTAGATTAATCAATTGTCTCATAGGACTATAAAATTAAACCAGAATACCAGCACCATTTCAGGACTAAGCAAGAGCATCATGGAGTGCCAGCATATTACACTTTGCGGTTGTTCAGGTAAAACCAGATCTCCCTAACAAGACATGGGGTTACAATTTCATTAGAATGTTTCTCATGGACTTTCTCATCCTTTCAATCAAATGTTAAATGATTTCAAAGCCTGAGTGATATTAATTAGAGATATATATTGTATGCTATCTCCTAAAAATACAACCTTATTTGAAATAGTGTTTCATACAGTTGGTTGCAGACTTCCCAGTAAATGAGTTACACAGATTCTATCAGATTTTTAAGATCAACTACAATAATTAAATACACATTTGAGCACAAGGACTATGCACACCACTGTAGAAAACATTAGCCAAAACATCTGTTAATGATGAAAATCAGCAATCTTATCTGTCTACAGATAATAAAGTTTGTGAAAAATTCCTCCAATTAACAGCTGTTGCAAATTATTTTATCTTTTGCATGTTGCACCGTTTTGAAATTTTAAAAAATTAAAATGAGCTTTTAATTGAGAAAAATAACAGTTTTAATAATGTCACACATAGGTAGATGTTGGTGATACTGCTTACAAAAAATAGAAAGGATCAGCATTTCAAGAGACATTTTTTACTGTTTTATTTCACTTTAATGAGGTTTTAGTTACAAAATTTTTTTTTATAAGTTTTGCTTTTCTTGTCAAGTCTAAGAACACTGCCTAGTCCTAGATTCTGGATATTTTGGTCAATGTGTTTTCCTAAAAATTTTATAGTTTTACATTTTACATTTAAGTCTACGATCCATTTTGAGTTTTTTTTTTTAAATAAGCTGTGAGATTTTAGTTGAGGTTGGTTTTTTGCCTATGGTTTTCCTATAGTTATTCCAGTGCTATTTCTTCAACTGGCTGTCTCTCTTCCACTGAATTGCTTTTGCACCTTTGTCAAAAATCATTTGAATCAATGTGGACCTTTTTTATGTGTTCTCCATTTTGTACCATCTATCTATGTGTTTATCTCTTCACCAATATCACAATGTCTTGATTACTGTAGATACTTGGTGAGACTTAATAGAGGGTAGAATTATTCCCTGAGCTTTCTTCTTTGTCAAGATTGTTTCAGCTATTCCATGACCTAAGCACTTTGGTATAAATTTCAGAATAAGTTTGTCTACATGAACAAAAAGATTTTGTGGGAATTCTGATAGGAATTGCATTAAACCTATAAAAAATTTGAGAGAATTGACATCTTTACTACACTGAATGTTCTACTTCATGAGCACAGTGTGTCACTCCATTCATTTAGGTCTTCAGTTTCTTTCAACAACCTGGTAATTTTCATCTTACAGACCCTGTATAATGTTTTATAAAACGTATGTCTCAATCCAAGTTACCAGCTAATAGGGACTAATTCTATAATTACATCAATCATATAGATCGTTCTTACATTTGCACTTGTGTATCTCTTTTTTTAATTGAAATACAGTTGATGACAATACTATGTTCATTTCAGGTATACTACGTAATGATTTGACATTTGCATACGTTATGAAATGATCACCATAATAAGTCTAGTAATCATCTGTCCCCAAAGTTATTACAGTATTATTGACCAGATTCCTTATGCTGTATATTTCATCCCTGTGACATTTATTATATAACTGGAGGTTTGTACCTCTTAATCTCCTTCACCTACTTTCCCCAACCCCCCACGCTCTCCCCTCTGGCAACCACCCATTTGTTCTCTGTATCTATGAGCGTGTTTTCATTTTGCTTGTTTGCATTTTTTTAGATTAACACCACTTTATAATCTATTTGGAAATCTAAAACTCTATTTGTTTCTGAGATACTCTCTCTTTTTTGTACTGACAAATTCATTCTATATGGTATATTATTCTCAAAAGCTTTACATATGCTAGGTTCAACTGTAAGAGATGTTTTCTAAATTCATCTTTTTTTTTTTTTTTTTGCGGTATGCGGGCCTCTCACCGCTGTGGCCTCTCCTGCTGCAGAGCACAGGCTCCGGACGCGCAGGCCCAGCGGCCATGGCTCACGGGACCAGTCGCTCCGCAGGATGTGGGATCCTCCTGGACCGGGGCACAAACCCGTGTCCCCTGCATCGGCAGGCGGACTCTCAACCACTGCGCCACCAGGGAAGCCCCTAAATTCATCTTTTGATAACCTGAGTTACCTTAAAAAGATGAGGTTGCCAAGCATGACTGTCTAGCATTGAGTGTTTAAAGAATTAGCCAAATGACGTACTATGGCTTTAACAAGATGTCATAAATTTATAAAAATCATAACTCACAGAGTATAAACACAAAAGAGTCATTTCTTATAGATCTGATATTTACTTAATCAATAAATTAATGGAGAATGGTATAGTCTGCAGATTGCTTCTACATACTACCAATGTCAGCTAAGCCCCTCTAAAAGGCATATATTAGTATACACATGCTCAGTTTTTGTATTAATATTATGAACACTACTTTTTGCTTCCCATTTTAAGTCAAGTCTCATCAGCACATGAATTTGACATTTCAGACTCTCTAGTTTCTTCCACTGATGTTTACTTCCTTTCACTTCAGTGAGCAGCAAGAAATATTTGAATTATCTTTATTTTTGAACTACACTATATGCTCTAAGCCTGATTATTCCTAATTTTTCTGGTGACATTTTCAAAGTCTTCTTTTCTTTCTATAAACATTTTGTTGATAAATGACCTACTTCACTTGCTTCCTGAGTTTAAGCCTCTTTCATTTCCACTTAACTCAAATTAAATAAATTAATTGAATATTCGTGTTCAAACATTTATTTGACTCTTCTATTATGATCTCATTGGAACAGGGAGGGATAAATTGAAAGATTGGGATTGACACATACACACTACTGCATATACAATAGATAACTAGTAAAGACCTACTGCATAGCACAAGGAACTCTACTCAATACTCTATAAAGGCCTATATGGGAAAAGAATATAAAAAAGAGTGGATATATATATACATATAACAGATGCACTATGCTGTACACCTGAAACTAACACAATGTTGTAAATCAACTATACCCCAATAAAGTTAAAAAGAAAAAGAGGGGAAAAAAAGCAGTAGATTCTATAAACTATATTGGTCCTTGTCACAGGCAACAAACATTTGTCAATATATGATTAAAGATATATGTACCCCCTAAAAAATAATAATATGACTTCATTTCCTGTAGGAGTTTTAATATAAACATTACTTATTCATTGATGACCCACTATGGGTTCTATAAGTATACAAGGAAGTGCATAATCATACCCCTAATTTTTAAATTTTTTATTTGTTATACTCCTCAGAAATAACATTAATCTTATACTTCATATAAGATTATGCATATACATATAATCTCATACTTCTGTCTTAGAATCATATCATTGGGCAGGGAAAAGTCCAATAACGTTTAGAGACCGGATATAATCAGAATAAGATACATGTCACCAGTTGTGCCCTGTACAATGACAGTTGGCCAAAAGGCTGCTAGGAGCTGAAATTCGGCTCATGTACCTGCCAAACCATATGTTTTAGTTGCATCTGCCAAAAGGAGCACTGTTTTCACAAAGGTTTAATATAGGCAAATAGTTGCCCTGTGTGGCATATGAGAGGTGATGGTGGTCTCTAAGTTTCCTTCCAGCTTTAAAATTCTAAAGAAGTTCCAAAGAGGCAGACATGATCAGGCACTAAGGTGTTGGAACAAGCTTCATGCGCCACATAGAACTTAAACTGGGTCTTGAAGAATTGGTAGAATTTGACTGAAAAGATCAGGCAGAAAATTGCTAGTGAAAGAAAAATAAACTTTTAATCCACAAAGGTGAGAATGTATGTACTGTATTTTAGGAAAAGAATTACTGCTAGGAATCTGTAAATCCTTAATCAGATAGCTATTTTCTCAATAAATAAATTCTAAATGTAGGGGTGAAACAGACTTTGAAGAATAAATTGGACTCTCATATGTGTAGATTAGGAGACAGGAAAGTAAACAGAAAAATCTTAGAAATTACTGAAAAGCTGGACCATGCCCAAACGGCAGCAAGCAATGCAGCTGAGGCGCCTAACACAGCCGACAATTAACATAAAGACTTTTTGAAATTCTGAATCAATAGAAACGCTATTTCTTTCACAGGTCTTCAGCAGTTCAATGCTTCTGTTGTGTCAAAAGAAATATATAGATCTTCCCATCTGCTAAGCCTCCACGGTTGATGAAATGTTTTCATCACTGATATTATGAAGAAATGCTCACACACACGCACACACACATACACACACACACAAATCAGCTATTATGGCATTTCTTTCTCAAACACAGTTGATCATTTCCAAAAAAAAATCATGAGCATATTGCCTACCGTGTTTGGCAACAATCCACAAGACTAATACCATTTTATGCCTCAGGGTGTTTGCTAATATAAAACATTTTTCAGGGTAGGAACAATTTGAGAAACCACAGTGTTCCTTAGCTCATCACTGGAAATGGTAATTAGCACATCAGTAAATTACCTGTAGAATTTTATTTCCATGAACAAGAAAATAATGTTATCTCACTCAGTGCAGCAGGCTGATGTGAATTATGACTTTCAGAAAAATGAAGCCTTATGATTATCCACCAAAGGTGCAAATTCTTGATGGTGATGTTGCTGTTCCAGCAGCTCGTTATTCTGAAGTACAGAATAATGTTCATAGAATATTCTCAAGTCCCTAAAATTGCTTGAACACAAGTATATCCTGCTCCATTTCCTTCCCTCTGAGATCAGAGTGCTGAATATTTCACTATTTCCTTTTGTTTAGTTGGTATCCTTAAATTCTCCAAGAAAGCCTCTTCAAATGTATTTATGGAAGATTGCTGTTGTACAATAAATTAATTTTACCAATTAAAATTTCAAGAAGAAAGCTAGTCAAAATGTTCATGAAATGATATGGGATATATATATATATAATATACATATACACATATACCTATAATTGCCATCTGCATGGTATTTACACATCACTTTAAATCTCAAAGTAGCTTTTAAAATTAAAAAAATCTACCTGTTCTTTTACTTTTCAGTAATAATTTTATTTTTTTATTATTAAGCAGTTTACAGAAAAGAGATGTATTTTTTTTTCTGTTTTTCTGCTGAAAATTACTAAAGAGAGAATAGATCTTATCAGAGTGCTTTAAGTTACCCATTTAGGAATCTAAAAATCATGTAACTAATTGCTTTGCAAAAAAAAAAAAGAAAGAAAACATGAAATAATAGGATTAAAGTACTGATTTGGGACCTTAGAAGTAATCTAATTTTTAAAAACTACCATGTTTAAATCCATTCTACATGGATCCCAGCAAGTTCTTTACCCTATATTTCAATAACTCCATTCACAGAAAACTGACTACCTTCAATACAATATGTTCTGTCTTTACAGATTCTTTACATCCTCCAAAGGCTTAATTTACTGCTCCATGGATGGGACTTAGCCTCTAGCTTGCAGATCTTTAACATTTACCTCTGGACAAGGTTTAGGAAAGCAAGACTGTCTTTAGCAAGACTTCTAGAGACTGAGTCCTGTCACTGAGACTCAGTCCACATAATTGAAATCCAACCTTCTACTGTAGAAGGACATGTCTGCTACCTCCTGTGGATATAACCGATCTTCTACTGAGAAGAGAGAATCCTATTCTACCTTTTAGTTGCTGAATGATCTTGGACAAGGTATTTCATATAACTAAGCCTCTATTTCCCCATCTATAAAATGGGGCTTGGAATAACTGTTTCATAAGGTTATTATGAGGATTAAATGAGACAATGCCTTTAAGTTTTTAATGCATTTCCTAGAATATAATATATACCCATAAGCATTAGTTAATATTAATTCACCATCTCAGACAAATTTCTTTCCTTCTATAATATTTTCATACATAAATATGTGTATAATGGCCAAGAATAAATAACCATGTATTCAGGATATAATACACAAAATTTTGTAAACAATGTCTGTCTGTAAATGTTAGCACATAAATGCAAATAAACACTTATCTGGCTTCAACAGCAGATGGATTTAGGTAAGCAGAATACAGCTAAATGACTGGGATTGTGTCCATTTTACCAATACATTTTATAATATGTTGTCTATATTTTAATTGCAACACCTGCCACTAATTTCTGAAAAGAAAATTTTTGTTTTATACTTTAATTAGGTTAGCTGGATAAATATTGCTATGTCACTACCCATTACATATTCTACAGTTATTTAGTTTTTCTGCAAAATATTTTCATTTTAAGTTCAGTAGTGAAACTTAACTCATAAATTCTATCAAGCATCCTACTAGATGCGTGGTCAGTTAGTCTGTGTGACAATATTAAGATAAGAAGTCATTACCCTGCCCTAAAACTCAGGAGATATTGAGGCAAAGGAGACTAATTAGAAAGGTTTTGCAATAATTACTAAAAGAATAGGGATGAACTAAGGAAAGATGGGCTGAAGGGAAAAGAGAGATACTAATGAGAAAATGTTGCTAAGATAAGCCAAGAGCATTTGCAAATCAACTGCGTGTGGAGAATGAGGAAGAATGAGGAATGAAAATGTTTTCCTTCTTTTCTAATCCAAAACCACTGAGCTAGCAAACCTTGTCAAGTCTATCCCCACAACTCTGAAATTAAAGATAAAATAAGAATGTAATCCTTTTAGGTTAGACAAACCTGAGCTTGAGTCTCAGTTCTACCATTTGTGATCAACATGACTGTGGGAAAACTTGTTATTTTCCTTGACATTTGATTTTGTTGATGGTGAAATAGTGATGATAACTGTATTTGGTTATCTCTATTACTCAATTCATTTGAAGCTCAAATGAAAATATGCAAAAAGACCCCTTGGGTTTTATAGGAAGATGGTAACGTCATTGACCACTGTAGTTATTCAGAGGTAGAAAAGCAGATTCCTGGCAAACTTTGAGGAAGGTGGGGAGTTCAGATCATAACATGTTATATTTAAGAAAGTAGCAGGACATAAAGGTGTAAATATCTAAAAGCCCATTTGGAGATAGCCTTGGGACTCAGGAAAACAGTCATGGTTAAACACAGAAACAAAAATACGAAAACAAGCAAACAAAATGATTTAAGAATCATCTATGTACCACTGACAACTGAAAGTATGAGAGTGTATGAGGTCAAAAAGTTTAAAGGATTTGTCTCATATTTAAAAAGGAGAATACATAGGTCTAGACAGAATATGTAAAAAATAAAAAATAAGAATAAAAAAGGAGAATAATGCAGACTATTTCTTCACTCATACACTTTTTCATTCATTCATCAATTTAAAAAAAACTATTGAACACCTACTATTTGCTAAATAGAGATTTAAGCCCTGCCTTCACAAACATGGTTGAGACACATTCTTCATCCTCAAGAAGCTCATCGTTTTTTTTAAAAAAAGGAAAAAAATGTTTATTGCACACAAGAAAATATAAGTGTGTAAAAATGTACCAATCCTTACCCCAGATTTTTTTTTAATTGAAGTACAGTTGATTTATAATGATGTGCTAATTTCTGCTGTACAGCAAAGTGATTCAGTTATGTATACATTCTTTTTTTTTTTTTTTTTTTTTTTTGCCGTACGCGGGCCTCTCACTGTTGTGGCCTCTCCTGTTGCGGAGCACAGGCTCCGGACGCGCAGGCTCAGCGGCCACGGCTCGCGGGCCCAGCCGCTCCGCGGCATGTGGGATCTTCCCGGACCGGGGCACGAACCCACGTCCCCTGCATCGGCAGGCGGACTCTCAACAACTGCGCCACCAGGGAAGCCCTACATTCTTTTTTTTAAATATTCTTTTCCATTATGGTTTATCATAGGATACTGAATATGGTTCTCTGTGCTATGCAGTAGGACCTTGTAGTTTATCCAAGAAGTTCATCTTTTAAAGGTAGAATCACACTAGAGCACAAATAATTTTTATTCCATAACAGATAATAAGGCATTGAGGCTCTGCTCCTGAAGAGTTCTTAGGGCAAGGGAGCTCATCAAGAAAGTTTCATAGAGTTAAGCTGATGCTTGGGGAATTGAGGAATAATTAGGCAGATAAAGAGGTAAAAGGCATTCACAGAAGGTGGATTAATTCCTGCACACACACACACACCCACACACTCACATACCCACACAAGGACATACAAGCCCATGAGGTGTTCATGAAACAACAAACCATGCAACATGGCTGGAGAGTCCAGGGCTGGTGAGGGAGGAAACTAGAGGCAGGGAAAGCACAGATCATGAATGGCAGATTCTCAAGGAATTTGGTTGCTTTTTTTCTGTACCTGATGAGAAGCCATTAGAGAAAGGTGGATGCAGATAAATTAAATTCTATATTTTTAACCAAACAATTAACTTCACCAGAATTCACCACGGCAACAAATAATCCACGTCATGAAAAAGATGAGCTGAAATGATTTTGACAACTAATGGAATATTTTGTGTCAAAGAAAAGAACCCTATGAGTCTGCGGCAGATTGCAAAAATGGCAAATCAGTGACTCCCATCAGAAAGTGAAGCCTATCCTCCACCCCTGGAATCTGGAATGCCCTTGTTACTTTTACACTGGCCACTGAATGTGGAGGAAACAGTTTCATGTGAATGCCAAACCGGTCCCTTTTGCATACTTCCACCGTCTCTAGGAAGTCTGCTACCACCATGTGAGCAAGTCCTGGCTGGCCTGCTGGAGGGTACGAGACATGTGGAGCAGACATGAGCTGAAGCCACCTTAGACAATTAGCCTCCAGTTGACCTAGCCACTGACCACAGTGAGTCACATGAAGGAGTCCAGCCAAGACCAGACTACCCAGCTACACCCAGCCCAAATTGCTGATGCACAGAATCATTGACAAAATAAAGGATGTTACTTTAAGCCACTAAATCTTAAAGTAATTTGTCACACAACAAAGAAAACTGAGACACAGTCGGCAAATGCAACGCTTTCATAAAAAATTTCTTCATTTATTGGTCTTTCTGTAACAAAGTTGAGCCACACCACTTGGTAGTTGATCATTCATGTTCAGTTAGCTATCCATATACACAATGTAATAAAAGTAATTAAGTTAGATTCCAGTCATTCGAAATGATATCATTCAAACAAGGACTGGGGCTTTTTTGATTTGGTCTAAGAAAAAGGTTTGCTACAGCCAATGAATAATATAAATAGGACTTGAGAGGGAGAATTTATCCTACTTACTAAAATAAATTGTTTTCAAGTACTTAGAACTTTTATTAACATAAAATAACAGAAAAACTAATGGACCAAGTCAAATCATTTTTAACTTCATGCCAGTTCATTAGCTTAGAATGTTACAATGTGTACAATAAAGCAGAAGTGCAGTTGAAAAGAATATTGTTTTTCTTATTTTGTTGATTCAAGTGGATTTTCCTCTCATCTGGTGTTACATTGGTGAAATGTTTCTGATATTTGCCAATCAATAATTCTCCACTGATAGGTAGTCATCTACATATTTTATACTTATGATAATCTATCTCTCTATATACCCAAAAATCTGTCTGTCTCCTTATTTGTGTCTTAACCCCATGCATTTTTTAGACTAAATATTCTAATGCTTGTCTCCCAACATCAAACCCATGATTTGAGTTCACATTTCTGTGACCATATTCTTTCATCTAACCTATTAAAAAGGAAAGTATTCTGGTCAAATTATGGACAGTAAAATCTAGATAAAGAGGAAAGTAAATATGGAAGGGAGATTTTTTGAATACATGAACTTTGAACAGGACACTTTATAATATAAACACTGAGTTGTATTGTTTTAAATCATTCATACCTTCTTATAGCATACACTCCATAGCAATGTCTGAAAACTATTTTGCTGCACCTTCTACTACACCACAAATCATCATTGTTAAAAGTATTGCCAATTCCTTAAGTAAAGTCTGGTACTATATTATTTCTTTAATTTGCACTTATTTTATTATCAGTGAGGTTGAATATATTTTCATGTTTATTTGAATTTTTCTTGTCAATTTCCTAGTCACACCCTTTTTTTACATAAAAAAATAATTTATTGCTAAAAATGCTAACCATCGCTTGAAACTTTAGTGATTTGAAATCTTTTTGCTGATGGAAGGGCTTGCCTCAATGGTAATGGCTGCTGACAGACCAGGGTGATGGTTTCTGAAGGTTGGGGTGGATATGACAATTTTTTAAAGATTTTTATTGGATTATAGTTGATTTACAATGTTGTGTTAGTTTCAGGTGTACAGCAAAGTGAATGCCAAAAATCACATTAAAGATGCTAAGCATCACTAATTATTAGAGAAATGCAAATCAAAATTACGAGGTATCACCTCACACCAGTCAGAATGTCTGTCATCAAAAAATCTACAAACAATAAATGCGAGAGAGAGTGTGGAGAAAAGGGAGACCTCCTACACCGTTGGTGGGAATGTAAATTGGTACAACCATTGTGGAGAATAGTATGGAGGTTCCTTAAAAAACTAAATATAGAACTACCATATGACCCAGCAATCCCATTACTGGGCATATACCCTGAGAAAACCATAATTCAAAAAGATACATGCACCCCAATATTCACTGCAGCACTATTTATAATAGCCAGGACATGGAAGCAACCTAAATGTCCATTGACAGAGGAGTGGATAAAGATGTGTTGCATATATACAATGGAATATTACTCAGGCATAAAAAAGAACGAAATAATGCTATTTCCAGCAACATGGTTGGACCTAGAGATTGTGATACTGAGACCTAGTCACACCCTTTGATAATATCTCAAATAAGTAGGTATTACTTTGCTTCCAACCTCCCCACCTCCTCTCTCTCCTTTATCTTCTTATTCCTAACTTACATTTTCCTTTAAAAATGGGTTTTGTAATACAAAGTAAAAACCATAACTCATAGAAGGTAGTAGTGGAGAGAAAATCTACACCAGGAAAAGAGAAGTTTGGAAACTGTCTTGCCCCAACCTTTCCCTTCAGTAGACACTCATGTTTTTGCCAAGCCCCAAGAATGGATCACTGATCCCTCTTAAGGAACACTTTTCAAGAATCCTCACTCCAGGAGACTTCAGAGAACAATGAGAAATGGCTATAATTCTATCTGGATAGATGATTCACTTGGCTTATTGAAATGTTACTTACTGAATTCTTTTTTTTTTTTTAACATCTTTAAGAGCTGAGTGTTTTAAAATCCTGGACTGCTATATATATATGCCAGGAATCAAGATTTTAAAGGAAATGGTAGGAGGGAGGCCAGGCAGAAAATGACAGAGGAAGCAGTTAGTCAATTTCCCAATGAAAGTTCACAGAAGAGGCATGGCAAAGCCATGGTTCTCAAAGTATGGGTGCCTAGACCAACAGGAGCAGTGGTATTCCCTGAGAACTTGTTAGGAATGCAAATCCTCTGGCCCTGCCTCGGAGCTACTGAATCAAAAGTTCTGGAGTGGGCCTGAAATCTGTGTTCAGCACACCCTCCTGATGACTCTGAAGGACACTCAAGTTTAAGGATTATTAGTATTGAGAACCATGTCCCACCTGCATAAAGAAATAAATAACATATTATTCCCGGGTTGTTTCAATTTGTCTCATCTCTCTTGGTATGCAACTCTTTCATGCTCACCATCACTATGTGACAGTTAATTTAAATTACCTTATAAAATAGAAATACTTACACTCCTGCTTAGAAGCACTACTGGGCATATAACCTGAGAAAACCATAATTCAAAAAGTCATGTACCACAATGTTCACTGCAGCTCTTTTTACAATAGCCAGGACATGGAAGCAACCTAAGTGTCCATCAACAGATGAATGGATAAACAAGATGTGGTGCATATATACAATGGAATATTACTCAGCCATAAAAAGAAATGAAATTGAGTTATTTGTAGTGAGGTGGATGGACCTACAGACTGTCATACAGAGTGGAGTAAGTCAGAAAGAGAAACACAAATACCATATGCTAAAACATATATATGGAATCTTAAAAAAAATTGTTCTGACGAACCTAGGGGCAGGACAGGAATAAAGACACAGACCTACTAGAGAATGGACTTGAGGATATGGGGAGGGGGAAGGGTAAGCTGTGACAAAGCGAGAGAGTGGCATGGACATATATACACTACCAGCATAAAATAGATAGCTAGTGGGAAGCAGCCGCATAGCACAGGGAGATCAGCTCGGTGCTTTGTGACCACCTAGAGGGGTGGGATAGGGAGGGTGGGAGGCAGGGAGACGCAAGAGGGAAGAGATATGAGAACATATGTATATGTATAACTGATTCACTTTGTTATAAAGCAGAAACTAGCACACCATTGTAAAGCACTTATACTCCAATAAAGATGTTAAAATAAGTAAATAAATAAATTAAATAAGTCACTTAAAATACTTGTTTTGCAATTTGTACCTCCACTAGTGCTAATAGTTGTAGGGTAAATGTTAATGTTCCATATAGTTTGTAATTTTCAGAAAATAACACATAATACTTATGATTTACCTACTGGTTATTAGTAAGAGTAATCTCTTTCAAATATTAATTAATCATTTGCCTTACTATTTTTTGAATAGTTCCTGTGTCTCATCCAGTTATCAACATCTTACTTTAGGGTATTTTCCCCTCTATCAAGTGGTTTAATGTCTTTATAAATTAATAAAGCTAACAATCTGTCACATTTTATTTCAAATACATTTTCATATTTTTTTTCATTTAACTCAGTTTTTTGCTTGTTTGTTTTCTGTTTTTTACTTTTGACTTGAAGGCATTGACATACAGTAAGATGCATTGGTCATTTGTAGGTGTTTGATTTTCTTCAGATTCATAAAGCTTGTCTTCATTCACAAATTTGATAAACATTCACCTATAGTTCCTGTTTTTTTTTTAATTTTCATTTTCCATTTAGCTCTTTCATCCTTTTATTTAAATTTTTATCCTTTTATAATTTATTTTGATGAGCTAGGATAACATAAAATCAAAATGGATTTTTTAAACTAGTTCATCAATACTCTAAGGAGTGCATTTTGAATGATCCATCTCTTTCACCTGAATCATCAGGATTCATTTTTCATGTGTTTACATTCATTACAGGCACTGGTTCCATGATAGCTATTCTATTCTATTGATCTTCCAGTCTATTTTTCACCCACTAATTACTATAGTTTAATCATTTAAATTACACATTTAATTATTCTACTCTTATAGAAAGTTTTATTATCTGGTAGGACTGGTCCCTACATATTATTCTTTGTTTGCAAAAGTTTCAAGACATTTCACATCTGCTTGTTCTTTAAGGTAAGAATGATGTCCCCATTTTTGTTGCAGTTTTGTAGTGACTAGGAACACTGACTCCAAATCCGGTCTGTATAGGTTAAAAACTCCACATCCATCACATCTAGCTCCATAACCTTGGGAGTTATGCCTCAGTTTTACATATGCAACATGGGTATAATAGTAGAACCTCCCTCTCAGAGCTGTTGTGATGATAGCTTAAATGATTAAATTTATGTAAGGCACTTAAAATAGTACCTAGCAACATAATATAGAATATTATATAGAAATGTCTTCCTATTATTATTTGGCAACAAGCACTTTGCTAAGCTTTACATGCCTGCTATCATTGA
The DNA here is from genome assembly GCF_964374135.1 of Grampus griseus. NCBI lineage: Eukaryota > Metazoa > Chordata > Mammalia > Artiodactyla > Delphinidae > Grampus > Grampus griseus. Next base: position 66,435,565 of record NC_139007.1, read on the forward strand.
ATCCTTGCTTGGACCTGTCTCTCGGGATTCTCTCCTTCTGTATTAATGATCTTGTGAAAACTGATCAAGTTAGAATAATTTCATGTTTAGGGGAAAAAATCTAAGACATTTTTCCATTTCTATTTATTTTCAATAGTATTGTCTCACCTCAAGGTTACTGATTCTCTTGACTTTCTAATCAACAGGATGGAGAGAAAATAGATAAATGCTACTGTGAATATGTACATTTAAAATCATTCCTAATTCATTTTTATTAACACATTGCATTATCATATGTTTTTGTTATGATTTTATCCAATCTATAAGATAGAATTTAAATGACTCTTTGTAGCTTATAGCTTGGCATATATTTATATATGTCTATATATAAATATATGCCTATATATACATGATATGATCTTAGTTTGTCTTTTATGATGCAGGCCCAGATGTACTACATAAAGCAGGGGAGAGAGAGAGAACAGGTTTACCAAGAGAACAACATTGAAGATTCTAGAGATTCTCACTTGATAGGTTTGCACATTTCATAAGACCCTCCCCAACACCCTCCCCATGACAGAATACAGATGGTTCCAAGGAGCATTTTGAGAAAAAATTCCCAAAGAAAAATTTCACACAAGTGGAAGCATCTGGTAGTCTAACATGCCTATAATTGTGCCTGGTTCCTTATGAAAAAAAGAAGACCACTTCTCGGATTAAGAGAGGCGTTATCCGATTGCAGTGTGGAATATAATGAGTGAAGAATGGAAAGACTATATAGACACACTTAGATATGCTGCTGGTGTTGTAACAACGCTGTTTCAAATCAACAGCTGCATCATCCAGCAGTGACCCCTCTAGGGTCTAGAGGTCACTTTTCTTTCCCTGAGATGCAGAATCCCTGCTGCAGGGACCAGGTCCCCTTCCTCAATGCCACTTCTCTGGTTTTCACTTCCTTACAAAAAGAAAAAAAATCTGAGACAGTTGCCTAGTAGGAAAAATTCATACAAAGTCTCAGAACATTCCCTGTTTGAATCATGTCTTTCCATAATTGTCTTTCTTTAATGACTTCAAAATTCGGGATGTAGTTTCTGTGTGTCCACATTTCATGGCTGAATCCTTATTTAAATATGGTCAGTTTAAGAGGAAGTAGGAGGAGAAATCATTAAATTTTCCATACTTAAACATACAAATGTGACATAAGAATGTCTTTCAAAGTGCCTCGAATACCTGTCTAGGATCATACATTCAACAATTCTACACTAATTGAGATTTTAACTCTATAAGTATCATCACTATATTACATAACATGAATTAAACTGCCCACTTTTCCAGTTGGCCAGCAGAGATGTCTTCTCTTGCATCTAGTACCTCCCTCTCTCCAATCACTTCTCTTACCATCAGCAGTTTATTGTAATGAAAACCACATGTCAGTGAGATCCATGGTATTTTGAGAACCATTCTAGAGATTAATGTTTCAGAAAGTTCAGAAAAAGTGCAAAATTTGAGTAAGAACTAGAAGAGAAATGGGTTCCCAGAGAAGTATTCATCATGTTTAACTTGCAACAAATTAATATCCTCACGGTCTAACGTGCTTCAAGTGTACGATAAACTTTTCTAGACAGAAAATTATGCTGAGATTTTTTGTCCAAAAATTGATGATCACTTATTGAGCTTCTCTTACTGGTGTAATATTTGCTTAGAATTTTACAGACCTTTCACTGGGTTCTGTTAGAAATAGTCGACTTTAAATGATGCTTAAGAATGGTAGTTTTTAATACAGTCAGTTATCTGGGCAGCAATAAAATAGTCAGGTAATAACATCCATCATCCTCAACTCACTGAAGGCAGGTGGTTTTAGTGAATGAGTTGTACATTTCACCGACCAATTTGCTTCACTTAGGGAACAGCCCCGGTAGTGACATAAAGTCTATGGAGCAAGATTTCAAAGAAATACAGAACAGGCAAAAAGAATCACATGAAAGACAGCGAACCAATGTCTAAGAACGAAAAAGTGGGATTCAGTGAACATTGAAAATCTGAGGTATGAAAATAATTGGCTCCTAATAAGAATGAAATAGAAACAGACTCTTTTTCTTAAGCCATTTTAAAGACATTTTTGTGATATTAACTATACCTGAGAATAATTTCCACCATGTCAAGTAAACAATTAGCAACAACTGGCAACATTTAAGATGACTGGAGTACCATTTAGGGAGCTTAATTTAACATTTTAATATCCTGAAAACTGTTCTGATAAGGAGGAACCTTCCCTCTGAAACTTGCCATAGCCTAGTCATTCATATATACAATCATCTTTTACTCTCAGTAACTGTGGCTTTCCTCACCCCCATCCACATCTCACAGACTGGTTTAATGCCAACAGATACCATGAGACTAGAAGACCACCATCCTAGAACTTCAGGGCAACTTTGGAGCCGAAAGAGAAAACAGCCCAGGAGCACCACTTCGTGACAAGGTCAACTTCCAGCTGAGTAAGGATAACCCCAGATATGGGGTCAGAAGGCCCAGTTTCAAATTCAGGTGCTTTGTTCTCTAGGTATGCAATCCTGAGCAAATCACACCACCCTCTAAGCCTCAGTTTTCTCACTGTGGAGCAGTGATAGTTACACCTAACTCATAGGATTAAGTGTGGCCCTGCATGTGAAATGGTCTTGTTCAGCTTTACGTGTAGAAAGCACTTGGAATTGAACCTACATCCGAATGTTGAGATGATTCCATAGCCCCTTATTTAACTTCGACTCTCAAACCTAACAGTTCATGTCCACACCAAAATGGAGGGCGTGTCCTCTCCAGTGCACACGTGGAGTACATACATGGAGTGCACACACAGTGTCAGTAATCGTCCTGTCTATTACACATGAGGGGTCTGCATTGCCCTGTACCTATTTCATGTGCAGTTCACTTAGTGGCAGGAGAAGCAATTTAATAAATATTCCTGACTTGTATAAAAATAATAACAAACGCGATGTGCCAGGCACTGTTCTAAGGGTATTACCAGTATTAATTTATTTAACCCCAACAATAAGGTAAAAAAAATGTTAATTTATTTTTGTGTGCCTGAAAAGCATAGGCAACAAAGAGACTAGAATCCCTTGTGTCTTAGAAATATTTCTAAATAATGAGAAGCTTGATTTTGTGCAGCTGCTCTTTGCATCCCCTAAGGTCCAGTTTATTTTAATAATACAGGGAATCACTCCAAATCCAGGATATAGGATTCCATAGAAATTGTCCAGGTGGCTGGCTGTTTAAGAGAGGTGCACAACAGCTAGAACTATAAGCTTTTGCAGCTAAAGAAGAGGAAAGGTCAGCCTAATTCAATCACAATACCATTAATCAAAACAACTTTTCTGTAAATCACTGAGGATTATAATATATAAAGAGGAAGTTTCTTCCTTTCACTTTTTACTTTTTCGTGATTTTTTTGTGTGCTCCAAATCAAGAACTTTTGTTTTTACATTGATGGCTAGTATAGTCTTCTCTTGGATTCTATCAGATGGTTGGAAGTATTGAAAAGATCTCATTTTAAGATGTCAGAGAAAAAGACAGAATAAAGACAGGCTCCTGTTGAGAGCATTCAAGGGCATTTGGTGACATTTTCACCTTTCAAATAGCAGTGCTTCTTATTGTTCTTTTTCTTTCCTACCATACTGGCAGTTATATAAGTGTTTGCTGGGATTCAACACTTTTTGCTTTAAAGTTTGAATTTTTTGAATTATTGAATCATCTTCCAGCAAGAAGCAGCATTTATTATATTTGTACATTTTGAGGCAATGAAACAAGTACTTCAAAACAGACATAAGACATTCAAAAGCATTCACCAGAATGTACAATGATTTTAAAAATCAAATTTTGAAAGCCTTGTACATATTAAATTTTCCAATATGATAAGGAGACAGTGCTTCCTTCTCTGTTATAATATGTCTTGTTTCTTCATATCAAATTCTATTTTTTACAGTACACTATTGCTAACTATAGTAATCATTCTGTAAATTATATCCCCAGAACTTATTTATAATTTGAAGTTGTACCTTTAGACCACCTTCACCCATTTCTTCCATCCCCGCTCCAAATTCTTCAGTATGTGATTTTTCTATTTTTAAACGTATGAATCTCAGCTAATGTTTTCCTTTTCTTGTCATACCTTAATACAAATCCCAAAACTATGTTACTATGTTGCCAATGCTTACATTTCCACATAAATTGGATTCTCATTCATTATATAATTATTTTTTAAAAGGAAAATTGTGGTCTTGCATCTCTACGTTGAGGGGTAGTGATGTTCTGATAATTGCTTGACACCTGTTCTCCTGGGGATGTGTTGCCGGGAAGCCCTAGTTTATATTGCTTGCCAATTTACATGGGGTAAATACTCCCACTGTAGCTCATTTCGAGCTACCAAGGTAAAGTCACAGAATAGGGAAGAGATATGTAGTAACATTCATTTTGTAGCATTTCCAACATAGAGATACAAAGCCAAATTCTGGAACTAAGTTGTGTGCACAATTTAGCAGTATATTAAATTGCAAGGACAGCTGTAGGTTTCCATCAGATGCAAAATAGACACAAGGATCTATTTGTGACACCAGACCACAGTCTAGATGAGCCCATGGGTGACCATGGCATAGTGGCATGGGTCTCAAGAGATGTGGAGGAGAGGTGTGGAAAGACAGGCAGAGTCACAATGGGTATAGCAGGGGTCAACGATCAGTTAACAGGCTCTTAACAGAAATCCAGCTGTGGTTCAGGGCCTTGGGTCATGCTAGCCCATAAGGTCTATGACATTTAAGAAAGGATTATACATCCCAGGTGAAGCAAAAGGAGGGTTTTAGAGTATGGGAACCACACAGGGTATAATAGTATTCAGCTTATTTGCACTAGCCCCTCTCCATTATCCTGAAGATCATCTCTTCCTCATGAATGGTCACTGCCCATGGGTATATAATTATTTACTCCCAGGATAGAGAATAAAGGCACTTTCTTAAAATGCAGGGTTTTTTTAAATGTATTGTTTATGCTCACTAGTTAGATTCCATGCAAAATTAAAATGCAGTAAAACAGGCCCCATCAAATCCTATATATGAGGAGAGAGGTTGAGTGCCCTAATGTTAAATATGCTAATTGGAGTAGTCAAAAATGATCATTGTATCTGGTAGCTCATATAGTAAATTAGTTCAAGGCAAAAGCAGCTGCAAAGTGTTTGCATTAGTAACACCTTGAGGAGGAGGAGAAAGCAAGACAATTTTGTTTTCTAAATCTAGCACTGTCTTAGACCATTTCTGCTTTGAAATCCTTTATAGTCAACGAAAAAGCATGAAAAGTACCCTGATCTATTTCTTGTACTGAAATAAATCCTTTCAGTTTCCTCCTTGTATGTTTATTGTACTTACAACAATACAAATTATGTTAATTTGTTTTAAAGCAATAGATCTCAAAAGCCAACTTCACTATATTTCTGTTTTTAAAAAAAAGAAAAGGAGCAAAAGAATTTTAAAGGCTCAAGAGTTTCTCAATGCTGCTATGAGGGGGGAAAAATAAGTGTTTTGTTTTCTCTAGCACATTTTCTTTCCTAGTACTCTGATTTTTTAGACTGTTTCTTTAAAAACATTTCAGTCATTCCATCGGGTTTCTATAGTAACAAAACTTAATTTCTGGGTTTTCTTCATGAGCTATGATCATGTTGAAACCAAAGAGGACTCACGGGTCTTGCAAAATTCATAAAGTCCTGAACAAATAGGACTGCCATCTTCTGGCATTTGTCGGAAATGACAGATGTTGTACCAATTCTGCATCTTAACCGTCAGATTTTCCCCCTCATATTTCCTCCTGCTGTTGCCAACCCAGCACAATAACGTGGAACATTCAGATGATTCTTGGGTGACCTCATCAAGTTGCAAATAAGCCTTCTGCCCCACAGGGAACATGAAGAAGAGAGGATATCTTAATGCAAATATTTGTTCCAGAAAGTTGGACAATAAATGCACTGTTACTGAAAGGATCAGAATTTTCTCCCTTCTTTCAAGAGGTTATTTAATTGTTTCAGATTCAAAACAATTCAAAGAATAAACTATGCGGTTCAAAAGGAAATTCTACCAGCGATTACTATGACAGACCTTTTCTCTTCTAGGAGAGAAAGGAAGGAGGACAAATGGACGAGGGCATATAGGATGTGCGGACTTCCTCCCACCCTTTTCAGCTGACAGCAGTGAGTTATGAGGCGTTACAGAGTAAAACAGAGTTACCGTAAGAGCTGTCCAAATAACTTATGACATTGAATCACAACACAATCTTCAGGAGATAATTCATGTCACCAGTGAATGTTCAGTAATATGGATTTTCTCCAAAACACCATATTTAACAGGCAACACCACTGAGAGGTGAATTTAATGGCAAAGTGAATTATTTAATAGAATTGAACTATACTCCAACATGGAACAAGAGCTGATTAAAATGGACGCATAGTTGATAAAGTCATTTAAACTAAATACAGGTTGTGAGTGAGAAATAATAATCAGTCTAAAATGTTAAGAGGCAAGCCAAATCAAAGATTAAAGAGAGTAAAAAGTAATCTATTTAGGATTTGTGTATATTTCAACAACACCTTTTTATTATTACTGATGTAATAGTAAATTAAGCTTTAAATGCAAAGGCAGATATTTATTCTATCAGAATAGTTTATTGTTGCAATATCAGTTCTTTATAATATTAGTCACAATAAATAATTACTTGAATAAATGATTTACTTATCCTAATATTGATAGACACTACCACTCTTAAAAGAATATATTTCTCCATGATTAAGTCCTGTGCAGTTGTGGAGTTCGAGTCACAAAGTAAAAATGGCTCCATGAAGCGTTTCATTTATAAATTGAAAGATTATCTGGAGACTGTCCCAAATGTAAGCTAGAGTCTGCGCATCAATAATAGATTAACTGAGATATCTATGTAACATTATAATATGCAATGATAGTAGTAAAATATTGTTATTCCATTTGAACAATATTACTACCACTTGCCTCAAGTAAAACTGACTCAAAAAGACCAAAATGGGGCTTTAAAGCACTTACCCCCGGATCATACCTCTGTGAAAAGAGTTGCAATATTATAATTAGTCATTGATTTTTGGCTCTATAATCAGTGTGACATTCTGTCCCAGTAGTAAGCCCCAACTTTGATCCATTTCTGACTGTAACTGGTCAGTTCACCCTGCACAACTACAAACATTTCTCTGGAATTGCTAATGCTAGTGAATTTCTCTGTGATGTGTAGACTTTTAAGTTTCTCTCTGAAATTTGAGTCTTGGTCAGAGTGCCTTGTTCTCTTTCCAGATCAAGTAATTTTCCACTTCACAGGTTCCCTCAATAAAAGAGCTAATAGTACCAGTAAAAGTCTCATGTACGGACAATTATTAAAGTGCAGAATAAATACCTAGTACAACTCCATGTACCCTGTTGAATACTCTGCGAGCGCGATTTACCTTTAAATTGTCTTTTACACCCACTATCTTCTTCCTATTCCCATTTCCAAAACTCTAGTTCAGGTCTTCACAATTTTTCATCTGCACTCTTCCAGGCAATAATCTCCAACTTGTTTCTAACAATTTCTCCCCTCCACAAACCATCCTCCATGCTACTTTCATATAAGTTACCTGAAGAAGCAACTCCGTTAAAACGTCTCTTTGCTCAAAGTCAGTGGTTGCCCTTAGCTTGCAATACAGAATCCAGTTTTGGCATGTCTTTCCAACCATGCACAGTCTGACATCAATTTACCTTCCTAACTCTTGCTTCAACAATTTCATCTGGCAAGTTTATGCTCCAGCCAAAATAGACCAACTACTATTTTTAAGACTTACCTATTATACACTATTCCTTCCTCCTGATACTATCTCATCCCAGATCTCCACTTATTAAATCCTGACTATCTTTCAAGGCCCTGCTTAAGTACTACCAGCTCTTCAAGGCTTTTCTGATAACCAGCATCTAGAAACTCTCAACCCCTGAACTCTCATCATTTGTACATTTCCTACAATATCTAATACATTTCTCAAGATATTATAATTATCTGTTCTTATTTTTCGGTCCACACTAAAGATGAATTCTTTAAGTCAGATATGAAATTAATTTGCCTTCACTCTTTTATTCATAACATCAATAAACATTTGTTGAGGACCTACTAAATCCCAGTCTTCATGACAAGCACTGGGGATAGAGTTATGCACATGCTGAAAAGATTTCTGCCACAAGGAACTCACATTCCAATAGGAAAACAGAATGTACACAAGCTAATAAGTAAATAAATAAGTAGCCTAGATATTGGGACAAATTCTATAAGGGAAATAAATATGGTGATATGAATGTGAGAGATAATTTTACCTAGGGTAGTAGAGAAGACTACACTGAGAAGAAAATTGGGCTGAGACTTGAAGAATGAGAAGAAATGGACTTACGAAGCATTCAGGATGGTCATTCCAGCTGAAGAAACTACAAGAGCAAAGTCCTGGATATTAATGGTTTGGTACATTCTTTTAAAGTCCAGATGGAGAGTATAGCGGGGTATAAGATCAACTTGGAGAGTTCGTTAGATCATGCCAACTATGAAGGTCATGGATAGAGTTTGGATTTTGTTTTAGGAGCAATGTGAAGAGACTGAAGTTTATTTATAAGTTTATCCTTTCATTCTTTCAACAAACACGTATTAAGTACCCACTTTATGTCACAAATAATGATAGTTTTTGAGAACTTACAGTTGAATAATAAATTCCCTCCCTCAAGAAAGATACAGACTTTCATAAAAATCATTCAATCTTTGTAGAGTTTAGGCATAGCTGGCTGCTAAAAGAATACAGAAGAAGCAATAATTTCAACAGAGACCATATTGAAGTTGTTCATCCCATATCCAAACAGCAAAAAAAATGTTTTTCTTTATTTACACTATATCTTCAACCTGCTTTAATGGCCAGGAAATAGTCACAAGCAAAGATGATTTTTTTTTTCTGTACTTCGGCCAATTTGGGGCTGGTACAGTCCTAGAGAAAAATCTTGAGAAAACCATGAATGATTAAAATCAGAGGAAGCCAAAGGAAGCTTGATGGTATCATGTTAGCTTGATGGCTAAAGTGAAGCACCACGGCTTCCTCATTCATCAAAGAACCAGGACAGGCTTTGTGTTACAGTGGAGTCAGTTAGTGCATGTAGAACATGAGGAGTGACATGATATCCCATAAAAGTTCAAGTGCATCACTGTGATAACAATGTCGGGGTCATTACTTGTCTCTAAACTCCTCACTATTGCAGTCTTTTTATTAATCCCCAAAATGAAAATATGAGGGAGAAAGAGAGACTGCCAGGCAAGGTTGAATGAAGTTTACAGGTTGCAACTTAAACTTGAATGAATTTTTTGTTGTTGTTATTGTTGTCCATTTTGTTTTTATTAATGATAAAAACACTGATGTCAATGCCCTCCAGCCAAAGACCACCAGGAATGACCCTATAGTTGAACAAGTTGATTTTTCGCTTGTGCTGTGAGGATGAAGACACATCATGGGACCCACAGGCTAGCTCAGTGACAGGGTGCTAGAGAAGATTTACGATAGGATGTGAGCTTGCGTTAGATGATTGTGGGGAGGATTTAAGGAAGCAGGACCTGGCTGTGGATTGGACGCCTCAGGGATTGAGGATAATTCTATGACTGGGCATTTAATAAGCTAAACCCAGTCTAACACCATAACTGGTAAAGAAGAAGTAGTTACTCATATTTAGCCAGGATAAGGGGCTGTCAGGTAATTTCTGTGGCTTGGACAAGGCACATATTTTTCTTGGTCCATCATAGTTACCGCATGGCCTTATCTGATTTTAATGTTCTGCAAAATTGCTTATGTTCAACAGGAGAACACTAAGGTCTTGCTTGAGCCAGGGCCAGCTTCTGGATGTCAGGGACTGTTTTTGTCTTTCTCACAGGTTATTCTATGTAGCTGTAGTAGATTATCATGGTTTCATTTATTTGTTTGTTTGTGTAGGCAAAGTAAACTTTCCCCAGCACTTCCATAGGGTAATAGCCCCCTTGGAAATAGACATGCACACCAGGCCTTAGACAAATGCTTAGTCACTGCTGCATGAGACACCCAAGAAGAGCTCATCAGAATCCTTCTCAGAGATTCAATATGTGGCTGGTGGAGGAAGACATTTCTCTGATTCCTCTGATGTTTTTAATTTAGAGCTGCCTGAGATAATGTGCCCTGAGCCTTGAAAAAACAAGAGAAACACTTTATTTGTGCACAGAAACAGAGATAAGAGGTCCATACAAAGTTCAGGAATATCCATGGGCTTGGACACAGTTTTGCCTAACGTCCCAATCCACCACTAGATTCCTCAATCATATGAGCCAATACATTCTTTTTTTTCTTCATCTAATTTTAATTCAATTTCTGTCATTTGCAGTCAAAAGCATCTAGAATAATATATAAATATCACACACATAAGTAAACTTCTCCATTCAAGAACTGAAAATCCTTCTATTAAAATTCGTACATAATCCAGCAACAACTCTTTGCATGTATACTCCCGTTTATATCTTATTTTTGACCACTTCTCCCCAATATACATTGCCACCATGCTGATACAAGACATCAGTGACTACACGTCTTTGTCCTGTGTACTACTGCGGTACACTCCTTACTCATCTCCCAACTTCTCTCTATTCTCCACAAAGCAGCCAAAATAATCTTCAGTAAGTAGAAATAAGTATACATCGGCTTGGTTAAAACTCTTTTAAACTTCCAATTTCCCCTCAAACAGATTCCAAAGTCTGGAGTTAGGACCACTGCCGAACTCCCAAACCTCATCTCATTTTTCCCTCCCCCTCACCCACTCTACTTCAGTCACACTGGCCTCCTTTAAGCCCATCAAAAATATCCCGGTTTCTTTCTGCCATCAAGACTTTACATCTATTTCCTTTGCCTGGAACACTCCTCTAATCACCGCTGCCCAACAAACCCACCCTTTAACCTCCGAGGTATCAGTCAGATCTCTTTCAGGTACATGTAATAAAACAATATTAATAGTAAAATAATTTTGAAAACAAGCCTACTATAAGGTGTCTTTCCATCCTTCCTTTCAGCTTAAACATCAGAGGTCGTTTCTCATCCCCACCCACACATTGTTGTTCTCTGTCTCAGCCCTCTATTTCTCTAACAGCACCAGCATCATATTATAATCATATATTGATTTGTTTTGTTTTGTTTTCTTTGCTCTTGTGTCTTTCCCACACTTACCTATAAGACTCAACAATACCCATAAGGCCCACTTTAGCTACCTGACCATCCTGCATAAATATTTGTTTTTGCCAATGTTTCTTGCCTAACTTTCCAGTTTCCTTGAATTTGGGGAATTCTTAATATTCTTCCCCAAGATTTTCCTTCTGTTCGAGTTAGCTAGTGTCCGTTCCTGACAATTAAGATTTCTCTGACCATGTCTGCTTTATTTACACTGTATACCCAGGACCTAACAGGGCACCCATTACATAGTGATGCTACATAAACATTTGTTCAAATAAAATTTTATGCTGTTTTATGAAGAAAAAACAGGTCTAAGAACTGTAATCAAATCAATATAGTTGAAGGTGGGACTTCCCTTGTGGTCCAGTGGTTAAGACTCTGTGCTCCCAATGCAGGGGGCCCAGGTTCGATCCCTGGTCAGGGAACTAAGTCCTGCATGCTGCAACTAAGATCCCACATGCTGCAACTAAAAAGATCCTGCATGCCACAATTAAGGCCCGGCACAGCCAAATAAATAAATATTAAAAAAACAATATATATATGGCTTATACACATCTTTACTATTTGGGTCTGCTGAGTAGTTATCACAATAAAGGGCAAAAATGCTGCGTTGGGAAACTTAAACTTGAGGATGCCAAAAAAGTTATTTCATCTCTAATTGAACCATAACAAAAGAAAAGGAAGGGTAGACTACTGAGAAAAATATTCTGACACTGAAGTTGTACACTTCTATACATTACCAAGAAAGCTGTGCAGTGTTTCTCATGGAGATTTTAAAGATGAGATATCACAGTTCTCTTACTAGTGGTTTTGAAGTCATCTTACAGCAGATAAAGCTTTGGCACAGATTATGATTCTAGTGATCTACGGTTGTTCAGAAGTTAATGCAATAAACCTGTAAGAAACCACCATACTTGAAATTGCTCATCAAAGTCACAGTTTAAATGCCATTTTACCATGCAAAAGTTAGAGATAAGAATAGGATTAGAACCTACATTGGACCAGCAAAGTATAGTACCTGGTCATCCTGATGTGTTAGACTTCACATTTGTCCCAAGTTTGATTATTTTTCCCGCTTACTAGTGTTTCACCAATGTAAAATACATCCTGGGCAACTTTATTTTCATTTTTGTTACTAACCATAGAGTGAAAAAAAAAAGACCAGCCATGTTTATCCACACCTATATTTTCAATGAAAATATAAGTCAATGAAACAGTCTCTCTCAATCAAGAAAACATCTGGCACCCAGCTGGAGAAAAAAACCAAGAATTATAAGTCTAGCCTTTCTCAGTGCTTTTACTACATTACACCTCAGCCTTTTTAGGCAACTTGCATCCCAATGGATAAGAGAACCAAATCTGGAGGGGCGAGAGGGTGGTAAATCATACAAAGTATGGAATTTATAGCATTCAGGAGTTCAGAATTTTCAATACAAGAACTAGATCAGAAAAGCAGACACTCACGACAGCAAATGCCCACAGCTCACCCAAAGTCTCTGGCTTTTTCTCCTAACCAGTCAATTATATCCAACCATAATCATTTAAATTGGAAAATATTTGACAGATACTTCATGAATTTTACACGTTGTATTAGAAAACCATTTATCTGTACTACTTATAGTATTAAGAATACTATCTAAGATTATATTATACAATGACCCTTTCTTTCATTTTTTTCACTTAGTGGAACCTTCAAAAAGAACAGAATGCAGTCAGGTTTTAGTTATAAATCCCTAAAAATGGAAGTAAATTTTCATGCAGATAATAATGGAAGTCAGTGGATTACCTCCCAGCTATAGTAGAATCATGGTCCCACAGCCATAAAGTGGCTGCTTTAACCTGCAAGAGTTCTCAGGGTACCCTAAAAGTTGTTTCCTGATGACCAACTGTGAGCTTTCTTCTCATTTCAAACTACTGGACATTTTAAAATAAGGCAAATCTAAAGGCATGAGTATCTCATGAAGCTTTCAGAAAAAAGGGTTCAATTATGCTTTATGCCCTTGGCATTTCCCCTGAAAGGTATCATCCAAATGATACTTTGTCAGACACTCCAAGCTTTGCCTGACGTGAGGAAAGCCATGTTTATGGCTGCACAGTAGTGCAGAGGATATAGAGTATAACATTATGATGAACCCAATACTTCATAGAGTTGGATCAATTGTCTTCCAATTCCTGTTTGAAAGAAGGTTTCCATTTAGTTCAGTAAGAAAGAGAACTACAGGATGATCCCTTGAGGCGTTGTACAAAATGCTTCCATTCTTTATTTCCAGGGACCCTCTTTATCTCCCAGCCCAGCACCATTCAACTCTTCATTTATTCAGTCTATAGTTACTTGGTGAGCACCAACTACATTAAACTATATTCCAGGAACTGTTTTAAGCCCTGAGGATATGGTACACATTAACACAGACAAGTGCCTGCTCTTATAGGACTTTTATTTAAGATGAAGGAAAAGGACCATACAAGTGAGTAAAAAAAGAAACAAGATAAATACCGTAGGAAAATAAATCAGGACAAGGTAATGGAATGAAATGATCTGATAGTGGCCTCTATGAATTGTTTGGTGACAGACAACCTCTCTGGCAAGAGTCAGCCATGCGAATATCTGAGAAAAGAGACTTCTAGTCAAAAGGCACAAGTGCAAAGACATTGAAGTGGGAAGCTGCCTGTGTGCTAGAGGAACAAAAAAGAGGGCCAGTGCAGCTGAAGTTCAGTGAGCTAAGTGGGAAGTGAATTTGAAATGGTAGTCAGAGACAGATTATGGGGTCTAAGCAAGTAGTTTTTATTTTATTCTAAGTCTATTGGGAAACAAAGGTGTGACATGGCCTAATTTAAGTTTACCATGATTTCTGTTTGCAGCGTGGAGAATGCCTTTAATGTGAACTAGAGTGAAACACAGAGATTAGTTAAGCATTTACTGCATTAATCTAGGCAAAAGAGGAGGGTAGCTTAGAGCATGTGGTAACAATTGAAATGGAGAGATAGTGAAAGACTCAAGATATATTTTGGAAGTAGAATCAACAGGTTTTGCTGATGTGGAGGGGCAAAGAAAGAATTAAGACACTCCAGGGTTTATCTCCCTTCAGTAAAGTGTGGAAGTGATGGTATTTGCTGAAATGCAGAAGAAGGAGGGATCAAGTTTAGGAATGATGAATTAGATGCAGACACATTCATTTGAGATGACTTTGAAATATTCATGCAGACAGTGTGATTTGCAGGTCTGGACCATAGCTGTTGCCCTCTTTAAGGCCCGTCCAGAACCTATGTCCCTTGCTCTTGGACAAATCAGTCTCTGAGCTAAAACTTGAAAATGAGCCTTACAGTGATTCAAAAAGCCCTCCCCTTTTCTTCTCTTTTATTTTTCTCATCCTTTTTGGAACTCTTCCTTTTCTTACACCCAAGAGTTAAACTGTTTATCCCAGGACACTGTACCACACTTCAGCATAGCTTTGGGACTTTAAACGATTCTGTATTTGATCTTAAACATACCCACTCTACCAAAAGAATTTATTCCTATCTCTGCTCTCTTACTAATGACTGATGGTGAGTCCTCATTAATCAGAATCCCCTTAATGCACCAACTGTTGACAGCCACTTCCAAATCAAACCCTTACCCACCGCATCTCTAGTTTAGTGGGCCGATTCAACTGAAGTCTAGGTTCCTTTTAAAAGTCTTCTACAAAGTAATAAACAATGTCCCCTTGATTTGTTTACAAGTTCTGGGGCATCCTATGAAATAATTTATTGACTGCAACATTAAAGAGCAGTTTTTAAAGTTTTCTGGAACCTTCATAAAAGAATGCATTAAAGATGTCTAAATAGTCCATATCGACACAGAGAATGCTCTCTGAAATACATAAAAGCTATCATAAAACATTTTGACTCTGTTTCTCTGATAAATGCCCAGTAGAATAAGCTCCCATTAATTATATTTCTGATTTTTGTCTTACTCTAGAATATTTTTAGCTAAAAAAGCCAATATCTACCTTTTCATAAGAAATTATATGTAAGAAGGCAAATCTTTTGCTACACCTGACCTAGTTATTGTCTCCGACTTTCTATATCTAATAAGCAAATCCACAGAGGCTTTCACTGAATATTTGCAGTGGTTATTATTGTTGCTAAGAGCTCAGGACAAAATTCTCATTTGTTTAGATAAAGAAACTATGAAAGAATAATTTTTCTTTCATCATGACTAAAAAGTAGGTGGAAACATTAAGAAAAATATTGATTTCATATACTTTGAGGTAACTGACTCAATTTAAGAAAAACATAAGAAACTTATACTAACGAAATAATTTATTTATAGTTAACCTAGCCACTAAGATCTACTACAAGAGTTTAAGCTGTAACAACACTAAAATATTGCAACAAGATGAAAGATTGACATAATCATATAGATATTTCATCTAAACACCAAATAATAAGAAACAGTAAGGTGATTGTGTGGAAGTTTCATTTTCCATCCAGATGTTTGGCACTCTGTTGAAATACCATTGGTTTGTATGTTTCTAGTGGACAAGAATGCTATCCAACCGTAAAATACATGTGCAAAAAGGAATGAAAAATACCCTTTAAAGATTAATCAAGTGCAGCAATTTTTGCTTCAAGATTCCAGACCCATCTCTCACTTTGCAATGCATTACTTTATGAAAATTTGAGTTAAGACCCTCTCATTTGTCACCACTTTTGCAGTCTTTCTATTAGGAGGAGTTGAGATACTAATATGCATTAAATCTTATAGTACAGTTCTGAAGAGTATGTGCCCAGAAACACTTCCTCTAATGGTGGTTTCAATCGGTACAAAACTCAGTTACTGCAACAGAAAACCATGCAAGCAATTTAAATACCAGACATCATGATGCACCAACCAATTAAACTGTTAAAGCCAAAGAGACTTCTCACACCTTGAACTTTGAAGCAAAACCTCTCAACAAGTATACTGAGAGGGCAAGATTTTCTCTTTTCTTAGAATACACAGTTGAAATTAAACCCAAGTTTTTTACAGTCAAAGTATTTTTGTCTGAAATAACAACTTCAACTTTATTTCATTTCTCTGTAACCCTTATAGATTTCAAGTTTCTGACATATGACATCCTCCTCTTTGTAAGCAGCTATATATTTTATACTTTTTTAATGTGTTTTCTCTTGGATAATACTGCTCACAATTGAGTTTTATGAACAAATGCTATTATAATAAAAAATAAATTTATTCATGATGCACTGACTTCTTTTGTTTATTAAGTCAAAGAATATAAAAAGTAATCACACATACTTAAAGAGATACAATAATTGCAATCAATAATCTCTGGCCAGTCCCTCAGTGAAAATTCACTCACTAAAAGCACAAGGTTCAAAATAAATCCAAGATTATTTATTCAATTATGTCATTGACTGAGATAGAAAGGAAAAAAAACACTCGCGTTAGAACTGATTCTAATTTAACTTGCATTAAATTTATTATCCCTTTAAAATAACAGTGAACAGTCATACTAATATATCAAATGGAATTATTAATTCCCCAATTCTGCACATTCCCACAATCTGTATGTTGCCAAATCATAACTCAAAATTTAAAGAAAATTACCATAATATCCTTTATCATGACATCTAATTCTTTAAAGTTTCAAACAATAGAATGAATATCAACTAATAGTAACAGCAAACATCTTAAAATCAGGTGTTTAAAATTCTAACGATCACTATATGGGTTTTTTACTTATAGTATTATTTTTCCAAACGAATACTTCAAGTTGGCATTCATCTACCCCCATCAATATGAAAAACATAACACAGAAGAAAAGAATAGCTTCCTACTTTGAGCCAAGGGCTCAAAATCATAGGCAAATTTTCCTAATATGCACCTTAGAAATCTAAACAGCAGATTCTGATTGAAACAATCACACTAATGCCCTAAATAATTCTGGGATAGGATGGTATGTCATTAAAATGGAATAAATACTACTTCGTAAACTTCAAAAACTTCATTCTTTTCTAACAAAAGAAAAATGTTCTTTATATTTGAAGCTGAGAGGCAGGTGGACTTGAGGGTAGTGAAATTGGTTCATCTGTGACTTTATTGCTAGTTTGATATTTTGAATTATTTCAGAGAGGAAATAAAATATTCCTCAAAAATATTTAGCAGCAGGCTTCCAGAAAGATGGCGGAAGAGTAAGACGCAGAGATCACCTTCCTCCCCACAGATACACCAGAAATACATCTACACGTGGAACAACTCCTACAGAACACCTAGTGAACGCTGGCAGTAGACCTCAGACCTCCCAAAAGGCAAGAAACCCCCCACGTACCTGGGTAGGGCAAAAGAATAAACAGAGACAAAAGGATAGGTACGGGACCTGCCCCAGTGGGAGGGAGCTGTGAAGGAGGAAAGGTTTCCATTCACTAGGAAGCCCCTTCACGGGCGGAGACTGCGGCTGGCGGAGGGGGAAAGCTTCGGAGCTGCAGCGGAGAGCGCAGCCACAGGGGTGCGGAGGGCAAAGCGGAGAGATTCCCGCACAGAGGATCAGGGCCGACTGGCACTCACCAGCCCGAGAGGCTTGTCTGCTCACCCTCCGGGGCGGGCGGGGCTGGGAGCTGAGGCCCGGGCTTCTGTCGGGGCGCCGGGAGAGGACTGGGGTTGGCGGCGTGAACACAGCCTGCAGGGGGTTAGTGCGCCACGACTAGCCAGGAGGGAGTCCGGGGAAAAGTCTGAACCTGCCGAAGAGGCAAGAGACTTTTTCTTACCTCTTTGTTTCCTGGTGCGCAAGGAGACGGGATTAAGAGCGCTGCTTAAAGGAGCTCCAGAGACAGGCGCGAGCCACGGCTAAAAGCACGGACCCCAGAGACGGGCATGAGACGCTAAGGCTGCTGCTGCCGCCACCAAGAAGCCAGTGTGCGAGCACAGGTCACTGTCCACACCCCCCTTCCGGGGAGCCTGTGCAGCCCGCCACTGCCAGGGTCACTGGATCCAGGGTCAACTCCTCCGGGAGAATGCACGGCGCGCCTCAGGCTGGTGCAACGTCATGCCGGCCTCTGCCTCCGCAGGCTGCCCCGCACTCTGTGCCCGTCCCTCCCCCCGGGCCTGAGTGAGCCACAGGCCCCAAATCAGCGGCTCCTTTAACCCCATCCTGTGTGAGTGAAGAACAGATGCCCTCCAGCGACCTACACGCAGAGGCGGGGCCAACTCGAAAGCTGAGGCCCTGGGAGCTGTGAGAACAAAGAAGAGAAAGGGAAATCCCTCCCAGCAGCCTCAGGAGCAGCAGATTAAAGCTCCACAATCAACTTGATGTACCCTGCATCTGTGGAATGCCTGAATAGACAACCAATCATCCCAAATTAAGGAGGTGGACTTTGGGGACAACGATATATATATTTTGTTCCCTTTTCCTCTTTTTGTGAGTGTATGTGTATGCTTCTGTGTGAGATTTTGTCTGTATAGCTTTGCTTCCACCATTTCTCCTAGGGTTCTATCCGTACGTATTTTTTGTTGTTGTTTTTTAATTTTTTCTCTTTTTTTTCCTCTTAATAATTATTTTTTTATTTTAATAACTTTATTATATTTTATCTTTATTTTATTTTACTTTATCTCGTTTCTATTTTTCCTCCCTTCCCTCCTTCCTTCCTTCCTTCCTCCCTCCCTCCCTCCTTTCTTTCCTTCTTTCTCTCTTTCTACTTCTACTAATTCTTTCTTTCTACTTTCTCTTCCTTTTATTCTGAGCCGTGTGGATTCAAGGCTCTTGGTGCAGCAGCCAGTAGTCTGTGCTATTCCTCTGAGGAGGGACAGCCAACTTCAGGACATTGGTCCACAAGAGACCTCCCAGCTCCACATAATATCAAACGGCGAAAATCTCCCAGAGATCTCCATCTCAACACCAACACCCAGGTTCACTCAATGACCAGCAAGCTACAGTGCTGGACATTCTATGCCAAACAACTAGCAAGACAGGAACACAACCCCACCCATTAGCAGAGAGGCTGCTTAAAATCATAATAAGTCCACAGACACTCCAAAACACACCACCAGATGTACACCTGCCCACCAGAAAGACAAGATCCAGCCTCATCCACCAAAACACAGGCACTAGTACCCTCCACCAGGAAGCCTACACAACCCACTGAACCAACCTTAGCCACTGGTGACAGACACCAAAAACAACGGGAACTTCGAACCTGCAGCCTGCAAAAAGGAGACCCCAAACACAGTAAGATAAGCAAAATGAAAAGACAGAAAAACACACAGCAGATGAAGGAGCAAGATAAAAACCCACCAGACCTAACAAATGAAGAGGAAATAGGCAGTCTACCTGAAAAAGAATTCAGAATAATGATAGTAAAGATGATCCAAAATCTTGGAAATAGAATAGAGAAAATGCAAGAAACATTTAACAAGGACCTAGAAAAACTAAAGAGGAAACAAGCAAAGATGAACAACAAAATAAATGAAATTAAAAATACTCTAGATGGGATCAATAGCAGAATAACTGAGGCAGAAGAACGGATAAGTGACCTGGAAGATAAAATAGTGGAAATAACTACTGCAGAGCAAAATAAAGAAAAAAGAATGAAAAGAACTGAGGACAGTCTCAGAGACCTCTGGGACAACATCAAATGCACCAACATTCGAATTATAGGGGTTCCAGAAGAAGAAGAGAAAAAGAAAGGGACTGAGAAAATATTTGATGAGATTATAGTTGAAAACTCCCCTAATATGGGGAAGGAAATAGTTAATCAAGTCCAGGAAGCACAGAGAGTCCCATACAGGATAAATCCAAGGAGAAATATGCCAAGACACATATTAATCAAACTGTCAAAAATTAAATACAAAGAAAACATATTAAAAGCAGCAAGGGAAAAACAACAAATAACACACAAGGGAATCCCCATAAGGTTAACAGCTGATCTTTCAGCAGAAACTCTGCAAGCCAGAAGGGACTTGCAGGACATATTTAAAGTGATGAAGGAGAAAAACCTGCAACCAAGATTACTCTGCCCAGCAAGGATCTCATTCAGATTTGATGGAGAAATTAAAACCTTTACAGACAAGCAAAAGCTGAGAGAGTTCACCACCACCAAACCAGCTTTACAACAACTGCTAAAGGAACTTCTCTAGGAAAGAAACACAAGAGAAGGAAAAGACCTACAATAATGAACCCCAAACAATTAAGGAAATGGGAATAGGAACATACATATCGATAATTACCTTAAATGTAAATGGAATAAATGCTCCCACCTAAAGGCACAGATTGGCTGAATGGATACAAGAACAAGACCCATATATTTGCTGTCTACAAGAGACCCACTTCAGACCTAGAGACACATACAGACTGAAAGTGAGGGGATGGAAAAAGATATTTCATGCAAATGGAAACCAAAAGAAAGCTGGAGTAGCAATTCTCATATCAGACAAAATAGACTTTAAAATAAAGACTATTAGAAGAGACAAAGGACACTACATAATGATCAAGGGATCGATCCAAGAAGAAGATATAACAATTGTAAATATTTATGCACCCAACATAGGAGCACCTCAATACATAAGACAAATACTAAGAGCCATAAAGGGGAAATCAACAGTAACACATTCATAGTAAGGAACTTTAACACCCCACTTTCACCAATAGACAGATCATCCAAAATGAAAATAAACAAGGAGACACAAGCTTTAAATGACACATTAAACAAGATGGACTTAATTGATATTTATAGGACATTCCATCCAAAAACAACAAAATACACATTTTTCTCAAGTGCTCATGGAACATTCTCCAGGATAGATCATATCTTGGGTCACAAATCAAGCCTTGGTAAATTTAAGAAAATTGAAATTGTATCAAGTATCTTTTCCGACCACAATGCTGTGAGACTAGATATCAATTTAAGGAAAAGATCTCTAAAAAATACAGACACATGGAGGCTAAACAATACACTACTTAATAACGAAGTGATCACTGAAGAAATCAAAGAGGAAATCAAAAAATACCTAGAAACAAATGACAATGGAGACACGATGACCCAAAATCTATGGGATGCAGCAAAAGCAGTTCTAAGAGAGAAGTTTATAGCAAATCAATCCTACCTTAAGAAACAGGAAACATCTCAAATAAACAACCTAACCTTGCACCTAAAGCAATTAGAGAAAGAAGAACAAAAAAAAACCAATGTTAGCAGAAGGAAAGAAATCATAAAAATCAGATCAGAAATAAATGAAAAAGAAATGAAGGACACGATAGCAAAGATCAATAAAACTAAAAGCTGGTTCTTTGAGAAGATAAACAAAATTGATAAACCGTTAGCCAGACTCATCAAGAAAAAAAGGCAGAAGACTAAAATCAGTAGAATTAGAAATGAAAAAGGAGAAGTAACTACTGACACTGCAGAAATACAAAAGATCATGAGAGATTACTATAAGCAACTCTATGGCAATAAAATGGACAACCTGGAAGAAATGGACAAATTCTTAGAAATGCACAACTGCCAAGACTGAATCAGGAAGAAATAGAAAATATGAACAGACCAATCTCAAGCACTGAAATTGAGACTGTGATCAAAAATCTTCCAACCAACAAAAGCCCAGGACCAGATGGCTTCACAGGCAAATTCTATCAAATATTTAGAGAAGAGCTAACACCTATCCTTCTCAAACTCTTCCAAAATATAGCAGAGGGAGGAACACTCCCAAACTCATTCTACGAGGCCACCATCACCCTGATACCAAAACCAGCCAAGGATGTCACAAAGAAAGAAAACTACAGGCCAATATCACTGATGAACATAGATGCAAAAATCCTCAACAAAATACTAGCAAACAGAATCCAACAGCACATTAAAAGGATCATACACCATGATCAAGTGGGGTTTATTCCAGGAATGCAAGGATTCTTCAATATATGCAAATCAATCAACGTGATACACCATATTAACAAATTAAAGGAGCAAAACCATATGATCATCTCAATAGATGCAGAGAAAGCTTTCAACAAAATTCAACACCCATTTATGACAAAAACCCTGCAGAATGCAGGCATAGAGGGAACTTTCCTCAACATAATAAAGGCCATATATGACAGACCCACAGCCAACATCGTCCTCAACGGTTAAAAAGTGAAAGCGTTTCCACTAAGGTCAGGAAAAAGACAAAGTTGCCCACTCTTCCCACTCTAATTCAACATAGTTTTGGAAGCTTTAGCCACAGCAATCAGAGAAAAAAAGGAAATAAAAGGAATCCAAATCAAAAAAGAAGAAGTAAAGCTGTCACTGTTTGCAGATGACATGATACTATACATAGAGAATCCCAAAGATGCTACCACAAAACTACTAGAGCTAATCAATGAATTTGGTAAAGTAGCAGGATACAAAATTAATGCACAGAAATCTCTGGCATTCCTATACACTAAGGATGAAAAATCTGAAAGTGAAATCAAGAAAACACTCCCACTTACCACTGCAACAAAAAGAATAAAATATCTAGGAATAAACCTACCTTAGGAGACCAAGAACCTTTATGCAGAAAATTATAAGAAAGTGATGAAAGAAATTAAAGATGATACAAATAGATGGAGAGATATACCGTGTTCTTGGATTGGAAGAATCAACATTGTGAAAATGACTCTACTACCCAAAGCAATCTACAGATTCAATGCAATCCCTATCAAACTACCACTGGCATTTTTCACAGAACTAGAACAAAAACTTTCACAATTTGTATAGAAACACAAAAGACCTCGAATAGCCAAAGCAATCTTGAGAACGAAAAATGGAGCTGGAGGAATCAGGCTCCCTGACTTCAGACTATGCTACATAGCTACAGTAATCAAGACAGTATGTACTGGCACAAAAACAGAAATATAGATCAATGGAACAGGATAGAAAGCTCAGAGATAAACCCAAGCACATATGGTCACCTTATCTTTGATAAGTGGAGAAAGGGCAGCCTCTTCAATAAGTGGTGCTGGGAAAACTGGACAGGTACATGTAAAAGTATGAGATTAGATCACTCCCTAACACCATACACAAAAATAAGCTCAAAATCGATTAAAGACCTAAATGTAAGGCCAGAAACTATCAAATTCTTAGAGGAAAACATAGGCAGAACACTCTATGACATAAATCACAGCAAGATCCTTTCTGACCCACCTCCTAGAGAAATGGAAATAAAAACAAAAATAAACAAATGGGACATAATGAAACTTCAAAGCTTTTGCACAGCAAAGGAAACCATAAACAAGACCAAAAGACAACCCTCAGAATGGGAGAAAATATTTGCAAATGAAGCAACTGACAAAAGATTAATCTCCAAAATTTATAAGCAGCTCATGCAGCTCAATAACAAAAAACCAAACAACCCAATCCAAAAATGGGCAGAAGACCTAAATAGACATTTCTCCAAAGACGATATACAGACTGCCAACAAACACATGAAAGAATGCTCAACATCATCATTAATCATTAGAGAAATGCAAATCACAACTACAATGAGATATCATCTCACACCAGTCAGAATGGCCATCATCAAAAAAATCTAGAAACAATAAATGCTGGATAGGGTGTGGAGAAGAGGGAACCCTCTTGCACTGCTGGTGGGAATGTAAATTGATACAGCCACTGTGGAGAACAATATGGAGGTTCCTTAAAAAACTACAAATAGAACTACCGTCTGACCCAGCAATCCCACTACTGGGCATATACCCTGAGAAAACCATAATTCAAAAAGAGTCATGTACCACAATGTTCATTGCAGCTCTATTTACAATAGCCAGGACATGGAAGCAACCTAAGTGTCCATCATCGGATGAATGGATAAAGAAGATGTGGCACATATATACAATGGAATATTACTCAGTCATATAAAGAAACGAAACTGAGCTATTTGTAATGAGGTGGATAGACCTAGAGTCTGTCATACAGAGTGAAGTAAGTCAGAAAGAGAAAGACAAATACTGTATGCTAACACATATATATGGAATTTAAGGGGAAAAAATGTCATGAAGAACCTAGGGGTAAGACAGGAATAAAGACACAGACCTACTAGAGAACGGACTTGAGGATATGGGGAGGGGGAAGGGTAAGCTGTGACAGAGCAAGAGAGAGGCATGGACATATATACACTACCGAACGTAAGGTAGATAGCTAGTGGGAAGCAGTCGCATAGCACAGGGAGATCAGCTCAGTGTTTTGTGACCACCTAGAGGGGTGGGATAGGGAGGGTGGGAGGGAGACGCAAGAGGGAAGAGATATGGGAACATATGTATATGTATAACTGATTCACTTTGTTATAAAGCAGAAACTAACACACCATTGTAAAGCAATTATACTCCAATAAAGATATATATATATATATCTTATATATATAAATATATATATATATCTTTATATATATATATCTTTATATATATAAATATATATATATATTTAGCAGGATTTTAGTTTTAACTGAAAAATTATACAATTACCTTAACAGAAAATTGTATATATAGTGATATTTAGATTTTGAGTGATTTAAGGAAATATTAATAAAGGAAAGAATATAGTTATTAGATAATTTAAATAGAAATTTCCCTACTTGACACCAGAACAGTGTTCTAAGAAGACTGTAGAACTTTACTCCAGAACTTTGTGATTTTTGTCTTCATATGTGTAACTTCGCACCCTGAGTTTATTAAGTAATATTTTATTAATTAAAGAGAAGTCAATATGGTTTTCTAAATCTGAGGTCAATATAAAATGAACTAAAAAGTATTAGAAGTGTTCAAACATTTATCTTTATTTTCTATGTCTTGATTTCATTCACTAATAGTAAATTATCCTAAAGAAAATGTATTCTCCTGTCCTGTGCAGTGAGGTATGCCAAATCATTCTATTTAAAACATGATACATTTCATTAATATGCTTCTTGGCAAATTGCCTGGAGAGGAGAAACAAGTTCTAATTTTTAAGTACTCTAGACAGCTTATTATAGCCTAGGCTGAAATACAAAACAAATGCAGGGAGATCAAGTACTCCTGAAATTCAGCATGCACTTTCACATGGTCCTTACTGATTCCAAGAGATTTATTTGATTAAACACATAAGCAGAAATAACACTGCTCTTCGTTACTGGCTATTTGGGTAAATTTATGTTTTTAAAATAAGTTAGAAGTGTACACTAAATTCAATTTCCTATTGAATTTTATTTAGTATCTGCAATATACCACATATTTGTTTGATAAAATTCTTCCTGCTTTGAGGTGGAGAAGTTTTAGTCATTGAAAACCATGAACTTATGTGGATGAGTAAGTCTAATGGAGAAAGCAGTAATACTAAATAATTTAAAAAATACTAAATAAATAAAAAAATACTAAATAATTACTAAATAGTAATACTAAAATAATTTGTGGGTTTTTTCCTCCTACTTCTGCACTCTCATAACACCATGCTTTTTTATACTCTCCTTTCTTTCACACACGCACGTAAAGAAACATGCAAAATGGGGGAAAAAAGGATCATACTGATGAGGGCTTACACTTCTTGGTTTGAAGAATGCAGCAGAATACCACACACTCAAAGCAAATAGATAAAATTCATAAGAAAATTAGAAATTTTAAGCCTAGACTCATGTTTACCATTAAATTTTTGCAACATATGCAAACAACAATTTGAACATTTAAGTGCTTGATTTTCAGATTTGGTTATCTACAATGCCAAAATACCTCAAATGATTACAGGTTTCCCATTTCAACTAATTCTGTTAAATACCACTAAATATTTTGTAAAATACTTTTTGGGTCCCTAAGTGGGTTACATTTATATTATTCTTCTACAATGAGTAATAATGGATAATTATTATCTGTTTATTGCCCAAGAGGAGAATTAGTTCCCAGAAATAAAATCCTGGTTAAATTTTGCTGTACACTACTACAAGTACAAATTACCCACAACAGATTAAGACTTGACTTTGTGTATAAGAAAATTTCCTACTTGAAATTTTGGGAAGACACAACATATGGAAAAAAATAGAGCTCTTAAAGTAACTTGGTAAAATAATTTAGAAAATGAAATGGTGTAAAATGCTGTAACCACAGTATATAAGTAAGTGTTCCTCCAATAACCATTAAAGATACAGTTATAATCGGACTTTCTTTAGCACTCTTATTTTCTTCTGTTATAACATTACAAAAATGGCTTTCTGCACTAAAACTGGGCACACCTTGCTCATATCTATTCACTCACACCTTGCTCCTTGTTCAAAAAAGTCTAAGGAAAACATGCACACATGCTAATTTATTTGAAGTTGAAATGCACATGCATTTCATTTCTCAGAAACTTAGTGGAAATAGTTCCTCAGTGTGCAATGAAGACAGTAATAAAATATGAGTAAGTGGAAAATTGTACTTGTTCAAAATCCACTAACTATTTTACACCTCTATAGAATTACAAACATTTAAGATATGTTCTAACAAGCAAATAGTCCAATAAAATATATGTTTTGCTATCAAAAGGTGTTCCATTAATTTTTATTATTTCTCTTCTCCCTTTTTTGCATAACATGCACAAAACGGAGAAAGAAATGCGGGGGCAGAAACTATGCTCCCACATTGTTATATATGAAATTTATTTCTGTAGAAGTATTCACATGGGTGACCAGAATTTAAGCTATTATCCTTACCCCAGAATGAGAAAGGTAAGCTCAGAGAACTATTCTTTTTTGTCCTTTATTATCAGGGAAGCTCTACATTCCAGGGAGGAAAATTTGCATGCTTATTTCTTCTTCCGGTGAATTATCTGATTTCCAGTTTCCTAACAGTATTGACTATAGATAAATTACACAAATTTAAAGTTAGATAGATGAGAGTTCAACACCAAGCTCTTCCATCCTTTACTTATCTGCTTACTAATCCTCAGTTCCTTCACCCATAGAATGGGAACCAGAATCATGCCTTCCTTATGAGCTGACATGAGGCATTCCTGCAAAGGATATACTACAAGATCTGCCACATAGTAAATGTTTAACAAATTTTATTATTATTTTACTACATGCGGAAAGATGACTTTAAAACATGATGATAGAAACTATATTTCCTGAACATGTATGTTATGCCAGGCACCATGTGAGTACTTTACATGCATTATCTAACTTGACCCTTACAACGTTTTAACCCATTTTACAGACAAAACAATTAAGGGGAGACATTCTCTAGTTCCAAGCATTTCAAAGATACTATATATTTTTTTATCTCCTTTGAACTACTCTAGGCTTAAAGAGGAGATTCAGAGAAAAAGACGTAGCCTATATCTACGTTAAAAATAATAATTTGGTGAGAAATTTCCCTCCATTATGGCAGATATTACCACATTAGACATAGCTTTTTTCCTAATACTTCCATGAATTACAGTACTACTAGATGAAATTATATAAATCAATTCATTGATTGTGTTTTTTAAAGATCTATTTCACCCTACATTTTTTTTTTTTTTTTTTTTTTTTTGCGGTACGCGGGCCTCTCGCTGTTGTGGCCTCTCCCATTGCGGAGCAAGCCTCCGGACACACAGGATCAGCGGCCTTGGCTCACGGGGCCAGCCGCTCTGCGGCATGTGGGATCCTCCCAGACCGGGGCACGAACCCATGTCTCCTGCATCAGCAGGCAGACTCTCAACCACTGCGCCACCAGGGAAGCCCCACCCTACATTTTTAAACAGATTTGGAATCTGGCATTTTTGTTCCATTTCTGGCTAATAATCGGTTTGATTTGTTTCTGTTGTATGATTTCATAGATAATAAATTTGAAGCTTATGTCCTCTAACTTCATTCCTTAATAATAATAATAAAAAATTTAAATGTCCAGAAATAAATAGAAATATTTCACAATATATGTACAATAACTATAAATAAGCTAAGTATACATAAGATCTGATCAAGGCCAAAGTTAAAACTCTAATTTTAATATGAACCAAATCTCACGTGTGTGAGTATATGTGTGTGTGTATAAGGCATGAAGTTTTGTTTGACTTGGAAAATATATGATAAAAGTAAACATTAAATATTTACTTCATCATGCTATATATAGTATGATCATATATCATAGAATATATACTGATATAGTAACTCTCAGGTTTCTATTCCAAAGAAAGGAAATATTTGAAAAAATTGTGCGATTCACAGAACTCCTTGAAAATGAGAAATCATAAAAGTTTAGTGAGTGAATTAAAATTAGAATCCAGTTGTAGAATGCAACAGTCAGATTCACAAAAATGTCTGTACAGATAATCCTCAAACTGCTTAATTCATGAAGAGAGCTCTAAGTATTGAGCATGTCTCCAAAGAGCAGGGCTCAACATTAAGAGACAGTCTGATTTTCAGCATTAATATAAATAGTAACCAGAAAGAAAATTCTAAAATGCAGTCAAAATTTTGATAATATTGATAACATTATGTAATCAGATATGTAGCTATTGTTAAAATTCTTTTTTTAAAAAAAAGGAAAATTGAAATTTGTGGTGCCATTATTACTCCATTAGTATCATTACAGAAAAACATTATAAACAAAAATTTTTAATGTTTTTTAATAAAATAAAAATTTTCTAAGATATTTTATAAATAAATATTTTTTCATTCTTAAAAAATAAATCAGATATCAGAGTATATGTCAATGTTATTCTCTTAAACTTTAAATTATTGTATCCTTATAGTTAAGATGTATGTATGTCCTTTTAGTTTCTCATATATATAACATATGTGAAACTAAATACATATGCAATGTATTGTGTATGTATTCATATATACAGTCTAATATAGTATATATTTATATATATAGTGAATATATACTGTATAATATGTATTCCATATATCTGAAACTAAAGGGACATAGGCACATCTTAACTATAAGGTCCTGGTAATTTAGAGCTTGAAAGAATAATATTGTTATGTAATCTGATATGCATGTATCTTGTAGTTTTTCATATATACCTATTTCTACCATCACATTATTAACAAGGAGAATGGTTCTGCATTGACCAAGGATTCTCACCCAGAAACCCATGGTTCTTTAGATTTTAATGGATGAGACTTGAAAGATTTATAAAATACCCAGAGTCAATATAAAATTTGTGTGCGATATTTTACACCTCTCTGATGAGTGGCTTTCCAACTTTCCTAAAGGTTAAGAACAACTATCAGAGTTAGAAGAAAGTCAATAGAGAAAGAAAGAAATTGAGAGATGATGGAATAGTGGGTGCATGCACCATGGTATGGTGTCTGGTTTTTAAATCCTACCTCTCCCACATGGCTGTGGAATCCTCTTTAGGTTTCTTTATTTTTTGTTTAATTTTAATAACAATTGATGTTTATTAAAATGGAAAATGTTTTGTTAATTATTTGGATTCCAAATCTTGCAATATTGCAGATAAGAACTCATTAATGTAATATTAAATATTGACAATATATTAATAAACTATAACTTATTCATCAAATTACAGGTGACATGAAAACATTAGGGATTCATGTTTTGTTTAAGTCTTTCCTTCCATGTAATTGTTAGGTGAGTAATAGTGGATGAACTAGGACTACTACTAATGTTTGACAAATGCTACTAATGTTACACTGTATAAGTACGACATATTACCTTGTATATTTTTTGAAAGACCATCGTAAATATTTTAAATGTTCCTTGTTTAAAAATTTTAATCCAAAATTATTCAGAGATGACTGTGATACTATGCAGAGTAAACTTCCCAAGTAGATTTTATATACACATGTCAGGTGCTATTGCAAAAAAAGGATGGTTGAACTCATTAAATGGTTGGACTCAGCAGAATTACGTATATCTCATCACAGCTACACAGAATGACCCAAATATCCAGAGATTTAGCAATGTATACAAAGATGGTCATGACAATTTCTGAGTCATAGTTTTACAGTTTAGGACATATGATACCTATTTTACATTCAGATCATATTCAGATGATATCTATTTCACTATGCATAATACAAATGTCATCATACATTTTAATCACATACTGAGAAGTTACAGATATAAACTATTTCTATAAATTATGATTAATCATAAAACGATTTGCTCCACCTTTTGAATTTTCTATTAGTTTATTCAAACAAAGGAGATATATACAGGCACTAGTTATGAATAAAATTCACCAGGAAAATATGACTTGTATTTCAGATATTTGGAGTTTGAATATTATACTCATTGAATCACTGAGTCAATAAAGAAATTTATTTCATGCTCCCGAATAAAACAAATTTAAGATAAATGTGCTAGGTTGGCTCTAGGAACAACTTCAATATTGAAGCAATATTGACTTATATGCATATAGCAATACACATATATTGCTTTTTGAATCACTTTTAATGTGAGTAATACATATATTTTTAATGGCATTTAAAGTCTTGTTCAGTGAAAAATGGCAACTCTGTTTGACTTGCCTTTTCTGAGTCAATCATGAAACTGTTTAATGAATTAGCTGAGATATAGTAAGAAAGAAAACGTTGTTTAGTTTTGCTTTACTCAGTAGAGATACGAGAGTAAGTTCTTTTCAGGTAGTGAGTTGAATGGCCAAAATCACTAATGTGATGGCACAAAATCACATGTGCCATTTCCTACTTCACATTGTGCCCACTAAGTAATACAGATTTGGTCACCATGTTCTTAGCATTTTTTTTCAGGGATGTCACACGCACTGCGGAGGAGCTGAGTAGGTAGGTGCTTGATCTCTCTCGATAGGACTTCCTTCCACAACACAGCTGGCTATTGAAGTGCCTCCTGAAGCTTTCACTGAGCAGATAAAGAGTAAATGGATTGACACAAGAACTGCAAAAGCTCAGAACCCGGGCCACTAAGGTGACAATCATGTGGCCTAGAGATGGGTCAATCTCATTATAGTTGAAAGACCTATACATGTAAAGGATGTGATTTGGAAACCAGCAGAAGACAAAGCAACACACGAAGACCAGCACAATTTTGGCCAGGCCTTTCTGTGTTTCCATCTGCAAATATAAGGAAATAGTCCCACTGATTAAAATGAAAATGGAGGCAGCCACATTCTAAAACACATCATGGTACAAAAGATGTAAAACTTAACATGCAAATGCATCCAAAAGCACAAAAAGGATTTTCCTAGTCAAAGTAATGATTTTAACAATTTGATGAAGCCTATTTTGGTCACTATACTAATTTCACTTTAAAATATTTGATAGTTTATAAATGGGTATGTCTTCATGTTAAAACTGTGATCTTGAAAATTTTCTTATTTTTAACTCTTTTTCCTTTGCTTAACGTCTTATTGTGATCACTATAAATATAAATCATTTGTTTGTATTAAATCCATTGAATTAATAAACCACAGAATATATTCAAGTTTAGAAAATTTTTAAATCAGACTATTTTAAATAAGAAATACTGATCTATTGAAAAAGGGCATGACTTTTTTAAAACTCTTATCCACAAAAAAAAAAAAAACAAAACCTTGAGATTTAATTTAAACCCCTGACTCTCATAAATCAAAATAACCTGACATAATTGTCATTTCTATAAACATTACTACGTTCGGCTGCCTAACCTTAAAATAAAAATAAAAACATTTTCTATCTTTTCATAAAATTCACCTCCTATGTTTACTGTTTTATAAGAAGGTCTTCAGGACTGTGATAAATAGACAAAATTCAAATATGGGACATTAATCGTTTTAAATCTAAAAATCATTTTCTAACATCTAGAGTCCAAAGCTTAGCTCACATTTGTCTAATTTGTTTGAATATTTAAATAAGGCAACATGAAAGTGAAAGTATAATTTATTAAGATATTTATAGTAGACAACATATTTTCTGAGCTAAAACTATTGGTAGTTAACTAGAATATACCAGAGAAGTCTGGAAAGGTTTAGGATTGAAACAGATCTGACACTGGGGAGTAAGTAGTAGTGAATGGTGACAGTAAACAAAGGTGCAAGTGAAAAGGAATCTAGTTCAAGAAGCAGAATGTGGTACTCCAGATGTATACCAGTGGCATAAATTAGGCAACTTGGCCTTATAAATGAGGTGGATGTGAAATTTACATTACTAAGCACAGTCCTCCCTAGCAGGTGGAGCATAGGTGCAAGAATTTCGCAGCAGTCTATACTTGGAGATTCAAATGTATAGGCAGGCTGTTAGCTTTGAGATTACTTCTTGGCAGATGTCAAGCCCAGTTACCCAGCCAGAGTTTATAAGTCCCAATAGGGAAATTCACATACACACACACACACAAAAGTCAGAACTAAGACCACTGAAAAACAAAAAAGTGGAGGTGGGGAAGGTCAGAGGAACTCAACTTTAGAAACCAAAGCAAAAACTCAGATAACCAAACTGAGACACAAATTGGATCACAGGGCTCTGAATAAAAGGATTGTATATAAAGGGAAAAGTACAGTGAGCCTGTGACCCAGACATTTTTGCTTCAATGATGCCAGGTATTGAGGTAATAAATATATTACTTTTTCTAATAATTACTTTAATGACTGGTATTTTTTAAGCCTTAAAGCAGATGTGGATCACTGATGTTTATGGACATCAATAAATAGAGGTCACCATCTGCACAGGAAAACCTTAACCAGATTTAGTGCCCAAAGCCCCAGCCTGTGCCTCCAGCTACAGCCCATCAAATTTTAATCATCTGTGATTCAACTCCCCGTACCTACAGAGCCCTTTGGAAGAAGTTCCTCACTAGGAATGCACAAATGTACAACTTGAAACTGTCCCATAACTGCAGTATTTCCATCTTAACGCAACTGGTTTTACCTTACATTAGTACTATGTATTCTTTAGAGAAGAAAAAGTACATAAGGTGCAGGTCATAGTTTTAAAATTAGTATGTAATATTTATTTATCGGAAAAGCTATAAAGTTGAATTAGATCAAGTCCTATTTCAGCACCAGCCCACCTTCTGATCACTCTCACTATTGCTCTGCTGCCCTCTGTTCCCAGTCTCTCATTTTGGCATCTTAGCCAAACCTCATCCCCGGACCCCAGCAGTGTCCTACAGTCCTTTCCTGATGCGTCCTTCCCCCAGACTTTCTGTCATCTTTAGTGAGCTAATGGGAGAAGAAAAAATAATTGAATAAATATATACTTATAATGTGAAATTCTTTTCTGGTTTGTTATGTGTTTCTTTGCATAAACATTTGCACATAAAGAAAAGCCACCAGAGACATTAATTTCAAATGAGCCTAGGCCCAGATGTCAGATAAGCTGGACCTCAGTGGGCTTTTAGAGCTAACACATGGCCACATATTAGAGAACCCCCAACATCCCTTCCAGTTCAGGCTAGTGCATGTTCCAGTGCCCTTCTGACTGTTCTAATCATTCCTGATAGTGAAAGCCCATGAAATAGAACTCAAAATAGCACCTAATGCTTCTGCCCAGCTTGCCCCCAACACACACACCTACCAAGCTTACCTGTTTTTTGGTAATGTTCATTGTATTCTCCCAGAAGATTATGTGCACTTTTAATTAAGTCCTTGCAATATGATAATAATAAATACTAATAATAACAAGTGGTATAAGGAAGTAGACCGAGAAGAGGAGCACTGAATGAATCTTTGGATGTAATTCATCAGTCTGAGGATAGGGTATACACGCCGTGAAACTGCCATTATCCAAGCCACCGATGTGCGCCACTTGGGAAAACACGGCTTCTGGAACAGCCAACAGCACCGAGACCACCCAGATACCCACTGCCTTCACACAGGTCCACAGCACTGCCCCTGATGTCTGGATACCCATGAGTTTTACAGTGGCTCTGTACCTGGGCAGATAATACATTTCAAATTACTCTCTTAAGAAAGAAAAATTAAAGAGAGAAAGGAAAAGAGAGAGAGAGATCTTACTAAAAAGAGAGGTGCCAACGCCCCATTATTCCCAGGCTGTTACGTAGTGTGAGGAATAACTAAGATCCTTGGTGTCTCTCTGTCTACAAGTCATTCTACTGCTTATTAGCACAGAAGACATGAAGAGAAAAGCAAATATTTTAAATTGTCATTTCCCAAATTGCAGTAATTTGCTTACCTCCTTCACAAGTATTTTCTAAATCTACACGTACTACAAGTATCATTGTATATTGAATATTTTTATTTAAATACTTTTATTTCCAAAAAATCTATTACTACTGAAATTGATATAATATACAATAACCATAAAATATAAAATGTTCACAAAATAGTATTATTAAAATTTA
The DNA here is from genome assembly GCF_964374135.1 of Grampus griseus. Taxonomy (NCBI): domain Eukaryota; kingdom Metazoa; phylum Chordata; class Mammalia; order Artiodactyla; family Delphinidae; genus Grampus; species Grampus griseus. The sequence continues at coordinate 66,470,032 of NC_139007.1, forward strand.
CCTGGATACTCTTCTAGAGCTTCTGAGGCTGGGTCTCCTACTTTTTTTTCTTAAGGACATTAAGAAATCTTAGAGGCTAATCCAGACTGGGATTTTCTCCCTAATTCAGTCATAAGGACGAAAAGAACTGAAAATGGAATAACCTTCTGTCTTTACAGTTCAAATTTCTTTAATGTCAAGACCTCATGCAGTCTTCTCTCCTCCCACCTAACACCATCGTAGTGGTAAATGAACCACACTCCAGGATGCAATGGCTTAAACAATCCAAGCCTCTGTACCTCATTCAATTACACATGACTATTAAGCAAGGTAATAAAAATACAAACCGAGCAAAATTGTATATAAACCTCAAATTACTTATATCTGTCTTTAAAAGTATTTCAGGTTACAGTATACCTAGGAGGTTAACAAGATACAGCAGAAAGCGATTTTAGTCAGACAAGTCTGCACTGTTATCTCATCTCTGATATCCTTTGGAAAATCACTTAAGATCTTTTTCTTCATCTGTAAGGTGGGATAAAAACACCACCCTCAAAGTTTTGTGATTAGAAAAACTGCATAGAACACCTATTACAATGCCTGGCACCTAGCAGATATTAACCATGCCATGACCCTGTACCTTCTCCTTATTTACATTTGAATTAGTCTGATATTCTAAAACTTCATAATATTTCAAGCTACATAACAAGCGGATAAAGTCTCCTTCTGAGGTTCTCTAAAGATGTGTCTCATTGCCCACGGGAGAGGAGCAGCCCCCAGCCTCAATACCTTTCCAAGGGGAGCCTCTAATGCAATTTTAATTATTTTTAAAATAATGATTTTCTTATATTTTTTTCAAGCGTCACATCAGTCAATTTTAACTCCTTTTACTCTAATTCCCAGATACAGTCTCTCTCCTTCTCCTATCCTCCTCTCAGCCCTTCCTTTCTCCCTCCTCTCCCCAGGTACACTCCCTGCCCCTCTTCACTGCTTTTCTAGGCCACCCACAGTTACCTATGCCCTTACCTGTGGGTGCTGAGGGCAGTGAGAGTGAACACGGACACCCCCACGGAGGTGAGCTGGATCACCCGGATGAGTTTGCAGCCCACCTTTCTGAACATCTACTCGTCAAAGAAGTAGCGGGATTTGTTACCGTATGCTAACACATATATATGGAATCTAAGAAAAAAAAAAACAAAAGGTCATGAAGAACCTAGGGGTAAGACGGGAATAAAGATAGACCTACTAGAGAATGGACTTGAGGATATGGGGAGGGGGAAGGGTAAGCTGTGACAAAGTGAGAGAGTGGCATGGACATATATACACTACCAAACGTAAGGTAGATAGCTAGTGGGAACCAGCCGCATAGCACAGGGAGATCAGCTCGGTGGTTTGTGACCACCTAGAGGGGTGGGATAGGGAAGGTGGGAGGGAGGGAGACGCAAGAGGGAAGGGATATGGGGACATAATGTATATGTATAACTGATTCACTTTATTATAAAGCAGAAACTAACACACCATTGTAAAGCAATTATACTCCAATAACGATGTTAAAAAAATTAAAAAGAAGAAGAAGTAGCAGGAAGCATCCACAGGGACGCAGGCGATCAGCAGCAGCACGTCCCCAACGGCCAGGTTAGAGATGAAGATGCTGGGGACTCATGGCGCTGTTGGTGATGAAGATCTTCACCAGCATGATGTTGCCCAGCAAGCCCACTGTGATGATGAGCAGGTAGAGGGACGGGATCACACAGCGGATCACGAACTCCGCAGTGGTCCCGCCCGGGGCGGGTAGGAAATCCCTTTCCAAGACCTCTGGAACGAAACCTCTCTGATTCACGCCCGCGGTCCGGGAGAGGTTGGAAAGAGACTCGGGGGGCATGGTCTCTTTCCCAGGAGAGTCCGCTGGAGTTTTCATGCACCCAGGTGCCTTGAAAAGTGCAACGCACTCTTGGGCTTAATGGATTTCCCTCTTGCCAAGTTTACCTCCCGCGGGGATCGCGTCACACCGCCTTGTCCCGAGGAGGACCGGGCCGGGTGAGAAGACTGGCCACAGGCTCCAGCCTTTCACTTTTAGAAGGGGCACGCACATTGGCTCCTGCTGGCTCCGAATTTAAAAAAAAAAAAAAAAAGGAAGAAGTTGAGTCTTTGTTCCAGTCCTCAATGGTTTGTTCTCGCTTATAGATAGCGGAGAACAGCCTTTTTGTGAACAAAGATTTATCCCTCTGGAATTAATTAAAATACCTGCCAGGGCTTCCCTGATGGCGCAGTGGTTGAGAGTCTGTCTGCCGATGCAGGGGATACGGGTTCGTGCCCCGGTCCGGGAAGATCTGACGTGCCGCGGAGCTGCTGGGCACCCCCGTGAGCCATGGCCGCTGAGCCTGTGCGTCCGGAGCCTGTGCTCCGCAACGTCCCACAGCTTTGCTCTTGTTTCTGCAGTTCCTGCTGTATTTTGTGGGATTGGAGGGGCTGAGTCCTCTCTCGCACACTGCCTCCCTATATAGATCTATTCTTACTCACCTCCAAGTAGGAGACGCCCCAGACAGAAGTCTGTGAACCTCTGAAGATTTGGGGGCTGAGCTGGTGAGTCCCTGAGGCTCTCGCACTGAATTTAGGAAAGAAAAGGAGTGACAAAAGAGGAAGTAAATGAATGGAATTCCCTCCCTACTTTTCTTCCTTGATCCACTTTTCTCACCCCAAATATAGAAACTTTCCTACTGCTGGCATATTATTTTTTAACTTACAGTTTATTGAAATATAGCATGCATAAGGTATACAATTCTTAAAAGTAAGTTCAGTGTAACCACCATTCAGAATCTACAGTCTAACCACTATCCCCTAATGTCACCACTATTCATTCTGCTTTTTATCATCTAAAGTTAGTTTGCCTGCTTTTGAGAATCATATAAATGAAATTATAAAATGTTTAATCTTGTGTCCAGCTTCTTTTACTCAACATTATAGCTGTGAGATCCACCCACATTTTTGTGTGTAGTATTTTTCATTGCTGTATACTATTCCAGTATAAATATACCACTGTTCGGGTATCCCTTCTAATGTTGATTGACATTTGGATTCTTTATAGCTTTAGCTAATTTGAGTAATGTTTCTGTAAATAGCCATGTGCCTGTCTTCTGGTGCACATTGGAATTCCAGACGTGGATTTGCTAGGTCACAATGATTATGTTAAACTTGAGCAGAAATTAACAATTTTTCAAAGTGAATTCCAAGTTTTTTTCTTTTGGAAACTTGCTTGACAATACCTATTAAGGCTGAACTTATGCATGTCTATGACTGAGCAATGCCACCCCTAAGTATATTCTCAATATATATCTGATACATTGTTTTAAATAGAATGTCCCTAAGAACGAAATAACTCTCCAAATTAACACCATTTGAGTCTAATATAAACCTCTCAGGAGTGGCACAGTTCTGAAGTTAGCCAAATAACACTTTTTACATTAGGAAAAAACATCTGGCTAATTCTTGGTTAAAGGATAAAATTGTATGATAACAAGAAAATTGGTCAAGGACTGCCTACAATGATCTAGTCATAAGCTGATGAAAAGTGCCAGGCCATTTGTAAAATTTAAGTAATTTTTTCAGATGCTGCTGACCAAGAACAGCATTTAATTATCATAGTTTAATTAGACAAAGTAAACATTTGCATTGTAATCAATTTTATGTTTTTCTAACACAATTACAAGTGCTAATTATACTCTTCTTGGATTTCATTACTTAAAATAGTCTGTTATTGAGGTTGGCTAAATAGAATGCTTATATAATACATTTGAATATGTGTTAATGAAATTTATATATCATAGATATCAAGGCAATTAATATTACATATAAGTTGAAAATGTCTCTAGGAATTTTATCTTCAAAGTTATTTAAGTTTTCACTTTTAGCATCCTATCTCATTATGCAAGCTAAATTAACTACAAAGCAATCTTCTAAATTCTGAAATCTCTCAGCCTTTCAAACTGCAACTATACCTTTTAACCTATTTTATATGAAAACATATTTTAATCTAAATTGCTGTATGCATAGCTGTATTCTCTTCTGATTGTGTCTGGATGATGCTAAGGACTTAGATAAGAAAAATGTCTCATCTAAAACTGGATTAATAAATACCCAATTGCCTAGCGTTGTAGAAATAGGGCATCTGTATTATTGATTTTTTTCCATTTCAAGTGAATCCATATGCATTTACTGAAAGGCTTGGGCTCGTAGGAGTGGAGAGTATAATAAATGTGTTAATAGTGATGGCCTTCCTGATATTTTATTAAAATATGTCATAAAGTTATTGGCACTATGTATGTGTTATTTAGACACATCGCCAAGTTACATATAGGTACACGAGTGTTGTCACATTTGTATAGGAGCAATATACATCAGAGATAAATATCTGTTGAAGGAACAAACTTTTTTTTTTAAATCAATGTGTCATACACTACATTAGATTCCTTAGCATCATGTCTAATTTAACATTTATAAATATTCTATGAAGTAGGTATTTGAATCTTAATTTTACATATGAGACAATCAAAACTCATAGAGACAAGATAACTTTCTTAATTTTATAAAGACATCAGAAAAATTGCATTTTAAAGCTTATTATATTTGACTTCAAAGTCTATTGTATCTCACTGTTCCCAGAGAATAAAAGTGCCTGGGAAAATGTGATTTCTATATAATTGAAGGATATATTTTTAGTACTAAGGCATTCAATGTTTATAAAATATACATTATACATTTCATTGCCTTAAACTGAACAAATGCTTTTCAGAACTATATATAAACATTTCTTGCTGTTTCAAATTCATGCAAATAAGTTGGAAACCACAACCAAAAATAAGGACAAAATCAGTCAATTTAAACTAAGCCAATAATGGCACAGATGATATAATAAGTAGATAAGGATATTAAAAATGTTAGCAAAACATTATTTCATTATTTTGAGGCGGAAGAGGAAAACATTAGCATATAAGGAGAGACATGGAGCATATAAAAATAAATATATTGAATTTATATTGAGATAAAAACAATGTCTGTGATGAAAAATAAACTTTACAGGATTAGCAGCAGATCAAACACTGCAGAAAAAAAGGTAGAGAATTTGATAATATAGTAAGAGGAGCTATCTGAAATGAAATACAGAGAGAAAAAGACTGAAAATAATGAACAGAGTATCAGCGCACTATGTCTGTAACTAGGTCCCTGAAGGACAGGAAAGAAAGGAAGAGGTTTTTAAATATTTGAAGAAAAAATGGCCCCCAGTTTTTCAAATTTGATGAAAGCAAATCCCAGGCAGAAGAAACAAGAAGAAAACTCTACCAAGATTGAAAACTAGCAGCTTTCCCACTAAGGTCAGGAAAAAGGAAAGGGTGTCCTCCTTCACCACTTTTATCCAACATTGTACTGCAAGTTCTAGGATTGCAATAGGGGAAAAAAAAGAAAATGAAAGGTATATTGATTAGGAAGGAAGAAATAAAACACTCCTTGTTAGGGAATGACATGATTGTCTATGTAGAAAATCCAAAAAAATCAACAACAACAAAAGAGCTCCTGTAACTAATAAGCAATTACAGCAAGGTTGCAGAATATAAGGTTAATTTATAAAAGTCGATTGCTTTCTTATATACCGACAATAAGCAAGTGGAATTTGAAATTAAAAACACAGTACCATTTACACTAGCACCCACCAAAATAAAATACTTAGGTATAAATCTGACAAGGTATGTACTAGATCTGAGATTATTTATGCAGATGAATCCATGGAGAACATAACTGGGCTCAGATACTGGAGATCACATTACTTTCAATCAAGGTGGCCTATGGGAGATCCACATAGGTATATTGGGTATATAAAGGTATATTTAGGGGTAACCACTCCCACATGAGTTTGTCTTGGGAAATGGAAAAATTTTCTGTGCAAATGTGTTTCCTAATTTCACTCAGGCAGTTACAATACAATGGACACAACATATATGGTAGATAAAACAAAACTGGACTACCAGGTCAAAGAGACCATCAGGGGAAATGAGATTAGACATAGGTAAATCAACACAAACAGAATTCACCTTTAATGCAAAGAAACATTCAGAGGATAAAACCTTCTTGCAAGAGTATGGTTCCCCATGACATCTTATTCTAGGGAGAAGGCAAATGAGAGTAAGCTTCTTAGTCTGGTAAAGAAGCTTTAACTAAATTTCTTCCAAAGGGAAGAAATGAACAAAATGGTAGGAAGGAGCTTGTACTCTGAATCGAAAAGAGCTGTTAGATATATTACTACAGATAGAAGCAGAAGTAGCCCAGGATGGGAGGACAATGTCTAGAATGGCAGTGCAAAGAGTCCACATACATTCTCCCTAGTGAAACAACTATAATTGGTGAAAATTATAAGTAAACATAAATAATCATTTAATGTCTCTAGAAATTGTCCAAAGTACATACAGCAACTGAAGAAATATTATTCAATATTATCTACTAAATCTAAGTGAAAACATCCAAAGTCTGACATTTGAGACTTGATCTTCTTTTTCTATCCCCCACACTGCTAGCTCTGCATGACAAAATCTCCTCTCTGTGTGGGTGCAACAACGAACACAAGACTCCTTCTGCACCCATCAGAGAAACCAATCATTAAGCACCATGAAGAACCATGGTAATGTGATATCACAGACACATGAAAAAGACAATTCTCCAGAAACCAAACTTAAAGTCATGGAATATTATGATCTAGCTGATAAAGAATTCAAGATATAATAAAATAAAATAATTTTATTCAGGAATAAAATTAATGAACAGAAGGAATACTTTATCAAAGAGATTGAAATTCTAAAAACAAACCAAACAGAAATTCTGGAGTTGAAGAACTCAATAAATGAGATGAAGAACACATTAGAAAGCACTGGAAATAGAGAAGACCATATGATAGAGAGTATTAGCGAGCTCGAAGATAGAAATATAGAAATGAGACAAGTAGAAGAGGAGACACAATTAAGATGTTAAAAAATGAAGAAATTCTATGACAGTTATCTGACTCCGTTAGGAAGGGCAATGTTAGAATAATGGGTATCCCAGAAGGAGAAAAGAGGGAGAAAAGAGCAGAGAGTTTATGTAAAGATATATAATCAGAGAACTTCCCAAACCTGGGGAAGGAAATGAATATACAAGTCCATAGAACTAAGAGAACATCAAATTACCTAAAAGCAAAAAGGACTTCTCCAAGACATATTATATTAAAGCTGTCAAAAGTTAGTGACAAAGAAAGAATTTTAAAAGCAGCCAAGGAAAAAAGAATGGTAATCTACAGAGGAACCTCCATTAGGCTATCAGCAGATTTTTTTCAGCAGAAACTCTACAGGCCAGGAGAGAGTGGAATGACACACTCAAAGTATTGAAAGTATTGAAAGATAAAAACTCTCAGCCAGGAATACTCCACACAGCAAAATTATACTTAAGATATGAAGGAGAAATAAAGGATTTCCTAGACAAACAAAAGCTGAGGGAGTTCATCAACACTAGACTTGCCTTACAGGAAATAGTGAAAAAAGCTCTTCTATCTAAAATGAAAAGGGAAAAGCACACAAAACTTTGAGTAAGATGATAAATAGACATACAGGAAAAATGCAACTCTGTTGGGATAGTTTGTTAAAAACTTAATTGTAGCACAAAGGTTAAAGGGAAAAAAGCAGTGATAGTACTATAACTACTTCAATTTGGTAACAAACTCACAACAAGAAAAGGGATAATTTGAGACAAAAAAATCAAAAATGGGAAAGAGGAAAAGCATGGAACGCATATAAGCAAATGAAGCTAAGATGCCATTAGCAGAAAAAGGACTATTTTATCTATGAGACAGTTTACACAAACCTCATGGTAACCTCATGTCTTTCAAAAATAGGCAGGATTATAGTTTCTTGGGAGTTAGTAGCTCCCAAGAATTTCATTTGAATTCTGAATTTTGTGCTTAAAGGAATCACCACACTGTGGTTCAACATTTTCCCCTCTTGCAGCATATGACTGGAAAGTAGTTCATAGAGGCAAACAACTTGACTTAGTTTTCAGTAGAAGGTGCTTTATGTTTTTCAAATATTATGAAGTAAACATGAAAGAATAAATATTATCTTCAAACTCAATATAAAGTAAGAATTGAATAAATCTCGAAAATCATTGGATGTGGCATCAGCACTCCTCAAATAAGAGACAGGATGACTAGCATGTCTTTACCCCCTTAATTCTTATTACTAAACTACAACGTATCTTCATGGGCAATAGGAGTTGACAATTCAATATTTTGTGTCTCATTAGCTCCACCTACTGAGTGCTGGTCACATTTCAGAAATAGTTACAAGTAAATGCAAAAGGAGCCAAACCAAAGTAACAGAAGGATGACAATAGAATGATTGTATCTCAGCATTTCTTTTAATCCATGCTATTTGAGTAGACATGCAGTAGCCAGAGCAGTGACCGTCAGGTCAAAAAAAATAAGAATTATCTTTAAATTTCATTTATATAAGTATGACACTTAATTTGATTAAAATATTTGACAAAAGCAAATATTAAGCCATACCAGCCTTACTCATCAGAATTATAATAAAAATTATATAAAAAATCCATGTGAAAAATCTTTGCAAAACACTAAAAAATTTAAAACATTCTATACAATTTAACCCATAATGGAATGCCATTTTCAGTTTTAATTTTTTTCAAAAAACTTTAAAATGCTACAACTGAACTTATGATCTAAGCTAGGCTGTTACTTTAACTTTGATTAATCAAAAATTTGGGAAAGCTGAAATATTGCATTTCACTGGAAAGAGATTTTCCATATTTGATGTTTAAACCCCTTTCTTAGTATTTTCTCATATCTAAAAATAAAGGGGAGGGGGTATTTTTACAGCCTAAAGTCATATTTTATTTTTCAGTTTTGAAAATGCATTGAATCATACACACTGAACATGGTGTATTAAGACTCAATTGATGAAAATGGAGTGGTAATTCAAACTTCTGACTTCTCTGAAACAACTGAAAGAGTCAGGAAGCACATGAAGAACTTAAAGTGGTTAAGTATCAAGTTTATTGATATTCAACAGTTTTGTCTGAACATTTCCTTTTCACGTAGAGCCTTTGATGTTTTGAAAATATAAACATAGCCAAAATATTGAAGTCACTAGTAGTCTCCAAATGCAAATACATGAATATTTAGCAGAAATCTTCCTTTGGCTCAATTCCTTCCTACATTCACATTTTCCTGGCTGTAAACCTCTGGTGATGCCCCAGAGGTTTCTCAGCATGAAGAGCCCAATTATGAAATGGGAAAAGCTCACTCAAAGCCTATACATGCAGTTACAAAGTGCTCTGGAGAGGTTAAAAAACTGATAAGAATTTGGTCCACTGAATATAACCTGCAGTGATATTGCTAGAGAAGACAAGAATTTGAATGCACGTAGGTTGGAAAAATAAATTACCTCGTTGCCTTGAAGGCAATCTCCTTGGGTCAAGGCTAAGACCTTTTTCTTTGGTGTTGTGTGGAGAATTATCTTTATCACTTTTTTTTCTCCACATAACTAGGTGGTTTGTGGTCAGTAATCTGCTACTTTTTCACAAATTGTCTTTCAAAAAATGGAAAGGGTTCTCATTAGTTAAATGGAAATGATTGATCATGATAACAAATGTCTTTCTCAAAAGCCATCATGACTTTAAATTAAGGTCAGGGTATGAATAGGACTTCTACCTCCCTCATATTTATTTTCTCTCTCTAGGTTTTATGTCAGTCTGTGTCTAGCTAATGTCAACAGCAGAAGAAAATAACATCATGCTTCAAGAAATGCAGTCTTGTTAATATTTATTTAAGAGGTACTGACTTGATCATCAGAAAACATTTCAGTCAAAAAAATCCAAAAATGTACTTGTGTCTACAAATACATTTAATTTCTATAGCAGAAACTTTAATTCAAGGAGAAAATAAACTAGTCCTGAGACTAAGGATGGTGGCACAAAACATAATATTTGTAAAGGTCAGTACAACTTACTGATTAGGGTTTCTATGCCAAATAACTTGCTAGACAGTTTACATTCATTATCTCAAGTCGTATTCTTACCAACATTATGAACTCCATATTATTATGCTTGCTTTACCAGGAAGAAAACTAAATTTATAGAGGTAAACTAACATATCCAAGGTCATCCAGCTAGACAGTGACAGAAGAGAGAACTGAAGTCTAGTGAATCTCCATTCACTAGGAAAAATGCATCCTGGCAAGAAGCTACATGTGACAGGATTAAGAAATACTTTTTTCTAATTCACTTAGAATCAGAGTCAGTTCACCCAGCTGTGCGCCTGTGGGACTGTCTGCCCAAATTAAGTGATTCTTTCTCATTTATACAAAAATGTCCAGGGATCTAGTACCAGCCCCGTGTGGTGACAAATGTTCTACAACTTCAGGGAGAAGTTTGCTTTTAGCTCAGTTGATCAGAAATAGGATCATATACATAAAATTTAAACTTAGCCTGACAAAAAGTATAGAATTTTAACTAGGAAGATGAAGAGTGGGAAGGTAAAGTAGGACGTTTTTTTGGAAAATGCAAAGGATCCACCCATTGTTCTGTGTATTCTATTAATCTCACAAAAACATATACCTACCCAAACACATACACCCACACCCACACCAAAACATATCTTCAGCCTACAATTACTATAGGAAGCTGTGCACAGAATATTTGGCTCAAAGGGAGTGTGTAGCATTATTAAAACCTTGTTTGAATGCAGATAAAGTTCTTCAAGGGGTTCTATTTTTAGAACCTTTTATGAAGAACTCATGCTCACTAACATGAGCATGAGGTACTTTCACTAACAGTCTTGAAATTCTAGAAGGTTGTTGATGCTTTTGAGTTGTGACATAGCAGGAATCAGGGGAAGGTCTCTATATCATATCTGTGATACCACTTGATTCCAAATTACTCTGTCTACCAACTCCAGGGTCTTGCTTTTTCACAAGATCTCCTTGTGTCATTTGACAATTGATAAGCAATTTTCAGCCAGGTGTGACTTAGGCATTCTTTTATTTTCTTATCCATCAAATCTCCATTCATAACTGTTACATATCTCAATAGATTTAAGATCTATGGGCATAAAAACATTTTTCAGATTATTGTTATTGTAAATTTTATCCAGTGAGGCAAATAACCCCATAATTATTATCTTTGTAGTTAACATAATTGCTTTAAACAAATTAACTTATAACATCATCATTAGAAACCTGCCACCTCACCCAAAATAAGTTAAGTCTTACATACGTTTTTTTTCTTTTTTTTTGCGGTATGCGGGCCTCTCACTGTTGTGGCCTCTCCCGTTACGGAGCACAGGCTCCATAGGCGCAGGCTCAGAGGCCATGGCTCACGGGCCCAGCCGCTCCGTGGCATGTGGGATCTTCCCGGACCGGGGCACGAACCCGTGTCCCCTGCATCAGCAGGCGGACTCTCAACCACTGCATCACCAGGGAAACCCTTACGTACGTTTTATAGATAAAAAGTGTTATTAGGAACTTACAGCCCATAAACTCACCTTAAATTCTTTGTACCTCAAAAACATAAATGATGGGACTGGTTTCCATTCGTTGCAGTGTACAAGGATCTTGTGATGATAAGGTCACTAAAGGTCACTAGACATTCACAAAACCTTTCACTACATCTTGAAAAGTATGTACCCTGAACATATAAAGCTGGATAAATCATTCCTTCTAAAACTATCAGAGACTACATGATGGTTTTAGTTCATCTGACTCATAAAACTCAAATAATTATAGTCAGTAGCATATTTATATAATCATCTCACATATGGTTTCATATTTTACCAGCTCCAGTACATTTGCATCCTGAGATCTATATTAACATTTTAAAGGTAAATTAGCATATCCTAATACTTAATAAGTAGGAATTCATAGAAAAATGGATGTTAAAATTTGCTTCTAAAAGGGAGAAAATATGGTTTATATATTAAGTGTTCATAGCAGGAAAGTCATTAATCAGCTTTCAAAAGCTAAATTTGTCTCAAGCTCATTATTATTCAAAGCAATGAATTTTCCCTGGTAACATGTCACAAAGGGAATAAAGAATGGAAGTTCTAATGATAGCCCAGCAATTTAGAACAGGGTTTTAATTCAATAATCTGGAGTTTATGCACGTAAGACTGATTATATGCACCAAAGTTTGATACTACAAGCATTTCATAAATTAAAGGAATGCTATGTATTTCAACAATGCAAAATATGATTCAGTATATACTGAAATTAAGAAACTGTTGGAGTATACTGCTTTGCCAAATATAAAAGAATCATACTTTTCTCCACACTAAAGCATGCAACAAAAGCACTTACAATTTCTCATTATGTCCAACATTGGAAAATTACAGCAAATTGATCATTTATAGAACCTATACTGATGAAAATTGGGGTGAAATCAAGGATAAGCACTGACAAATGAGTAATATTAAGATTGGGCTTCTGAGTTTGACTCTGTAGCAAATAATTTCACAAAAACCATTGACTGTCAGATGTTTAGTTCCCTGCAGATACTTGGTTCACAGAAAATAATTTAATAAAACTGAGCATGAATGAATTGTAAAATTTAGTATTTCTCAGGAAGATGAGTAAAGCCTCCAATCAATAAATCTAAAGGGTCCCGTTACAGCGCCATGATGCTCACTAACTCCTTCGGTATCGAAGTAATTTGAAATAATATGAAAACTTGGGCATGTTAAAGGTATATGCTAATACACTCATATCGGTAGTCATCACTAAGTTATTACTAAGAATATTAATCCTGTGCACATAGCCAACCCTAATACCTAAGTTTCTCATTTGCTAATGGCAATTTGTAATAACTTCAGATAAGAGCCCTCCAAAGTCAGGTCTATTGATACAGATTGTCTCATATTGGGAGAATCTGTTAATTGAAGAATTACACTAACACACCTTCAGGTTTATCTAGGAATCACTTTTAGGAGAAATGGCCATGTCTGAAAGTCTTTTGGAATATGTGGACTATTCAAAAAGTGTCAGGAAGCATGGAAGTTTTGGGGAAGTTAATGTGAATCTGTGAGTTAAGAAATATTCCATCTTCCGGCACATCTGAAAGATAAACACCTCAGCTACCTAGAGCTATCTTTTTTTTTTTCCAAAAGCGACTTTTTTTTTTTTTTTTTTTGCGGTACGCGGGCCTCTCACTGCTGTGGCCTCTCCCGTAGCGGAGCACAGGCTCTGAACGCGTAGGCTCAGTGGCCAGGGCTCACGGGCGCAGCCGCTGCGCGGCATGTGGGATCTTCCCGGACCGGGGCACAAACCCGTGTCCCCTGCATCGGCAGGCGGACTCTCAACCACTGCACCACCAGGGAAGCCCCTTCTTTCCTCTTTAAGATTGAAATGTATTCAGGAACACATGTATTATAAAGGTTTCCAATTAAAAAGAAAAAACATTCCCAGATTCACTTGGGCTGCTGAAGGTTGTGTTTAAGAACCACAGGGAAGGAAGGCATAGGAAACCATCTTAGCAGATGTTCAATAACTCTTGATCTCCATACTCCTGATTCAGAGGCCTATGTCTGGTCTCAGAGAGAGCCAGAGCAATGGATCATCTGTATGCCAAATTACCATTCTCTCACTTGGGTATGTCTCATATTCATGCTCCCCAAGTGTCTTAGATTGGGTTCCACAAGAATGGACTTTGAGATGATGACATGTGTGAAGAAGGTTTATTGAAGAGTGCTCTCAGGAGTTGACACTGTAAGGAAATGAGGAAAGTAGGACTGAGCAGATGAAGAAACACTTGCAATGTGGCTGCAACTGAAGTCTCCATCAATCCCAAGGGTTGCTCCAGAGCTGGAATGGCCCTTTAGAGTTGTTCTGAAATAGCACAGGAGCAGGCCTTTTAGCTCTGCATCAGCCAGTTTCTGGCCACATATCCCTTTGCTCTGGGAAGGGACACAAGCTTGGGTGAGGCATTTCCCTGCAATGGAGGGCTGTGTTTGGTGAAGAATATATGCATTGCCACCAGCCAATATTCCCAGCAGCGGGGGTATGGTGCAAAGGCAAAGTGCCATAGCGTTCACCACCCCAAGAAGAGAGCTCTGGCTCAATCAGGTTCCTTCCACTAAATGAGAACACGCCATTAGGCATGGCCTTCTCTACTATACCTACTCATGGCCAGTTTCAGCTGGTGCCCTAAGAGCTTGTTCGGTCTGTTGAAGCCAAGTAAATTGGCCTGCTTTCACCCAAAACATAAAGCAAGGACTCTAGCAAAATGGGTATTTAAATGTTTATAGACTCATCTTCAGTACAACTTCTCAATAACAATCACATCAACAACAATAATAAAATAGTATTTTACGTTAATTTGGTACATACAGTGCTAGGTACCATGTTAAATACTTCTATTTAATCTATCTTACTTAATCTTAATAGCAACCCTATGAGATGTGTACTGTTATTTTTATATTACAGATGGAAAATTGAAACCCAGAAAAAAAAACTGACAAATGTATTTAATATCACATGACTGATAAGTCATGGAACTTAGGGTTTCACACTCCATCACTGTAAGAACTTTACTAAACTATCTACACAACTTGACTTATTACTAACCATATACTACTTGACACTTGAAAAGAACTCTGTTGACGTCTTAATTTTTTTTTTTTCTGGTATGCAGGCCTCTCACTGCTGTGGCCTCTCCCGTTGTGGAGCACAGGCTCTGAACGCGTAGGCTCAGTGGCCATGGCTCACGGGCCCAGCCGCTCCATGGCATGTGGGACCTTCCCGGACCGGGGCACGAACCCGTGTCCTCTGCATCAGCAGGCAGACTCTCAACCACTGCGCCATCAGGGAAGCCCGGCTTCTTAATTTTAAATGTAAAGTTAGATCTACTGCGTTACAAAGATTGCAAAGTTGACATTATACTTATTCAAAGCTCATATGATCTTAACTCTTTGGAACATTGTCAAGAACCATGAAACCAGTGTAAAAGGTTTTATGTTCTGGTAGAAATGGAGTAATGAGGATTGGATATTCTCTTCTACTTTCTGCATAACAACAACTAGAAAACTGGATCAAAAAAGGTAACCATCATTGTAAAATATGAGACAGCCATTGGAAAACAAGCAGCACAGGACTATAATCACCGAGAAGAGGGAAGCAAACCATGGGAGCCTTGAACACAAGAACTTACTTCCTCGAGGTAGTTTTCAGGCCACTGATCAGGAAGTGGAAACCCTAATAGAGCCCAAAGTCCTCACTGAATTTAGGAACCAGAGGCAGCATCTGAGGAGGCAGAGATGGCTAGAATTTGGAGGGCAGCGTACTACTGAGGTGGGAGCTAAACAGAGAGAACTTCAGAGCTCTGCAGGGGGTTCCACTTAAGGCTTTGACTGAGTACTGATATGCTTATGCATGAGAAGAAACTTCCCATGGCTAGAGAAAGAACCACCCACTAAGATTTAAAGTACAAACCGGGCTGAGAGTAATTTGTGTCTCCACAGGAGAGTGGAAAGACCTTGTAAAGCAATGTGTACCCTGTAGAATACTTAGAAACATATTATTTGAGTTGTGAGCCTAAATACGCCATATACTACAAGTTAATCTAAACTCAGCTTTGCAATGCTTTGATCAGGCCTCAAGGGTATCCAACTGATTCTGGTGACCTACCTGCATGCCAGAACAAATTCTAACACTATTGAAAGTATGACAATACAATACAGCAACCAACAAGTCAAGCATCCAGTATTAAAAATTATCAGTTATATAAATACCAGGAAAATATAACCCATAATGAGGAGAAAATCAATCATTAAAAAGAGACATAAAAATGACAGAAATGATGTAACTAGAAAATAAGGACATTAAACAGCTATTAAAATATACTCCATCCTCAACATCACTCATCATCAGGGAAATGCAAATCATAACCAGAATTAGAAGTCACCTCACACCTGTTAGAAGGGCCATCATAAAAAGACAAGAAGTAACAAGTGTTGGCAAGGATGTGGAGAAAAAGGAATGCCTGTGCACTGTTGGTGGGAAAATTGGTGCAGCCTCTATGGAAAACAGTATGGAAGTTCTTCAGGAAATTAAAAATAGAACTACCACGTGATCCAGCAATTTCATGTCTGGGTATTTATCTGAAGGAAACAAAAACACTAACTTGAAAAGATATATGCACCCTTATGTTCATTGCATCTGTGTTTACAATAGTCAAACATGGAAACAACCTCAGTGTCCATCAGTGGATGAATGAATAAAGAAAATGCAGAATATATATGCAATAGAAAATTATTCAGCCATAAAAAAAGAAGGAAATCTTGAAATTTGTAACATGGATGGACCTTGAGGGCATTACACTAAGTGAAATAAGTCACTGAGAAAGACAAATATGATATAATCTCACCTATAACTGGAATCTAAATTTTTTTAAAAAAACTGAGTTCATAGATACAGAAAACAGATTGTTATTGCCAGAAGTGGGACATGGGGGGTAAGTGAAATGGGTGAATGGGGTCAAAATGTACAAATTCCAGTTATAAAGTAAACTAGTCATGGGGATTTAATGTACAGAATGGTGACTGTAGTTAATAATAATGTATTGTATATCTGAAAGTGGCTACGACAGTAAATCTCAAAAGTTTTCATCACAACGGAAAAAAATTTGTAACTATGTGTGGTGATGGATGTTGACGAGACTTGCTGTGGTGATCATTTCACAATATACAAAAATATCAAATCACTCTGCTGTATGCCTGAAACTAAAATAATGTAATGTTATTTGTCAATTAAGACAAAAAGTGAAATAAATACATATATTCCATCTACATTTACAAAGGTAGAGAAAAATATGAACATTATGCTCAGAGAAATGGAAGACTAAAAAAAGACCCAAATTAAACCTCTACAGCAGGGCTTCCCTGGTGGCGCAGTGGTTAAGAATCCGCCTGCCAGTGCAGGGGACACGGGTTCGATCCCTGGTCCGGGAAGATCCCACATGCCGCGGAGCAACTAAACCCGTGCTCCACAACCACTGAGCCCGCGCTCTAGAGCCCGCGAGCCACAACTACTGAAGCGTGTGCACCAAAAGCCCGTGTTCCGCAACAAGAGAAGCCACTGCAATGGGAAGCCTGTGCACCGCAACGAAGAGTAGCCCCTGCTCACCACAACTAGAGAAAGCCCATGTGCAGCAACAAAGACCCAACACAGCCAAAAATAAATAAAATAAAGTAAAATAAATACATTAAAAAAAAAAAAAAAACGTCTAGAGCATGGTTGGCTCTGGAAAGATTGGCAAATTTTTTCTTAAAGGGACAGATAGTAAATATTTGGGGCTTATGGGCAATATGATCTTTATTGCAAATATTCAGCTCTCACAAAAGCAACCACAGACAACACATAAATGAATGAGCATGACTACATTGCAATAAAACCTTATTTTACGAAAAGAATGGGCTGATCTATGGACAATAAATAGTTCACTGACCCCTGTCCTAGAGATAAAAATATCAGAAATGAAAAATGCCCTGAATAGGATTAGCTTCAGATAAGATTCTGTACAAGATCAGGGAAATTAACATAGTGACTATTCACAATGAAACACCATGAGAACAATGATTTATAGAGAGAATCAGGTATATTTGGCAACATATCAAGCAGTCTTGTTATATATACATATTCTTAGTCCGAGAACAAGAGGTGAAGGAGAAAGAAAAAAATATTTGAAGAAATAATGGCTGATTTGTTTTTCTAAATGTGTTGAAAACAAGTCTACAGATACAGAGAGCTCAACAAATTCCAAGCAAATGAAGAAACAGGTTTAGAGTTGTTAGATAATTTTGCCAATGTATTTCCATTACAAGCTATGATTCAAATACATGTTTGCTGTTTAAAGAACCCAAGTTTTTACTTATTTGGTAGGCTTCCTCTCAAACTTGATAGAATGACTCTAGTCTCCATAATAAGAGCAAAGGTCGTATTTGTTGAGAAGCCAAATATGCATCAAGCGCTGTGCTCCATGTTATCGCGTATATTCTCTCATCTAATTACAGTATCTCTATTAAGATAGAGATACAGTATCTCTATTAAGATAAGAATAATTTCCCCCATTTTACAGATGAAAAAACTAAAACTCACAGTTAAGACAGAATGTTTAAATAACAACCAGTAGTGGTAGAAAAAGACATGAACTCAGGTCTTCTGGATTTACAGGCTGTGTTCTCCTAGAGAGCTTGGCTATATGGATGGAGTATCTGAAAAAAGAAATAAAGCATACGTATTATATAACTAGAAACCATGTAGTTTAGGAATATTTAAAATACAAACTCATTGATAAAGATGGAAAACAGGGCTTCAATTTAACCATTAGGTCAAGTCATTACTGGCATCATAAAAATTACTGACAATAAATCTCAGAGCTAGTAAAATAGCTCCAAGTATGGTTATAAGACTTAGAATAAAAAAAAACATAGATTGTGAAATTATTTACAAATCATAGAATCCAGTCTTTTCATTTTGGAGAAATGGAAACACACCCCAGAAGGTTAAATAACTTGCCTAAAATAACATCATTGGTTACTGACCCTTTATTCTAAGCCATCCCCAGTTCCATTCCAGAAAATATAAATTATTCATGCAGAAGGACAAACCCAACTTTGGCAGGTCAGAGATTTCAATGAGATGTGAATTGGTTAAGGACTGTGATTTATGAAGTGAGGCAGCTATCCAGATTGCCTTATCTCAGCTGCCCTTCTGTGAAGCACACTATTGTGAGCACGTAAATTGACCTCTATTCCATCCCATTCAACAGTCATTGGATAGCTCATGTGGAGGAGGGTAAATACTGTAACGGTGCAAAACTTATATAGAGATCATTTCTTCTTGTTTGCCAGATATAAAATAACCCAAGATAGTTTACGACACTACTCTGAAGGATTTAATATGTCATGCCTCATTTTAAGCAAGTTCTCAGGAGTATACACATCAACGACATGCATGTATACACATGTACATATGTACATACATACATACAACACAAGCACACATGCTCTTATGTAAGCCCCATGAAGGCAGGGGCCACAACGTTCTTACATATTACCAATACCTTACACAGCAGTTGATACTGTAGGCGCTCAATATTTATTGTATGAATGAGAAAAATGGGTGAATAAGCACAAACGCATAGAAAAGCATAGATCTAGAGCAATACATATAACTCAATTTTAAAGTACTAATTTAGAGCAGATTACTAAATAGTAATAATAACTAACGTATGGATTGATTTTCATGTGTAAGCTGTCATGAATAGTGCTTTTCTACACTTTTCATTTATTCAATACTGTCTTGGGCTCTGCACAGAATTAAAGTTTATCCCCCTTCCGGGTTAGACCACAAAGGTCTTAAATGTTTTTAATCTCAGAAATTTTAGGACATCAAGAATATCTGTCAAAGATTATATGTGACTTCCAGGGTTTAGATTAGTACTGGAAGGTAGCAGCGATCCATAAATGCCAGCAATTTGTGTGTATGTGTATAGTAGTAGTAGCAGCAGTAGTAGTGCTAAACCTGAGCTTGTCTTCACCCAGCTATCTGAAGTTAAAAGCTTTAAGCAAGTTTGAGCAAGTAAGCTGGTATGGTTGCCTCAAATTTTTGGCCATTTAGTCAGGAAATTGATAGAGGTGTCCTGGTCATTTTTTTAAATCTTTGAGGCTTGGAGAGCAGAGGTAGCTTTTAGTGATTAAATTTACTCAAAGCCCACCAGGGTTCAATCCCACTAGTCCTTGCTGAGCAAAAGTCCATATCTTGCCATCTTAGTAATAGACCCTAACAGAAGAGACACGCCTCCCAAATAGATTAAACAGAGATGAAGAGAGAGACACTGAAAATAGACATGGCATTTGCATGTTATTTATCCTTCCCTGAAACATTCTTACTCTGGCCAACTCAAAGTTTCTTTACATTGAAGAAAGTAGTGGTTCTTCCTTGTTTAAGAAAGATTATTAATATGTTAATATCCTATAGTCTCCACAACAAGGAAAAATGAATAGAAAACAACTGATGGTTCAAGCTCTCATTAAAGACAGGAGGAATAGTCCTCCAAGTGCTTTAATAATCCACATGCAACAACCCTGTGAGGTAAATACTATTGTCATCCCCAGGTAAAGAAGCTGAGATTAAGATAGTAAATTTTCCTGAGATCTCAAATCTAGCCAAATGGTGAAAACAGTGTAGATTTTCTGACTCCAGAGCCCCTGATCCCAGATACCACGTGGTCATTTCACCTTACACTGAGGTCAATTGGGAAAGAAACATTAGCTAAATTCATTTCTGTGGAGTCTTTCATGTTTCGCAAGTACTCCCCCAGCACATATTATACTTGGTTAGCTCTCTTCATGGCCTTTCATATTCACAATGAGATCTGGCCAGGAGCATGGGATAAGGGCCAAGCTCTGCAGAACCATCCAGCTGCTGTGTGTCCTGATAACTCTCTGAGCTCTTCTCAGAGAAAATAAGAACGTCTGAGCTTATTTCCCCTTCATTCCCTGTGTTTCAGGATCCTAGCAATCAACCTATTAATATCCTCAATAATATCCTTTAGCTTGTCATTTAACAACAAGTAACTCATTCACTGTCTGTCCCTACCTGGTTTTGCCACTTACTAACTGTAACTTTGGATAAATTGCTTAAACCCTCTAAGCCTCATCTGCAAAATAGATCTATAACAGTACATACTTTACGGAGTTGTAAGAATTTAGAAAGATAATTTGTTTAAAACACTTAGTAGCAAATAGAAACCGTTCAATAAGTGTAATACATTATTATTAGCTTTTAACTGCAAGAGAGTTCTTTTCCCATCTGTTCTAGTCCTTCTCATGTTCCTTTCACACCAGGAAGTAGGGGCTCAATGTAACAGCACACAAGCCTGACCTCAAACTTTAGTTCTCATAAATCGATTCTAGGATTCTCTACGAAAGAAAGTACATATCCATGATTCTCAAATTGCATTTTGAAACAGCCAAGATTCTTGAATATTAGATTTACTCGATTTATGCCCCCAGTCATGTGATAGATTGTAAAATTACTGCAAATTCTTCATCTTTCCACATCCATGCCACTGGAATGTGACTTCAGATCTTCCCACTAAGAGCTGGAATCCAAGTTTGCGGTGACACTTGCTTTGGCCAGTGGAACGTTAGCAATCATGAATCAAGCAGAAACTTGAAAAGCTTTTGCACATTTGGGCTTTTCCATTACTTGCTGCTTTGGGAACTCTGCAATCACCACCATAATAAGCCTGGGCTAGTCCCCCAAACGACAAGAAACATGTGCCATAGTCACCCTTATCAATCCACCCAAAGCCTGCCAACCACCTGACACGAGTGAAGTCATTCTAGATAACACTTCTGGCAGCTTATCTGCATACTGACCACACATGCACATGAGAATCCAGCAGAGGTCAACTGAGCCAGCCCAGACAAGGAAAAATAATCACCCAAACCATAAGCTAAGTAAGTGTTTGCTGTTCGACCATTAATTGAGTGGCTTGCTATGAAAACAATTCTTAACTGATATAGATATTGGTACCAAGGATCAGGAGCTACTATAACAAATACGTTAAAAAAACATGACATCATCTTTGGGACCAGGCAGGAGGCAGAAGGTAGAAAAGTAACAAAGAAACTATTACTAATGTCAGGGAAAGCAATGAGAAACTATTAGTGAAGCCTGGAAAAGCAGTGAGGAAACTACTGTGACAGGCTGGAAATATGGTAACCTTTATTATATGTAGTGAGACAATTAGCACAACAGTCACCTGAAATAACTTGGAAGGTAGAAAATGTATTAATTAAATGTTGGATTTGACTAAGGAACATCCCAGAGAGAATACTAAAGGTAACAGTTTGGTACTACTGGCCACATTTTATAAGGTATAAGAAGAGAGAGATTACCTAGTGAAGAAGCCTAGAGATGAGTTTGCAAAGAAAATTTGGGGAAAATATAGAGGGATCAGGACTTGCTACACAGGAATTTCTTTCTTTCTTTTTTTTTATCCCTAGTGTTGGCCAGTAAAACTTTCTCATGTAAAACATGGTTTGAGGGTAAAAAACAAATCATTCATGTGACTATAACAACCTTGATAAGACTCAAATACTTAAGGCATGACTAATGATCATCTCAATCAATTAGACAAAAGTTTTCTAAAAATCTTAAAAGCATGGTCTCAGAGAAGCTTAATCCAAAAATAGCAGTAAATAAATAAATAAATATCTGTAAAATAATTGTGGGTATACCTTTTTTTTCCAAATTAATTGCATTAAATGTAATATATAGAAAACTCAAAAAGTGATTAAGAGACTTGTACAAGTAAAAGAACTACTAATTTTACTTAAAATAAAATAGTGGTGAAATTGTAGAAATGACTTCTGGTGCCCCAACTTTCTTCTAACAAGAAGCAGTTTGAGGAAGATAATCAGCTGCGAATATAGCCATTCTTTTAAATGCAAAAGGGAAGATATTTTCAGCCAAGGACCCACTTCCATTAAGCAGTAGAGTACAGTAAATTAGGGAGCAGCTTTCAGGGAATAGTACTATACCTTAATCACGGACATTTTCTGACTCCAGAATAGGAAGAACTGGCAACATTTCCCCTGCAAGATTTCAAAATTGTCATGGACCAGTGACAGTGATGTGCCTCCTGTTGGAGTGGAAGCACCTACTGGAATCATCCTACCCCTTATCATCATTGTATATTGACTTTGTGTGGAAAATAACTTTTCCTTTTGTTTCATTAGATTCTGGATCACCAAGAGTCACCTCTGAGCCACATCCAGATTTGCACATGAGACAAGTCACAGAACCCTGGACTCAAACTTTAATGCTATAATTAGATGAGAGTTCTGACATCCTGGGATTAAGGTGAAGACATGTAGGAGAGATGAATATATGTGATCATAGGGCACACTGTGGTAGAATATAAAGTTGGCCACAGATTTTTTTCTATCCTTGTACCCACAGCTCTGCAACATGACTTTGCAGGTCCATCAAGACATAGAATCTATTTCTCGAACCTGGGTTGGGATTGTAATTCATCTTGCCTAATGTAACATCAGCAAACATGAAGCAAGCAGAGGCCTAAACAATGCTTGCACACTGGGGATTGCCCTCTTTTGCTGCTTTTGGAAACTTGCAACTATTAACATGTAAGGAAGCTCAGGTTGTCACCCTAATTAACAGCCCTACCAAGTATCATACATGTGAGGCCAACCTCACTATCTCATCTGGTGAGTTCACCTTACATTTGGAAAGTAAAACTTGGCATACATCATTCATTTCTTAGCATCTTCCCCTTGGGAGCAGGTTGCCCACAGAGATCAATAGTTCTATTCTGCTCTTTTCATGCATAAATCTTATACAGGAGGGGGGCGCTCCATGCTGGAAAGGCAGCCATGATACAGCATTGACCTGGCCTGCACCTGTGTCTGCCTGAAAGTCACACTTTCCCAAAGAGTTAAGCTATGTCCCTTTTCCAACCAAATCTTTATGGTAGTAAGAGTGTAACAAAGGTGATATTTTGGTACCCATCTGCCTTATTCCTTTGTCTTATGATTCAGTCGGGTCATAACCCATAAGAGGAAGACCAGTATTATTTATTTTGCCTCTCATAGATCCCAACAATGAAATGATGCTGCATTTTCCTCTTCTACACATGCAACTAAGGTTCAAGACAATTTCATTCATCTCCGGAAAAACACAGGAAGAACTTTGATGATTTTTACAAGTCTGACACTTGAATATATTTGTCTAAACAAAAACATTTACTACTGTACAATGGTAGAAGTCAAAGCAGGGTTCCTCTCATGCCAATGATTGTTTTGGCTTTTGGATACCCCTTCGAAGGAATCAACACACAGTGAACCTGGAATTCTGTTTCACAGAAGATGAGAATATATACCAATTTCTCTTACTCAACAGTTCTGAGGGGTGATTACATTGCCCATTTTTATTTTTTCCTATCCAATACAACAGTCTGGTTCAAAAGGCCACTGCCTCTTGCTCATTGGTTATAACTACATGTGTTATGCAATCACTTCTCCACTTGCTGACAAGAGCAATGAAGTCAATTGGAGTTATCACTTTCACAGATTGCAAACAAAACAAAGATGAGAAAAGCAAGTGAAGAAATCAAGTTTGATCAACCATTGGCTGAATAGTGTTATAGGCGGCTGGAAGATAGCAAGCAGATGTATTATCAGTTAGAAGGCAGCCACTTGTTCTTGGCCCCTGCTCATTCTCAGTATCCATAACCATGTCTAGCAGATGATGTGTCTACTGAGGACAAAAGAAAGGGAGGGTGGGATTATTCACATGATTTATGCTAGATCCAGGTCTTATCTTGGTTAGCAGTATCCTATCTTTTTCCTTAGAATCAAGATCTAACTGCAGATTTTTCCATGGCTGTGGTAAGCATTCATCAAAAAGACAAAGATAGTAACACATTAGTAATATTCAGTGATGCAATAGCTATCATAACCTGCTTTACAGTTTCTTAAACTTCCCAGAAATCAGTTTTATTCCATGGAAGTAAACAAGAAAGAATCAGGAATATTTCCCACATACTTATCTTTTCAGACATACCTAAAAGGAAGTCAAAAAAAAAAAAAAAGATCACTTGACATTTCAGAGAAAACTCTAAGCTAGAGAGTCCGCTGCTTTACGCGCAGGAAATTCTTAGGTAACTGAGAGGCACTGAGTGTCAGAACCCTTGCTGGCCTGGCCTCCTGCTCTACTGGCACTCCTGTCTGGCTGGCTGGCTATGCTGACAGTGTAAATCAAGGGATTATCAGATTGACCACATGCCCTAGTCTTTTGTTTCTTTGTTTTTGTTTTGTTTGGGGAGGGAGAGAGGAAAGTTGACTGGAGCCCCAGAGATCTATGAAAAAAAAAAAAAAGAAAAGGAGGAGGGGAGAGAAATGTGCAGTGATAAGTGCTTTCTGTTGTAAAAGTTATGACAGAAAATAAGAGTTTGATTCTGGCAGAAACAAACTGGCAATGTGGGTCAAGGATTAACCCACAGGGATGCTGGGATAACATCTCCTGAGACATGTCTCTAAATTACATCAAAAACTTCTATGAAGGATGTGTAAGTATTATACAAGCAGCAGCAACAACAATTGTATGAGTCCTATCTGTTATTTTAACATGATTTGCATGAGAGCTGATGAATAAGGTCCTCTACATGTATGGAGAATGATATAAATATCAACCGTTTGCTTCAACATATTCTGAATTTAAATAACTGTAACTAGAATAATTCAGGAATTACTTTTAGCTGTTGGTGCTTTAAAGCTGATCGCTCTCTCAATTTGATAATTGAGAAGAGAAGCTGTAATGACAACTAAATAAACATTATTTGCTTATTAAGATAGTGTGTATACTAATGAATTTAATGTTGGATTTATTATCCAATTTTTTAAAAAGGTACTAGATATACTAAGATTACCTTGATTTTATTGCAAAAGGTTTACAGGGGTAAGGGATATTAATTAAATTCAAAGCTTTTTACAAGTTTCCAAAATTATTTATGTCATTGGCAACAAGTTCCTATTTGACTGTTGCACTTCAGATTTTCAAAGTGAAAAGGGTAAGAAATCTCAAAATGCAGGATTTGAATTGGGCTTGATGATCTCTAAGTTCCTGTCTTTCTTTGAAACTTTATGAATCTTAAATTTTTTTAAATGTGATAATGAAATCATCCTTTAAAATATCCCCCTTTAATGTTTGTTTTCAAAAGTTTTTTTTTTCTCCTAAAACTGTAACAGATGAAGCCTCCCACCGTGATCGGTCAATTCCACACCCTTTTCTTTGGATCGGTCAGAATGTTCTTCCTTGGGGTGTTAGGCTTTGCAGTTTATGGGAATGAGGCTTTGCACTTCAGTTGTGATCCAGACAAGAGAGAAATAAACCTCATCTGTTACAATCAGTTCAGGCCAATCACTCCACAAGTAAGTGTTTCTGTGTGCACAAATGTAAACCTTACTCCACACCAGATAAAATTGTTTTCTTTTTAAATGTAAAATAATGTCATAATAAGATGAAGACTATTCTAACAGGTATTATTTCTAGAATAATTACCTTTTTAAAATATTAGCTGTATATTTCAGGTAAATTAATTTGAGTTGGTCAAGAGTTTCTTCCAAGTCCAGCATCCTATTATCTATTGATGTTAGAATTATACTCCAGGCTTGTAATTAGAAATGGAAATTGAGTAGATACTAAAATAACATATTCCATCATTAGTAGTAATTGGTAGGTGATGACAGTAAAATATGACTACATTTTTACAATTACTAAGTGTTTAAAATTTTAAACTCTAAACATCTTGGTAATTAAATGAGATTATGCCCAGCATTACCACCTTCATTATATTATTTTTATCCTCATAAGACTTACAAAACTTAGAATTTTTAAATTAGCCTCTATTGAGGGTCAGTGAATTATGGTTTTTTTTAGTGTGTTTTTTCATTACGTGTTGACTGATTTGACTAAGATATTTCTGACATACTTTAGGTGTTCTGGGCATTACAACTAGTGATTGTCCTGGTTCCTGGAGCTATTTTTCATCTTTATGCTGCATGTAAAAGCATCAATCAAGAATGCATTCTTCAAAAGCCCATCTACACTGTGATTTATATCCTCTCTGTTTTATTAAGAATTAGTCTAGAAGTGGTAGCATTTTGGCTTCAGATTCACCTCTTTGGTTTCCAAGTAAAACCTCTCTACCTGTGTGATGCTGTGTCTCTTCGGAAAAAATTTACTACCATAAGATGCATGGTGCCGGAACACTTTGAGAAGACCATTTTTCTCATTGCAATGTATACATTTACTGTAATTACAATAGTCTTATGTGTTGCTGAGATTTTTGAGATAATATTTAGAAGATTATGCTTTCTAATTAAGCAATGACCAAAAGGTTGATTACCTACTGTCATGCCACAATTATTTATCAACCATTTTTATTTAGTTTTATCTCATTCAGTGAGTATCTCAATTTCAAACATAAATATCTGTTCTTCAAACTAACCTCAGTGTGTCTAAAATTTATGTCTAGTATAAAGTACAATACTCAGTTCTAAGGCAGGGATTCTTTTTTTTTTTTTTTTTTTTTTGCGGTACGCGGGCCTCTCACTGTTGTGGCCTCTCCCGTTGCGGAGCACAGGCTCCGGACGCGCAGGCTCAGCGGCCATGGCTCACGGGCCCAGCTGCTACGTGGCATGTGGGATCTTCCCGGACCGGGGCACGAACCCGTGTCTGCTGCATCGGCAGGCGGACTCTCAACCACTGCGCCACCAGTGAAGCCCCAAAGAAAGGGATTCTTGAACAAAACCTTTGTTCCGTTTTAATTTTGTCACACATTAGGAAACATACATGGAACTAATGTTAACTCATTTTTAAATAGTACTTTTACAGAGTTCTTTCATATACAACATCTTAATCAATCACAGTATTTTATGGCCAGAGAAACTTTTATTAACTCTTTTACACAGAGT
Organism: Grampus griseus; assembly: GCF_964374135.1. Lineage (NCBI taxonomy): Eukaryota > Metazoa > Chordata > Mammalia > Artiodactyla > Delphinidae > Grampus > Grampus griseus. Next base: position 66,497,594 of record NC_139007.1, read on the forward strand.
AGAAAAATGAGGCTCAGGGAGATTAATATATGCAATCCTAGGATTCAGCTTTCCTAACTATAAAGCTATTTCCCTTTCCACTTAACTATGCAGCATAAACTTTGAGGATGTAATTATTGTTGTATTCATGTAAAATATAACTTATTTAAGTGCAAAAGTTGTCAATTAATTATTAAAAGAGTCATTCTATAATTTGATGACTAACTTGAAGAAATGGAGCACTTACATTTTTAATATTATACTCATATTGTTGTCTTGAAATTTTAAATATTAAATGATATGGTAATGTGGCCACCAAATAAATAAAAAATGCTATGGAAAATAGTGTGCATGGTTTCCTTGTTGCTTGTTGGAAAAAAAAACCCCTCTGTGCTCATAGATATCCTACAACAATAGTTTCTATATTCAAGATTATTGAGATAGTAAGTTATATTTATATTAAGCTAGACTTCCTAAATAGCTATGAAATGATTTCGAAGGCAATTTTTTAAACTTTTTATTTTATAAAGGAGTATAGCCGATTAACAATGTTGTGATAGTTCCAGGTGCACAGCAAAGCGACTCAGCCATACATATACATGTGTCCATTCTCCCCCAGACTCCCCTCCCATTCAGGCTGCCACATAACATTGTCAAAGGTAATTTTATATTAATTCAGTGCATTTCTTTTTATCTGCTTATCTTACCAAGAATCATGTCCATTTGATATCATTTAAAAACTTTATGTATGACTGCGTTATACTGGTGCTTTATTAGGGAAATAAGTATAGTCAGTCAAAAACTGAGGTTTTCAATTTTTTCTTAAGCATTATTTAACCTATGGTTGATATCATGAATTTCTACATTAATTTTTAAATCATTGAGGCTTTCTCCACAGAAAAGCACAAGAAAAAATCCAATTTACCTTCATTCAACAAATAGCTGCATAGTATCGATTATTAAACATGTACCACATTAAAAGTTCAAATACAAAGATAAACAAGATGTAGTACCTTTATAAGATCATATTCTAGTGAGGGGCACAGTGATATGACAAGAGGCTGGGGGCTGTTGGAAATAGCCCCCTCTGAAGGGAAAGACTATTTGCTCATTGATTTTGTTTAGAATCACTGGCCCTTAGCGATAATAAGCAACAACAATGTCTAGTATGTTTTATTCTTATTTTTAAATTATCTGTAGATAATATACCCTTTATTGCCTGTACCTAGGGTGGACTCCTCCAACCAATTCTCCCACAAACACATACATCTTCAATATGGTTCATATTTTCCTGCATCTTTAGAAGGCATGTAATTTTTTATTGGATACCAGACATTGTGTGTTTTACCTTGTCGGATGCTGAATATTTTTGTCTTCCCATAAATAATTCTTAAATTTTATTCTGGGGCACAGTTAAATTACTTGGAAACAGTTGATCCTTTGTACTTCCTTTTAAGCTTTGTTAGATGGGACCAGTGTAGCCCTTACTGAAGGGCTAATTTTGCCCCGTTACTAAGGCAAAACGTTTCTGAGTGCTCTATGAGATGCCTCTTTGGTGCTTTGGAAATGTTATCTTTCCACCATTCTCAAATTCTTGAATTCCTTCCTCAAGCTGGTTGACTCATTGTCTTAGTCCATTTGGGCTGCTATTACAAAATACCTAGACTGGATAGTTTATAAACAAAAGAAATTTATTTCTCATAGTTCTGGAGGATGGAAGTCTGAGATCAAGGTGCTGGCATGTTCAGGTTCTGATGAGAGCCATCTTCTGTGTTACAGACTTATTGTATCCTCACATGGTGGAAAGAAGGCCAGAGAGCTCCCTAGGGTTCCTTTTATAAGGACACTAATCTCATTCATGAGGGCTCCCTCCCCATGACCTACTTACTTCCCAAAGGTCCCACCTTCTAATACCATCACATTGGAGGTTAGGATTTCCAAAATATGAATTTTGGGGAGACACAACATTCGGCCCATTGCACTTATGGTTACAATAGAAATTGCTGTAGCTACAGGAAGCAGGTTTTTGCTGTGCCCAGGGAAAGAAGGGAGAAGGGGCAAAAAGACGTTCTTCTTGTTTGCCCCTCAGGATTTTTCTAAGGGAAGATCATTTTTTAAAAAAACCAACAGACCTCCCCTTAATATCACTGCCCATTCACAGGCGAACAATTTGATTTATTCTTATGCTGATTCATCCTAGGACATTTTCAAAGTATGCTCCTTTTTAAGAGGATTTCTACCCTAGCTGTTGGAAAAAGTAACTGTTCTCAGTTCTGTGCGAATCTTGGGTATTGTTCCTTTTAATCCTTTCAGGTAGCTCTTTTTCTGCAAAGATGTTTAAAGACGTTACATTGATCAGGACTCAGTCGAAGACCCTTTACAGATTTCTGGAGCTCTCATGCTTTGTAGCTTCTCCCTCTAAGGTAGTCTGTCCTATGAAAACTGGCCTCTTTAGCCCTGGACTCTCTCTCCTCAACTCACAAGGAGGAAGGATAGCATTTCTAAGCCACTAGAGGAACCCTGGTCACCTCTGCTTCTTTTAAGTAAACAGTCCATATTGTTATGTGTAAAGATACAGATCCTGTGAGAGTTGGTTTGGACAGTCTTTTCAATTCCTTAATGATCTATACCATTCTATGATTTCATTTTGTTAGTAAGTATATCAGGATTGTTAGCACACAGCTGTATACTCCTGGATAATAAATGCTACATAAAAATATAGCATTTATAAAATATAAGATATTTAAATATATGTAATACAGTTTAAAATATAAAAACTGATTTTTCTAACTAAACTGCAAATGTAGCAAAAATTAATAAGAATGTCAAAGTTAAACAAATAACTAACCACTTGAAAATATATTTAAAGTTATTCCAGAAAAAGTTGTTGGGTCAAATAAGGTAATTCAAACTGAAGCTTTTCAGTTTGTTTATAAATGAACAACAGTCAGAATATTACATATTAAAACCTATGAGATATTGTCAAAATTGTAGTGCATGGCCAATTGACAGTGGAAGATACATTTCTTTTTAAAAAATAAACAATAAAAGTAATTCAAACAGCAAATGTAAGAACTTTAAAATAAAACTAAGGAAAACAAAAATAATTTAATAAGAATAAAGACAGAAAGTAATAAATCAGAAAAAAAACAGCATACGATGGATAAATCCAAAATTGTTCTTGAAAAAACTATGTGTGGCATATCAAATCAAGTGTGGAAGTATATCCTTATAAGATTTTATAATATATATGAAGTTATATATCACTTGAAGTACACTGTGATAATTTAAAGATGTATACTATTAAATACAAGACAACCAGAAAAACAACAGAATTTTAGCTACTAAACCAACAAAGGAAATTAAAACATTCAATTAATCCAAAAGATGACCAAAAAGACAAAAAGGGAAAAAAACAGATGGGACAAATTGAAAACAATAACAAGGTAGTAGAACTAAACCTAAAAATATCAACAGTTACAATAAATATAAAGGTCTTAGCACTCCAAACCAAAACAGGGATTTCTGACTGCATTTTTTTTTTTTTTTTTGCGGTACGCGGGCCTCTCACTGTTGTGGCCTCTCCCGTTGCGGGGCACAGGATCCGGACGCGCAGGCTCAGCAGCCATGGCTCACGGGCCCAGCCGCTTCGCGGCATGTGGGATCTTCCCAGACTGGGGCATGAACCCGTGTCCCCTGCATCGGCAGGCGGACTCTCAACCACTGCGCCACCAGGGAAGCCCCACATTTAAAAAAAAAAATCCAGATCAAATTATTAACAAGACCCCACTTTAAATATTTAAAACATTTTAATATTTTTACAAATAAATAATAATAAAAGTGGAAAAAGATATATCATGCAAACAGTAAGCATCAGAGAGCTGAATTAGCTGTATTAATATGAGAAAACTCAAGCAGATTTCAGGGCAAAGAATAATGACGGGGATAAAAGAGACATTTCATAATGATTAAAGTATCATTTCATTAGGAAGCATAACAGTTATAAATGTGTATGCCACCAGTGCCAAAATAGAAGAAGCAAAGCCTGCTAGAACTGAAAAGAGAAATAAATCCAATTATAATTAAAGATTTCAACATTCCTCATCAGTAATCAATTGACAAAGTAGAACATCAGGAAGGAAACAGAACACAAACATTACCAATAAGCAACTTGAACTAACTGATATTTAGAGAACACTCTTACTAGACAACAGCAGAATATACATTTTTTTCAAGTGCAAGTGTAACATTCACCAAGAAAGTTCATTTTCTGGGTCATGATAAAGTCTCAATGACTTTGTTTAATTCACAATAGAATTAAACTTGAAATTAATAAAAATAAGATATCTGAAATATGCCCAAATATTTGAGAAAATAACAATATACATTTTTATTAACCCATTGATCAAAGAAGAGATTACATGGAAAATTTTAAACTACTTTAAACACAATTTATCAAAATTTGTGGAAAACAATTAAAATGGTTCTCGACAGCATTTTAAAAGTTCTATATATTATGTTAGAAAAAAGAATTTTTAGCTTCCACCTCAAGAAATTATTTTAAAAAACAGTTTAAATACAAATTACATAGTAGGGAAATAAAAATAAGAGCATGAAATATTGAAATAGAAAACTGAAAGACAATAGAAAAATCAATGAAAGGAGAAGATGGTCTTTGAAAAGATTAGTAAAACTGACCAATTTCTAGCTAGACAGATTGAGATAATAAAAGAGAAAATGAAAATTACTCATATCATAAATGAAAAAAGAAAGAAACATCACAACAGAACATTTAAATGATTATAAGGAAACACCATGAATGATATTATACCAATAAGTTTGATAGTTAGATGAAATGGAAAAATTCCTTGAAAGACACATATTACTAAAAACTGACTCAACAATAAACAGAAAATATGAATATCTCTACACCTATTAAAGAAATTGAATTTAAAATAGAAGCTTTCCCAGAAAAAAAAAATCAGGCCCAGATAGCTTCGTTGGTGAATTCCTTCAAACGTTTAAGAAATAATACTTCACAACCTCTTTCAGGAACTAGGAGGGACTATTTCCCATGTCATTTAATGAAGCCAGCATAACCTTGATATCACAAACTCTTAGCAAAAATAGTCTAGCATATGTAATCCAGCAATATATATAAAGATAATACATCATGTTCAAGTGGGGTTTACCCCAGGAATGAAAAGTTTTTTTAACTGTCGAAAACCAATTAATGTAATTCAACTAGATTAATGGAATAAAGGAAAAAAATCACCTAGTCATCCTAATAGATGCGGATAAAAGCATTTGATTACATAACACCCATTTATAATGAAACAAACAAACAAAACCCCAAATCTCTCACTGTAAAATGGAACTAGCTAAACTTGATGAAAAGCATCTAAAAATACCTACAGGAAATATCCTATTTAATAGTGGAAGAATGAATAATTTCCCATATAATCGGGAAAAAAGGTAAGGATGTGTACTTTTACCACTTTTGTTTAACATTGAACTGAAGGCCAATAAGACTAAACAAAACAAAAATTACATGTATATTTAATATATACTTATTCAATAAATGCAGTAAGACAAAAAATAGAAGATATACAGATTAGAAACGAAGAAATATCATCTTTAGTCACAGACATAATCATGTAAATAAAAAATTCTAAAGGATGTGCTAAAAGTTACTAGAATTTGTAATTAAGTTATCAAGATTGAAAGTTCTGTAGAGCAATAAAAAATGAAATTTAAATTTTAAAAATAAGATTTACAATATTATTCATTAAGTATGAAACGGGTAGAGATAAATTTTACAACAGATATGCTAAACCTGTACAATGAAAACTACAAAATGGTGTTGAGAGAAATTAAAGATGTTAGGGCTTCCCTGGTGGCGCAGTGATTAAGAATCACCTGCCAATGCAGGGGACACGGGTTCGAGCCCTGGTCCAGGAAGATCCCACATGCCGTGGAGCAACTAAGCCCATGTGCCACAACTACTGAGCCTGCGCTCTAGAGTCCATGAGCCAGAGCTACTGAAGCCTGCGTGCCTAGAGCCCATGCTCTGCAACAAGAGAAGCCATCGCAATGAGAGGCCCATGCACAGCAACGAAGAGTAGCCCCCGCTCACTGAAAATAGAGAAAAACCCATGCACAGCAATGAAGACCCAACGCAACCAAAAATAAATAAAATAAAATAAAATAATTTATTTAAAACAAGAAATTAAAGATGTTTTAAATAAGTGGAACAATAAACCAAGTTCATGGTTTAGAGACCTTAATCTTTTATAACTTCGGTCACTCAAAATTGATGTGTAAATCCAATACAATCCCAGTCAAAATCCCAGAAAGCTTTTGTAGAAATTCATAAGCTGCTTTTAAATTTTATATGGGATACAAAAGACCTAGAATAGCCAACATGATTTTGAAAAAGTAAAAGTAGACGACTTACATTATGTATTCTCAAAACTTACTACAAAGGTACAATAATCAAAACAGAGTAGGGTTGGTATGCAGATAGGCATGTTGATTACAGGAACAATAGAGACCAAAAATAGTTCAGCACATATATAGTTGTTGTTTCTTTTAATTCTCCAATTTAATTCAATGGTGCTGGAACAACCAGATATCCATGTTGAAAAAAATAAAAAGCATTTTTTTACCTTTACCCCTGTCTCAGCCATGCATGTGTAAATGGACCTGGCCAAGTCATTGGTCATCTCTTTCAGTCTTCTGATAGCAACTGTAGGGGAAAAAAACAACTCTATTTTAGGGGATGCTAAACAATCAGAATGTGAGTCTCATATACTGGAAGACAAATTTCTACCATAGAGAGTGTACCCAAAAGAGACAGCTATAGGTATATACTACCCTCATTACATTGGTTGAGACCTGTCATTTCCCATCAAAATATTGGTGACCACAATCAGAATAGAAAGTTTTGCTGTGAGAAGACCACGAGTACACTGGAGTCCAGGGAATGGTGCAGAACATTTACCTTTTCCCACCAAAACACCAGTCAGTTCTGGTCTCTCTCCCTTTTCTTCTTCCTGTGGTTGCTCCTATCCCCTATCTCTGCCCTCCCCTAACTTGCCAAGATTCTAGCCCCAACCTGGAGGGTGACATCAGGTCCTTCAGCAACTGATCAGAGTTGGATGGAAGAGAGTTAGGTCCTTCTTCATAGTAAAATATCAGTAAATTCTTAATTGTAAATCATCAACCAGAAAAATCATCTTCATGTTGTTAATATTTACCTTGTTTACACTCATACTTACTAGCTGTGACCTGGTGCAAGTTAAACAAATTCTATGTGTCTCATTTTTCTCACTTGTAAAATAATGAAAATGATAACACCTTCTTTGCAGGGTTGTAGTAAAGATTAAATGATTTAAAGTAACTAGAAACATGCCCGATACACAGTAGATACTTGGCAAACTGCTAGCTAGTTATTCTTGCTTTGTTGTGGCACGGAAGAGGTGGAACAATTCATATTTGGTGAACTTAATTTCAGTAGCAGGAAGTGCAGTTTCTGACCAAGGCAATCAGGCTAGAGGATCTGACTTGAAGAGAGTGGAGAAGGCTTAAAACATCAGCCATGTACTGATGATTCACTAGGGCACTGGCCCTCAAACTTGAGTGTGCCAATTTACTAAAGACCTTTTAAAAATACTGGTATTTAGGATCCAACTCAGAACAGTTAAATCCGTAAGCCTGGGCGGGGGTACCTAGACATGAGCTTTAAAAAAATTTCTGGGTTGGGGCTTCCCTGGTGGCACAATGGTTGAGAATCTGCCTGCCAATGCAGGGGACAGGGGTTCGAGCCCTGGTCTGGGAAGATTCCACATGCCGCGGAGCAACTGGGCCCGTGAGCCACAACTACTGAGCCTGCGCGTCTGGAGCCTGTGCTCTGCCGCGACAGCGAGAGGCCCGCGCACCTCGATGAAGAGTGGCCCCCGCTCGCTGCAACTAGAGAAAGCTCTCGCACAGCAACGAAGACCCAACACAACCAAAAATAAATAAATTAATTAATTAATTAAAAAAATTTTTCTGGGGTGAACTTTAAGGACAACCACAGTTGAGAATCAAGAACTAATAGGAAAGCATAAATGAGACATCATAAGGACAGAGAGATGATTCTGCTTTGCTTCATTAATTTCTCTACCAATCTAGCAACTTCTGACTGGATAGTGGGAATAGAGCAGGAGAAAGAAACCATACTATCTTTGTCTGTTCCAGCTGCTATAACAAAACACCACAGACTGGGCAGCTTATAAACAACAGAAATCTATTTCTCACAGTTCTGAAAGCTGGATGGTCAAGTTCAGGTGCCAGCATGGTCAGGTTCTGGTGGGAGCCCTCTTCCAAGCTGAGGACTGCTGATTTCTCATTGTATCTGCAAATGGTGGAAGGGCAAGCTAGCTCTCTGGGGTCTCTTTTACAAGGGTATTAATTAATCTGATTCATGAGGGTTCTGTCTGAATGACCTAATCATATGCCAAGGGCCCCACCTCCTAATATCATCACCTTGGGCATTCAGTTTCAACATATGAATTTTGGGGAGACACAAATATTCAGTCCATAGTACATACGTTCTCAACTGGTAATGAATGTGTTGCTGAAATTGGGGAGAATACAGAACTCAAGTTTCTTGTAAAACAGGTAGCCCGCTAACTAAGGTGATGTACTCTGCAAAAAGGGATAGACAAAAATGTGGACTGGAGACAACACAAGGACACAGAGTAGGTTCTGCTGAGCTTGGGGGTGGGGATAGGGTGGAGTGTTGATCAGAAAATAGTAGGCAGAGGGAAATTTCAGAGCTTGAGATCTTGTTTCTTGGAGATGGTGTGATTCCAATGAAAACCAGTTTTAAGATGAACTCTCAAAACTGGGGAGTGAGATAAAATAAAGAAATAAAGATTAAGGTTACTGGAGGAGGTAAATAAAGTGTAAAGTCCTGATAGCATGGGCTGGAGAGGAGAGAAAAAGAACTGATGACGTCACTGATGGTAGAAGGAAAAGTTGATGCCTACCTACAGTGGTATGAGTTGGCAGCATTGAGCAAGAACTACTACCTGAACGCCTTATCTGTGCATTGACAAGATAGTAGCTGTCAAATGACTTTGCAAATCTCTCATTACTCTCCAGAAACAAACGATCTACAAATTATTCATTCACTAGTGTATATGCTCTCCAGCTCAGAACAAAAGCTCAATTTTCTTCAAGCTTAATGTGTTAGTATTTATGTTGAAAAAGTAACTGATTATTTTATCCAATGTGCCCATACAGAAGAGTGTGATTTAAAATGGAAACACATCATCTCTCATCTTACAAGAATTGAATTTAAAGTTTCTAAAATTAGAAAAGCTTCTATGGACGCTATTAATATAATCTGAGGTACTGCAAACGATAATTCCTGAAGGATGCCAAAGGCAATTCATGTCTTTACCTTTTCTCCCAATCAACAAACATTATTTTCTTTTTGTGTTTCCCTTTCTACCCATCCTTCAGCCACAAAAGGCGGGTAGAGGCTGGAAACAGAAGAGAAATAAAACAAAATCTCTTCTCCCTCCGGCCAGCGGCCAGCAGGGAGCGCTAGTGCCATAGGCGGTATCACAGCCAAGCTGCTCCACCTCCTCTGGGCTCTATAACTGCTACAAGCCAGGCGCACTGAGGTTGTCCCTGCTGGGAACCCGTAGTTGCCTCGACGTTGCTGAGCAACGGGAAAATGGGCGGGATTTGCCTGCGTGTTAGTGCGCGCACCCTCCCAGACGGAAGCGGAAGTGTCGGTGGCCGGCGAGTAAGAAGGGCTTGTTCCTGGAGTGGAGATGGCGGCCCTTGCTCCTCTCCCCCCGCTGCCCCCGCTGCCTCCACAGTTTAAGAGCATACAGCATCATCTGAGGACGGCTCAGGAGCATGACAAGCGGGACCCTGTGGTGGCCTATTACTGTGAGTCTTTCCGAGTCGCCGCGGCCCTACTTACCCTCCGGGGCCCACACACCACCCCCTGGTTCTTAAGGCAGGCCCCGCTCCCCTAGCTTTAGATCTGAGCTTTGACCTCTGACCTGCCCTGGGAATCCCTTGGGGCCCCTCCCTCCTCAGGGATCTCCACCTTCTCTCCGCCCCCTCGAAGGCCCCAGAAAGGCAAAACTTCAAAAGGACCATGGTGTCCACGACCTACCCAGTCTTGTGCTTAAATATTTTTAAACAATATTTGGGCTCATGAACTCTGGAACACACTGTTCTAAGGGTTTTTTTCTGCGTGTACACACAAGAGGCTCCTATCGCCAGCAGGGAATCCTGATAATAACCTGGGTAGCTAAGTAATTGAGTTGGAGCTAAAACGAAGGTAAGTGTCCCAAAGACAGTAGTGATGTGGACAAAAGGAAGATTGACTAGTTGAAACTGTAGTAATAAGTGCACGTGAATTAGGACAACATGCAAGCGCATTCAAAAATTCATAAATGGAGAGTAGCTGCTACAAAACAAGCACTTGGATTTGTCCATTCCCCCTTCTGCATTCAAACTACCCTGTCCCACCAATGAGAATTTATAGTCTTGATTTTGAATAATACCTGGGGTTGAGACATTTGGTAGCAATAGTCTTGCTTTGGTTGACTGTGATGCTTATAATCTACAGGTGATGAAAAACACAGATTAAATTTATTGACACTTTTTCCTTTGCAGTGAAGAGAGTAGATCCGGTAAACTTTATTTCATATTCCATACTCTAATGTTACTGCAAATAAAACACGTGACTAAGCAACTATAAAGCTTCTGAAAAGGATTTTTAGCCTTGAGAAGCTCAATATAATGTGTCCTCTATTGTGGACGTTATAAGATTAGCTAAAAAATGGTCCACTGTCATCCCTGCCATACTCCAGGTGACCCCATTTTCATTTCTCAAATTGCAAGCCTCTTTCAAACCTCCACGTTCTTCACTGTCTTGGACCTTCTTCCTTTATTCTCCAATTGGCAAACTCCTTATGATTCAGGGTCTAACTCAAATGTCACCACTTCTGTGGGCAGTAAGTTGATTACTCTCAAGGCTTTACCTCAGCTTGTTCAAATCGTAGCAGCATTTTTCCATTATACTTGTTTTTGAGGTTCCTTAAGTAGGGACCATTAGTCTTTCATTCAGCTTGTATTTATTAAGATTCTACCTGTATGAGCATTACCAGGAACTGTGACTACAGTTCCTGCATTCATGGAACTTACATACTATGGGGTGGGGAGATTAAGCAATAAAATGAGTATATTATATAGAATATTAGAAGGTTACAAAGAAAAATAAAGCAGGGAAAGTATAGGGAGTACCAGGAGTAGGGTGGTAGGAAGTGAGGAAGGGATTTCATTTTTAGATTGGTCAGGGAGAGCTTCACTGGGTTCACATCTGAGCAAGACTTGAAAGGAGTGAAAGGCAGGCTTTGCATCACCGGGGAAAGAGTACTCTCCATAGAGGGGGTACACAAAAAAAGCACAAAAGTCTTGCTTGAAAGAGGATCAAGATGACCATTGTAACTGGAGTGATAGAGCAAGGAGAAAAACGATGTGATTAAAGTCAAAGAGGTTATCTCTTATAACAATGAAATAGGAACCCTTGATTCTGTGTAAAACTAATCCCTGTTTATGGGTTCTGTATTATATACCTTTGTGACTGCCCAGAGACCCTTTATTTCCCGTGTCATTATCTTCCCTCTTTTGCTGTTTCTTTCTAAACTTGCCCTAGTTTCCTTTATTTAAAAACTAAAAGGAGCTCTCACTGTGACATTCCCCTAAAGTTGCAGTCCTGTCTGCCCAGCCTCAAAGATAAGCTTGAAATAATTGTCTGTAGTTGTCTTTACATCCTTATCTAATAGAACTTTTTCAGCCCATTGTGGTCTGGTTTTCATGCCCATTATTTCACTGTAATTGCTCTCAGCAGGGTCATGAACAAACATTTTTATTGCTAAATCCAGGTGACACTTGAAAAATATTTTTGTTATGAAACATATGCATGTTAAAGAACATATATAATGTATGTAAGGAACAGTAAAATGAATGCTGATGTACTCACCATATTTGCTGCTATTAGACTTATATTTTTGCTGATCTGACGAGTGTGAAATGATGTCTCATTCGAGTGAAATTTGCAATTCACTGAGCCTTAATAAAGTTGAGCATCTTTTCATATTTTAATTAACCATTTGTGATTTCCTTTTGAAATACCTATTTATTGCTTTTGACAGTTTTTCTATTTCATTGTCTTTTCTTAATAATCTAGCTACTGATCCATTGGTATATGCGTTGTGATTGTCTTCTCCAAGTTTATAGTTTGATTTTTCACTTGATTTATGAAATCCTTTGATGTGCAAAAGTTTTAAATTTTAAAATATGGCCAATTTATTAATCTCTTCCTTATGGTTCATGTTCTGATTTTCTAGGCCTTGATTTCTTTTTGTGTACCTTATTTGGCACTTTGGCTTCCTGAGTTTGTAGGTTGGTGTCTTTCATTAAATTTAGAAAATTTTCTACTATCATCTGTTCAAGTACTGCTTCTCTGCTATCTCTATTCTCTCCTGCAGTTTTAATTAGGTATGTGTTGCATTTTTCTCCTTTAGCTTCTTTGTCTCTTAATGCTTTCATAGTTTGTATCCATTTTCTTTCTGTGCTACATTCTGTATAATTTCTTTAGGTCTGTGTTCACCTCCACATATCCTATTGTAGAACCCATCTGTTGAGTTTCTATTTCCATTTTTTATTTCTAGATGTTCTCATTTTGTTTTTAAATCAGCTAGCCATTTCTGATAATGTTTTGTTAACTGTGTTTTTAAAACACTCTTCTTTAAATGCTTTAAAAAATATTTACGTTTATATTTGCTGTCTGATAATTCCTGTGCATGTTATATTTTAGGTGTGATTCTGCTGTCTAACAGAAGATGGCTCATGATGACTTTTTCCCTTGTAATTTATGCTCTAGATGTACTAAACCAGTGCTCTTCAAACTTCAGTATGCAAATAATTCTATGGGAATCATTTTCACAGTTCTCAACTTCTGTATGTTTCTTTCCTGACAAAGTTCCTTTGGTCAAGGTAGCAAAGTAGTATGCTTCTTCCTTTTTTTAAAATCATATCCTGTTCTCAGTTGCCCTTCTCCTACTTTAAAGAAGAAGGACATACTCTGATGCCTCATTAGCATTTTTATGGTGTATTGCCCTGGAGAAGAAGGTGGAAAATACTCCAGGGTGTCCAGAAAAAAGGGACAGTTAAAATAAATTACTGGTATTAGTGAAACCTCAATTAAGGTATTAGGTAGAGCTTCGTATCTTTCTCTGTCTTATTTGGAAGAACACCAGTCAGAGCAAAGAGTAAGCTTTTATTTTAAAATGCTGGGCATGAGAAAGAAAGGATGTCAAAGGAACATTCTAACATATAACTTTTTATAAGGGGAGCGGGCAGGAGTGAAACTCAGAAGAAGAAGGAATTGTTCTTAGCTATTAGCAGCCATTGTTTGGTCATTTTGGATTTTATCCAGAGGAGTGCAGAGGGACAGTGTGCGACCAAGATCAAGTGCAAGATGGTGTGGAGAGGGTTAGCTGTGGGAACAAGGACATGAACGTACCACAGTGGAAACTTCTCTGTATTTCAGAGTCTCTTACACTTGTATGTATATATATTAAGGGTAACATCTCATGTTCAAAATTGGCCTGTGTTGAGGTGTTCTGAAGTTTCAAAATGGTAAGAGTTTTCATTATATGACCTTACCTTTTTGTTCTCTGTTCCTTACTAAAGTGTCATTCCGGAGGTAAGAAACAAAAGGGAAATGCTGAAGTGGGGCAGTGCCTTATTTCATCCAAGTCACAAGCTCATGTAAAGGTCTGTAGGATATCAAAATTTTAGAATTAGAATTCAGAAATGAGATGGGGCTTGCGGGGACATGTTAACATATTTATTTGAATTAGAGAAGTCATATTTTTCTGAAAAAAGTAAACCTCCAGTGGCTGATTGGTTTGGCTTTAACAGCTGGTTTTGCCATTTATGTAAAATGGTGGACATTCTCCTTAAATGAGGTAAATCTTTAGCTCTGAAGTGTTTTGTTTTTTCAGAAATACATTTAAAACAAGTGACAAAATTAAAATACTAAAAAATTTTTTTTCCTGCCAGCAGATGTTGAAATGAACAGTATTTCCGTTTTCCCAATCCTGTGTCACTGTCTTAGGATAAAAAGAAGCCTTTGAAAGAAAATGATGAGTCTTTCTTTATAAGATCTTTTCTGAATACTTCACAGGAATTGAGAGAATGAATACTCTAATGATGGGGTGACAGATTCTTTTCTAGTTTTAAAACAAATTTTCAGGCAGACCTAATTAAAATGTCAGCTAAGAGAGATTATTAACAATATTATTTGATGATAAGTGATGATGTGGTTTTTAGCCTATAACCCAGAAGGAATTTAAAGAATTCAGTGATTTTGCTGTGACAGAGCTTCCATTCACATCTGCTGCTTTATATGAATGAATTTTCTCCCTTGTTAAATTCATAAAAATGAACGTAGGAATAGAACCAATACTCTACCCTGGTTCATTATGAGGATAAATCATATTAATTCATAGATAGGCAGTTTAACTCATTATTTGATGCATTTCCAAGAAAATTGTAATATTTATACTTAATGATTATTAAAATAAATAATCATGTTGTCTTGATCAATTATACATAATAATAATTGCCAAAACTCAATTCCAGAAGAAATATTTTAACACATAGTAGCTTCTCTCATAGGAAATTTTGTCAAAATTTCAATTTTTATATCCTTTCTGTTGCAGAGCAGTATGATAGGATAATCAAGTAGGACTTTTGAGCATACAAATACATTTTTTTATAATAAAATTCTATAAAATAAGTAAATGGAAATATGGGTTAAAAGAAAATACACAGTATTATTTCTGACTCTTAAAAAAGCTTTTTGTATCTTAAAATAGATTATAATAGGTATCAAATTACTATGGTATTTACAGTTGAAAGAGTGATATAATTTTTAGATGTCAATATTTGATGTCGTACAGAAATTACATTTTTTTACCTGTTTAAACTTCTGATGAAAAGTGGTAGATGTCAACTGAAAAATGTGTGAAGGGATACATTTCTGTAAACTTAGAGCAAACAAAAATATTCTAAATTCCTAGAGCAACGAAGAATTTTTTGTGAGAAAAAAATTCAAGATTATTTTGCTAAAGTACTTGTTGATTTATAAAAGTTCCATATTTTCTTATTTCTGAGGCTTTATATATGTTGCTCTCTGCTTGGAATCCCCTCTGACTTCCTCTTAATCTAATTTATGCTTACGGACTCAGTACTTTTTGCAGATTGGTTTTCCTGACCTCATAGAATGGTCTAGAAATTGTTTCACATATGTCCCTCATCTTGATCACATTGTGTTATAACACTGTTATCTTTCTGTCTCCTGGATTCTCCTGGAGGACAGGGATTGATACCTTTTTTTCACCTGGCACATAATTGGCATTCATAAATATTTAATGAATGCCATTGTTCTAAATATTACGAATATTCCGTTCTTACTAGAATGTAAGCTCTGTGAGAGCAAGAAGTATGTCTTAGTTGAATCTCTTAACTCCTAATACGGTACCTAAGCCATGGTGGATAATTGTAAATTATGTAATTTACACGTAATATCTGTTGATTGAATAAATGAACTGTATGGTAATTCTTAGGTTTTTTACATGCTCTTACTACAGTAAGGAAACGTAATGAAAAGAATTTCAAAACACAGTATTTTATGACTTGTGGGTATTAGATTAAGTCATAGATATGTCATAGGATGTGCCCATTGTGCCTCCTCCTTTTCAGTATTTTGTGATTTCCAAAAATGATTTATATCTGGCCTTAATGGGAATTAAACATTTCTAAATTGTTTGATCTTTTATTTTTAAGTCAGGAATGAGTGTTGAAACACCATAGATCAAATTATTTTTTGACTAATATGCTTAGTGTTTACTTCTCTGAACCTTTTAATGTAGTAACTAATAACAAATTATTAAATTTACTCATATTTGGAACACCTCCTCATTCCTGGAAAGAATCCTATTAGATTTTTTTTCATTAAACTTTTTATTTTGAGATAATTGTAGATCCACATACAGTTGTGAGAAATAATACAGAAGATCCTGTGTGCCTTTTACCCATTGTGCCCCAATGGTAATATCTTGCAAAATTATAGTACAGTATCACAACCAGAATATTGACATTGACACAATCCACTAATCTGATTCAGACTTCCGTAGTTTTCCACGTATTCATTTACGTGTGCGTGTGTTTTTAGTTCTAAATAGTTTTGTCAGGTGTAGGTTCATGTATCCATCACCGTAGTGAAGATAGAGAGCAGTTTCCTAAGAAGAATCCTTCATGTTACCCTGTTACAGCCAGAACTTTATGTTTTGGGGGGAAGTTATTTTTTATATTTGTCAATTTACATTTTAAAAAATTCGACTTGAGCTAATGTTGATGTATTAAAGTTTTCTAGAATATCTTTCATATCTGTCAGATTTTCAAATTTATTAGTTAAAAATTACAAATTTAACCTTCCCATCCTTTCCTCGTACCTGTCACAATCAGCCAGTCATCGAACATTTAAAATTTTACTTATCTCCTTAGTTTCTCTGATATCATCCCCTCACCTTACATCTAAGCTATTGACATAGCTTCCTACCTTCTACTTCAAGCAGGTAATCCCTGTTGCTACTAAAAAGTTCTGCTTTAAATGCTTAGGGGAAAAAATGCAGAATAAAAGAATGATAAAGTTAACTAAACATTTAGGAATTGTATGTGACACAAACAGTACAATTAATTTATAAAAACATTGCATTAGGAAAAAATATTTCCAATAGATGAGAGACAAAGATGAGAGATCCAAGATCCAATAGATGAGAGCCAATATCCCTGATATATGAAACACTCATATAAATCCATTTAAAAAAAAAACAAAACTAAGATCCCCATAGATAAATGGACAAAGAATATGTATGTACTACTAAAGGAGAGAATACTAGTTATTAACATTCAGGTAAGTTAAAATGGCATACCTTTTTTGGACTATAAAGTTATAACTCAGTGCAAATGAGTATATGGTGAAATTTTCATTGATGTGGCTGTGTGAGTTGATTCATAGTTTTAGAAAGCATTTTGTCAGAGTGTATGGAATTGTAAAACTATCTGATGTTCAGTGATTCCAGTTTTGAAAAGCTTGTGCTTAGGAAATAATCACTAATATATTAAGAACTTTATGCAGAATTCTCTGAATGATTATTTATACATTTGTGGCAAGCTCAAAACAACCTAAATATATATCATTGTGGAAATGGTTAAGTAAGTTATGGTATATCCATTAGATAGAAAGTGATGTAATCATTTAAAAATTAGCATCTTTTGAAACATGGGAGAAAATTGATATAAAAGTACAGGATATAAAATTATATATATATACTATGATTTGAACTTTCTTATATGTACATACATACATACACTTGGAGAAGAAATTGTGGCTTTTAGGTTTATATATGGTTTTCTTTTGATTGTCTTTTTTTTAATGTTTTCTATTCTGTAAGTGGGCATGTCCCATAAATACTAAAAAACAAAAGCTTTATTGAAAGCAAAAATTTTTGTAAAGGTACTTGTGGTAGCTCCATCTGACTATCAGAAAAAATATAAGTGCCTTTAGGAACCACTTATGATTTGAACATGGCATCATCTTTTGTAGTTTTAATCAAACTGAATTTCATTCCGTTTCTAGAACCTCACTGGCTTTCTGTTGTCTCCAAGCTTTCCAACATTGTTCTCTCTCCCTTGGTACCTCTTCCCTTCCCTGCCATCCCCGCTTCATTTTTATCCTTTGGATACTAGCTTGAATGTCACTTTTTCTGGGAGACCTTCTCTTAAACTCCCTAGTTTTAAGGTGCATCATCTCTGTGTCCTCATTATGCCTTGTATGGCTTTACCTAATTGCTTTTCATTTGCCTATTTTGTCTTCTAGGTGGTAAACTTAAGAAGGCTGCACGCTGCTGGGAGCTCTTTATTCATTTACTGTACCAGGTAGTGCTAGGCCACTAGACATATTTACACAGTAAAGAATAGGTGCTCCAAAAATGTTAAATTGATCTGAATTTTAAGGCAGCTATGGTCCCTACAGGGAACTATGGCCTTATAGCTGTCACTGAATAAAGAGGCCAGATGACTAACATTTATGTAGCTCTTGGCATTAATAACAATACTTTTCTTCAGAGCATCGGATTTGAACCTTATAGTTATCCTGGTCCTTTTATTAGTAAGTGATGGAGCCAGGACCTGAATGACAGATTCTAGATGAGAAATGGTTATATGTAAAATTGTTGATAGTAGGTAGTAATTAGAATACCACTTACAGAGTGAAGGTAAAGGGACTAGTTAAATTGGTGAAAAAGAAAGGGGGAGCCAATGCAGTAATCTGGAAGATTCCTAATAAGTGGAAGGTAGAAATGGAGGACAGGCTTGATGCTATTAACATATCTCTGAGCTCTGTTATGTCTCTTCTTTTTTTTCCTTAATGAAGCCAGAAAATACTTGAGTCTCTACTAAACATGGGCACCATATGATAACTATTTTGATTCTGTGAAGTTTGGTGTTGTGGATAAAGCTAAAAGTAGAAAGATTCCTTCCTTTTAAATTTGCTTAAGTAACTAAATACATAAAGTTTCAAGTTTGTTTTTTTAAAGTTTCCTCTAGGGGGTGATATTGTACAGTTAATAGACATTCAGTGAAAGTGTACAAGTGTTCTTTCAGAGTCATGTTTATATGATCATAGGAAAATTAAATGTAGTTTTCAGGAAGTTGTAAATACATATGGTATATTTCATATACAAGATGTTATAAGATGCACAAGTGTAAATTTTTACTTTAGTTTAAAGGCCAAAAAATATTGGATTTTTTGCTTCATGGTGGATATTAGGATTAATAATCAGTTGCCTGTTAGTTTTTTGTTGTTACACAGAAATCGGATTTTTTTAATGACAGATAAGCTTAACTAAGCCAGTGAAGATAAGCAGTGGCTTTTTTTCTTTTCTTTTTTTTTTCTGTTTGCTGATTTCTGAACCTGTAACAATTAATTTGAGCCCATAGTCCTCTTATCTAAGTACTTATCATTTTTTATTATAAGCTGACTCGGGATACTTTACTGTAGCAATGACAGGTTAATAAATACGCACAGAAAGTTGGACTACTGGCTTATCCATTAGCACTCCATTCTTTTTGTTTTTGCAAACATATATGCAGACATGCATTTTATATCGTAAAATAGTCATTTTAATAATTACTCCTTTTTTTTTTTTTTTTTTTTTTTGTGGTACGCCTGTCACTGTTGTGGCCTCTCCTGTTGCGGAGCACAGGCTCCGGATGCGCAGGCTCAGCGGCCATGGCTCACGGGCCCAGCCGCTCCGCGGCATGTGGGATCTTCCCGGACCCGGGGCACGAACCCGTGTCCCCTGCATCGGCAAGTGGACTCTCAACCACTGCACCACCAGGGAAGCCCAATAATTACTCCTTTTTTGAGTAAAGTAAATCAGTTTGGTTTTAGACTCTTTCAACCTGTTTCTGAGGTTGAGGGGACAGGATCAGTGTGATCAAGTAACTTGTCCTTATCTGTCATTGTCTTATGTTTGGCACCCATGCAAGTTTAAATCATCTTTGATAAGATTCTTTTTTTTTTAATGACAATTATGATTGTTCAAAGTGAAAGCTTACATCCTCTTCAGCAGCACAGGTTTCAGTGCTTGATAAATTCTCACTTTCATTCAATTCATCATGTATTTTTCTGTGGCTTGTCCAGGTTTTTTGGTTTTTAGGTGTTTTTTAATCCCAGTTGTTTCTCTTTGGAAACACTTTGGAGTCCATTGTACCTCCACTGTGGGCTTATTAGATATTCCTCTTTGTTTTAGTATTTTTAATGGTTGCTCTAGCATTTACAGTAACTTATCACAGTCTACTATCATATAACACCTCACATATAAGTTAAGAACTTCACTTTCTTTTCTCCTGTCCTTCGCCTGTAGTTGTTATGTGTTTTATTTATACATATACCATAAACCCTAGAATATATTTTTTAACCATCCTTTTTAAAAAGATTCATAAAATGAGGAAATATAATTTTTAGTATATTCCCACATAATTACCATTTTTAGCACTCGTCATTCCTTTGTGTAGATTGTTTTAAATCTGGTATCATTTTCTTTCCTGTTGAAAAGTTTATCATTTCATTTGTAGGATTGCCACCAATTCTTTCAGCTTCTCTTTTGTGAAACAAGCTTTTATTTCATTCTCATTTTTGAAAGATATTTTTGCTGGTTAAAAATTTTAATTTGTCAATTGTATTTGCCACACCTCCCCACCTTTGGAGGGGAGGATTCCAATTACATGTATGTTAGAGCACTTGGTGTTTTCCCACACCTCACTGAAACTCCGGTTTTGTGTTTGTTTTTGTTTCTCTTTTCAATCCTTTTTCTCCCTGCTTTAAGTAGTTCCTATTGCTATGTTCTGAATTTCACTAATTTTTTCTTTTACGGTGTCTAAACTACTGTTAATCCTGTCCAGTAAATTTTTTATTTCAGATAGTGTATTTTTCATCTCTGGATGGTCCATTTGTGTTCCTTTGTGTATGTTCTGTTTCTCTCCGCATTTTATTCATGGTTTCCATTAAATATACTTTATAATAGTTCCCCAGTATTTTAATGTCATCGTCTGCTATTTCCATTATTTTGTCATTGTTTTATCTTAGCTTATTGTTTTATCTTACGTTCACATTCTTCTGCTATTGCCATCATTAGTCATTCTTGATTGGTTGCAGGGCAGAGTGAATTTTAAGTTCTTGAATGTCTGTTCTTGAAGGGATTTAATGTGACCAACAGCTAAGTTAATTGCTGTTCAGTTAGATTCTTTTGTGCTTTATTTTGTTTGTTTTTAGCTTTGGGGAGCAGGTCTAAAGTAGCCTTTGCTTTAGGGACAGGTTAACCCTATCACTAAAGCATATCCCTTTGGGGGTCTCTACTGAATATCCTGGGTAAGCATCTGGGGCTCTCCACTCCTTCTGGTTGGAAATTGAATACATCCCAGCCCTGTGTGTGCTCTGGGGACAGTCCAGCTCACAGTTTCTGCTCATTCTTTGGCCGTGTGGAGTCTCCTTCACATGCACTATGGTAGGGTTCTCCTGAGCCTCAAGTTTACCCCTATACAGATTTCTGGATTTCTTTTCTTCATAGCTTCATCCTCTTCAGAACTCTGCCCCTCAACTTACAGCTGCCTCAGTCTCCGTGAACTCCAGTCTGTTTTCTCAACTCAGCTAGAAGACTGTGCTCTGCTTTGGACTCCCCTCCTACTCCTTAGACTGGGATGTACCTCCAGGCAGAATGTTAGGCTGATATTGGTGTCACCTCATATGTTTCCTTTCTTCAGATGTCTTGGTCTTACCATGTTTGTTTCCATTGTCTGAAAACTTGTTTTGTATATTTTGTCTAGTTTTTTTGTTGTTTATAGTGGGATAGCAAATCTCACTACTCCATGTGGTCAGAATTAGAATCTGTGTTCTCATTTTAGTAATCAAATCATCACTTAGTGTTCACTAAGTACCAGCATGGTCTTTTAGTAGGAATTCAGAAATAGCTAACTTTTTCTTAAAGCTACTGTATTATGACAGAAGCTCTAAAAAATTTGTTTAAGAAGGAATGAGTGAAGTAAATACCCTTTATTAATATATATTCATTCATACTTTGTTTTTATTCCTTGATTTGGAAGTCCATTCACAAAAGATAATAAAATCCCTGCTTTCACAAAAGCAGGGATTTATAATATACTTATGAGTACAGTAATATATTTAGGTCTATTTATTGGAATAAAATTTGCTTTTATACATCAATGTATAGCATAATGATTCCTATTTGAGTGCTACATTAATTTAACCTATTAACTCATAACTCTTCACAATTGCTTTTATATACCTTTTGTGTGCTTATATCATGCATTTCATATTTTTAGATTTCTCATGTATAAGCAAGGGTGTGTTAGAATGTTAATGTTTAGATTTAATGTTCATACCTTCAGGATGAGTAAATGTTTGTCTCCTAAATGTTTCACATTAAAGTTAGGTTGGAAAGTATTTAATCCTTTTGCAAATATGTCTCATTACTCATCTTCAAATAATATTTATTCATAAAAATAAACATTTCCTTGATGAAATAAATCAAATATATTTTCTTATACATGATTCTAGCTACATATTTATTCTGTTTCAGTCGGCAACTTTCCATG
Source organism: Grampus griseus (assembly GCF_964374135.1). Classification (NCBI taxonomy): domain Eukaryota; kingdom Metazoa; phylum Chordata; class Mammalia; order Artiodactyla; family Delphinidae; genus Grampus; species Grampus griseus. The sequence goes on from NC_139007.1 coordinate 66,519,899, forward strand.
TTAGACATTAATTTTTCGTCGTACTGCTGCTGCTACAATGAATTACTTGTCCTGAACAGAGTTCTGTATGAAAGTGATGCTTTTTTCCATCCATTATGAAAAAGATCTTTTGGTGTATTTATTAATTTTCATAAGTAGGTTTAATGTCTTTTCACTTTTATTAATATTAGAAAGTGTATCTTGTGATACAACTTAAAATTGTAAACCATGTAAGATATTCAAAAATGTAAGAGGCCAACTTTTATCCTAAATCTTTCCGGGTCTGAGATGATTCTTTCCAGTCCTTCATTTAAAGGTGTTGCTTTATAATAATGTCCTATAATTGCGAAAACTGAATATGCATGTAAGCCAAGAAAAAAATGCATGTAAGTGAAACCATTAAACTGTATTGTCATTAAACTATATTTTGAGTACTAGCCATTTGTATTAAGGTTAACTTTTAAAGAACAAGAAGCTGACATTTGTTTATATTTGTGTTGTGAGGGAGATTGATGATGGTTGTGGTGATAGTGAATTGGGAATAATTTGATTTTTGTTTCAAAGGAGATACAGATAATCTTCATTGCTTGGTAGCAAGAAAGTGCTGATTAATTTTATGCATGTTTGCTTAATGGGCTCTTACCTATGCTGGATAGCCATTTATGCCCATAGTTGGTCCACTAGGTAGCTAACTACACTCCATAGATGGTAGGATTCATATATTGTTCACTACTTTGATAAAGTAAGGAGAAAGACCTCCTAGGGGAATGAAACTGTCAGTACTGTATTTCCTCACATTATTGTGTTATTGTGTTGACTAATAGTATATATAGATAGCGAGTAATTAATTAATGTCTACTAAATTTTCTGTGTGTGTGTTTGGGTGAGGTTTTGTTTGAAAAAGTCATTTGAGAGGTTGGGAAGATAAGGAAATCCGTCTTACACAATTAATATAAAATGTCTTCAGAGAATGGAGAAAACAGGAGAGAAGATGGTAAACAAAATAGAGAACTTTAATATTTTCAAACCAACTGTTTCACATTGGATGCAAAATGTTGGCACATCATAAAAATATGGATGTTTAAACAACTGTAGCTTGTGCTCAGTTTATAGTGATAGAAAGTGTATTTTACTTTGGTCGAATAAATAATACTGAAATATTCAATTATAAAAAAAGGTATTAAGCTCATTTGAGGTTGATAATTATGGTATTTATAGTGATGCTGATCTGCCAGTGGTCTCTGTTGCTAGTATGTAGGCATAGGAAGAGAGGATAGTTGGGCTTATATATGAGTGTGCTTTTGCCAGAGGAATGTAATAAAAAGATTCAGGGATAGGAGATAGGACAATAAAGTGCAAGAAAAATCTGTCATAAAATCAAAGCTGGTTGCAGAGGGAAGTTAAAGGAGAAAAGACTGGTTGTAATGAAGAAGTAGGGCAACACCAGTGAACTGGAAGCCTGTTGTAACAAGCAGAGTTTAAAATTGGAAGAAAAGGAATTATGCTTAGAGTGAGTGATTGATATACTGATATTGACAGTACAGCACTTTGAGATGGTAATTTAGTTATGGGGTGACTGGCATGTAAAGGAGAGTATGTACAGTTATTGGAGATCATTGTTGATAAGAATTGAGAACACAGCACTCACTGTATGCATAAGAAATAGATTTGCTTTTTCATCACAGAAAATTCAAAATTACAATTGCTAAGTAAAATAAGGATTTATTCCCTCATTTAAAGGAAAGTCTGATGTTGGCAGTACCCAGCGCTAGTGTGCCAATTCCATGAAGTCATCAGGGACTCAAGCTCTTTCTAATTTCAAGTCTACAAACTAGCACGATTACCAAGGTTGCCTTGTGGTCCAAGATATCTGCTAGAGTTTCAGTCATCCCATTTCTATTCTTGGCAGCAGGGAAGAGAAAGGGGAAGGAGTTAGTAAGGTCCTTTCCTGCTGTCATTCCCCCTTTTAAGGTCCAGAAGTCTCTCCCAACAATTTCTGGTTATATGATATTTGTCTTCGGTAATAACATGGCCGTATTTTACTTTGAGGAATACTGGGAAATATACTATTTTGGCTAGCTACATTACAGCTCCCTAATAATGTGTAGGGATCTAGTTTGTAAAGAACACGGGGAGAAAGGATGCAGGTAGACAGCTAGCAGTCTTTGCCAGAAGTATTGATTATCCATGTGAACAGCGAAAGTTTCAAGATGGTGGAAAGACAAGGAGAGACCCTGAGGTCCATGGGCAATTACAAGCATAACAATCCAATGGAAGAGAGTGGATGAGCCCTAGACCAGCGTATTTAGAAAACATTGAGAGAATACTGTAATAGTGGGATGCAAAGAGAAAACCAATCATACCTGCCAATTCTCTTTTTCAATTCTTTTACACACTAGAAGGAATGTAAGAGAATTAAAACTCATTACTTGAGAGGACTGCAAATAAAATTATTTCTTCAAGTGACATTCAGGTTTTAATTAAGACAAAGAGGAAGAAGGAATCTGAGGAGAGGTAAGGGGAGTTTGCTGATTCTGAAACAGTAGTTCCAGGGAATATGGTAGAAGGAACAGGGCTGTGTGGAGAAAATACAGTTTACAGTTGAGAAGAGTAGGGATGCAGTGAGCAGTGATTCTTAACCTTTTGCCCATCTACCCACGAGTTAAAAATAATTAAACACAAATCTCCATTAATATGTAATTATTTATAAATAACATTTCTGTATTGATGTACTAATACTATATATGTATTAGAAAAATACTATATGTGTTATAAAAGATATGTAAAAATAGGAACTTATAAAGAATGAGATACATGTATTAATAGAAATGCTGATATCTTCTTCCCCACACTCCTGCCAATCCCTGGGATCTTATAGGTCTCAAAGGCTGCAGCCTCAGTATAGCTTAGGATGGGGACTATTAGGGGAAATAGGAGCAACCTAACACAGAATTGATCCCTACTCTCAACTAAAAGCCTTCCCCTTAAAAATAAGAGCAAGAACACTTAAAATTCTTCAGAAAAAAATTTGTAACACCATAAGACATAGTAAGATTAAATTTGGAGGAAGAAAAAGCATATTATCAGTTATAGGTATTATCATGTGAGATGACATTTAATCTGTGATCTCAGTGAAATCAAATAGCCAAGACATATAAAAAGCAAAAACATATTAAGGAACCACAAATCATTAGAGAAAGAAAGGATTATTTCTTGAGTGTATTTGAGACAGATGCCAGTACTGAGGTGGATGCATGTTATTAAAAGTTAAATTCAAAAAGGAATTTAACTGGAAAAATCATAACTGAATATCCAGTTTCTTAGAGATAAAAGAGCTTTCCAAGCTTAGAATTGATCGGGGGAAAAAATTGCTTTGGGTACATAAATATTTTAAGCTTCTGTGTTTTAAAACAATATTCAAAAATTGGAAGATGGCACAATATTTTCAGCCAATATTTATTTTCCAAAGAGCTCATGTGATGCACTTTTAATAATAAAAAAAAAATGCAACAAAAATGCTGGAAGACCAGAACAATTCACAGAGAGGAGGTGTTGGGGAGTTCAGTCACAATTATAACAACAAAAGCTGACTAAAACAGGTAGAGAGCTTGAACAACTCAAGAGATATGACTGGTTTGAAGAGGGGAGGGGGTTCAGCCATGCTTTAAAAGGCGTGGAGTGGGGAGAGGTGATTAGAACCTGGTACTCAAATGGGTAAACGACCTGGACATGTTGTTAAATATGACTGGTTAAAAGAAAGAGGAAAAGGCAAAATTTAGTCACACTTGTGATTAAAGCAATGGATAATAAGGGCTTTTTTTGCTTCTCAGATTTTTTTTTTGTCAGAGTGATATCCAGTGCTGGTTACTGTGCAGTGAAAATGAAAGCATCATGCTTTTTACACTGTAAGTCAGTGTAAATCTCTACAGTACTTTTAGAACTCCATTTTTTTCCTCTCATTAATACCTAGATGGATCAAACCCTTAAATTTGATATAGAAATAAATGTGTTAATTAATTAAGCTTAAAGCTCTATAACATGAGATAGCTGTAAAAGCCTAAGCCTTCAAAAGTAGTTCCCTCAGATACAGCTATTGAAATTAAAAATACATGCAGAATACATAACTGTATTATTTGTATATTAATACATCTTTAAAGAAGATATGATTGGGTTGACATAATTGAATTGGAAATCCTGAGAGTAGCTAACATACCAAGCCATGTTCTAAAGCTGCAGTAAATAAAGCAATGATAGACCAGTAGACTAACAAATAACAAAGCAAGATAGACAATATAAAGAATTAGGCCCTTTTATCCCATGAAAACTTAATGTATGCTAATGAATGGTAAAAGTGGCATTTAAATCAGTGGGGCAGAATGCGCTATTCTTTCATTCATGTATTTATCTATTCAGAAAATGTTTATCGAAGGCCAGGCACTATCCCAGATGCCAGGGATACATCAAACCAAGTAGACTACAATCGCCATTTTCATGGAGCTTAAGTTGGAGTTGTAGTAGAATCAGAGGATAAAAAAATTGAAGATGATTACCTGCTGAGGAGAAAATAAAGCAGGGAAGGGGGATAGTGTTCACAAGATTCCATTTGGTGGGGAAACATGATCTCCCTCCTTTCTACTGTACAAAGAACTGCCACACGGCAATTTGTTAAAAAGGAAACAACCCAACAGAAAATTTGGCAGATTTTTTCCTTTTATTTTGATAGCTATTCCTAATTCATAAAGGAGGATATAGAGCTATCCAGTAAATCTCTAATACCTTTGAACAGTGAAAATGCAAAATCAGACAGTGAGGTAACACAGTTCTGAGATTGATAAGTTTAATATCAATTTTTAATTTAATATCAACTTTTTGTGAGTTTAGGAGAAATGGGTGCTTGCATGTGTTATAGATATAACTGCATAGTGGTAATTCGTTTTGGAAGACAGTTTTAAGAGTAGCCCTTAAAGTGAGAAAGGTACTACATATACTATGAGCCAGCAATTCTCATTCTTGGTATCTCCGTCAGGGAACTCTTGAATGTGTGCTCAAGAAGGTCTGGTAGCGCAACATGGTTTGTAACGATGAAAATCTGAGAACTACCCAAATGTGCTTTAGTTTGTTGTGGCCATAGTGTGGAGCACTGTAGTGCTACGCAGATCTCCTGAGCATATTGTTGAATGTAAGAGGTAAATTATAGGCAGTATATGTACATACCAGTGGTAACAACAATTACCACCAAACTTTACAGCTCTTATCACTGGGAAAGCTATTTAGGATTGTGGTAGCAGAGAGGTTTTTAGCTTCAGCCTTATCTCTAATATTTCTATTTTTTTAAAGAGATGGTATACTTATTTTTATTTGTATATATAAAAATGACCAAAAAAATTCTCCCTGTTAGCCTCAGCTTGAGTAGCATTTCCCCTTGTCCCAGCCCATATTGTGTATTTTATCAGTATTACTTATCTCGCCCTTGGCAAGTGCTCTTGTACACGTGGTTGTTTTTCTGAATGCCCTCACTTACCTATTAAATTGCAGTTCCCTTTGACAGCTTAGGACCTAGTCCTTTTATTTTTTAAACATAGTGCCAAAAGAGAAGGCCTTACTTCATAGAAACTTATCATCATTCATCTTGCATTCTTTGGATAATATTTTTGTGTTCTTTATATTTGTGAATAAGAGCCATAGTAAATCAAAGTTTTATTTTATTTCTCAATTCACTTAAAACTTGAATTATTAATTAGACAAAACATATTTTAAACATTCAGTCCTGGAAATTGTTCAAATCGTATTTTTCTTTGTAGGTCGTTTGTATGCGATGCAAACGGGAATGAAGATTGACAGTAAAACTCCTGAATGTCGTAAATTTTTATCAAAGCTAATGGATCAGTTAGAAGCTGTAAGTTGAACACTGAAAATTTATTTTCTGCTTAATGTTTAAAATGCCATTTTATTTCATTTGTGTGTGTGTTGTCATTTTAGTTCTTCCTGTTGGCAGCAATTAGCAATGTCATAGCTGAGGAAAAATGAGACACATTTTTTTTTCATTTACATCATACTGCTTAGGGAGTTGTAAGTAGGTATACGTCGGTTTCAGTATCTTTACATATACATTATATTTTGTTCCAGGTTATTGTAGATGACCGTTGAGTCATTCTTTTGTAAGTGACAAACCCTTTCTAACCTTCCTTCATGCAGTCACACCGATGATTGATTTGGGAATTCTTAAATGGCTCTTGTAATAATGAAATCGGGGACTTCCTTGGTGGTCCAGTGGTTAAGACTTCGCATTTCCACTGCAGGGGGTGCATGTTCGATCCCTGGTTGGGGAACTGCAATCCCACATGCTGTGAGGCACGGGCAAAAAAAAGAAAGAAACGGGCTATTTATTTAGTGAAAAGGACCATGAAGGAAGTTGCCTATTGTTTCTTCCTCCTACTCTTGGTCCCATAACAAGATACTCTTATGGTCTAGGCATTTTCCTCTGCTAGCAGAAATGTGGGAGGTGACCAGTAAGTCATCTTGAACTGTGATAGAACTTCACAGGTTATGTAGAAGCACGAATCCAGGGAAAATTGAAGGATTTGATTGGGTGTCAGTGCATCAGGAAGGCATTATTAAACCATAGTAACCTTATTTAGTAAGCAGGGCTCCACCCTGTGCCTCCCATGCCCAGCCATCCCAGTTTCTTTTTTAACAATGTCAAGGTTTACTTCTCATTAATGCATCTCCTCCAAGGCAGTTATATTCATAGCTGTGGCTTACTTTTTATTTGCTTATTTAGTTATGTGACCTGCTCAAGAGAATTAGAAACCTAAATATTTATTTGATCAGTTGCATTATTTTGTTTAGAGAAACAAAATTCAGACATATTAAAAATCAATGCACTTATACCAGTCGGCCCAGAACTTTTTTTAAAAGTTGAAAGTTATTCAGATCAAAGCCTACTTGTATTAAGCAGCCATGGGCAATAGTGTTCTCTCTAACTTTGTATGGGTGCCTGGCCTTCTGACCCAGAATCCTGTCATCTGCTACTATTAACCATCCAAGGTAGCCTGGTGGCATCACTGATGACAACTCAGCTGCCCTTGGAGCCTGTCTGGCCTTCTACTTCTAATACTGCTTCTGTGGATGCAGGAAGAATTTGAGTACTCTTCTTTTGGAGGGTGGGGTTAGGAGGTGGGAGGAAGAATGTGTCTGACACGTAGCAATACATTTGTACAATACAGTCTCTTACATTTTATATAGAATATATCTCTTTATTAATTTTACAGCTTAACAATAATAGCTAAAATAACAATAGCTTATGGATAAGACAAAACTCAAACTGTCTTTATAGTATGCAAAATGTAAAATCACATTTATAAAGAGACTTACCAGGAATTTATTATTATCTACATTAAATAACAAGTTCATTCCATGGTGAGAACATATCTGCTTGTGCTATAATGTTTATATTTATAGTTGGAACACTTCAAGTATATTATGTTTTTGCTGCCAGTTTTTTATGCTGAAGGTGAGATGAAATGACATGCTCCCACTAAATTTTTCTAGAAATAAATTGCCTCTACAATTAAAGCATTTCGCAGTGTGGATACAGTAAACCAGTGTTATATGTGGGGCTTTTTTTCTGTTTTTGTTCAGGATAAGCATGCTCAGATGTCCTTAAATTCCAGTATTCAAACTCTTCTGGGCCTTAATTATGAGAATATGTACTTTGCTGATTTTATGAAAAATCCTCTCGCTTTTTCTAAATTTAATTTGTTACTTTATAATGTTCTTTGAAAAAAGCAATTTTTAAACAGTAGTGTGGTGCTCAGATCTAATATTCCAGAAGGTCATTTTACTCCAATATGACAGTCTGAGTAAAATGTAGGAATTTAGTTTGTTGTTTTTAAAACACTTTAAATTATTGTATGTGTATGAAAGGGATGTACTGACTGGAAATTTACATGGTTGTAAATTGTGTTGATTTGAGGTATATATTTGTCTAAATTTTTAAAACTTCCATAATCCTATTCTAAGTTTGTTTTCTTATACGTTACTTAGAATTAGATCTCTAATGCAGTGTGCTCTGAGAGATACTTTTTTAGGATATAATGATCCTTCTCATTGTATTTTTCTGTATTTGATAGAAGAAATTGAAATAGGAATAAATTAAAGATTTAAATTATGTATGGTTAGGAAAGAATTTCTTAATCCCATTTTTAGGATACTTGTTAGTACATTTGAAATATTTGTCTGATGCTTTACATAGATAGTTGGATGGTTTTTTTTCTTGATTATTTTGATATTTAGAGCTAAATTAAACGTTCACGTTATCATAAGTGTCTTTCTTCAAAATTTTGTGAACATTGGATTTGATTATTGGGAATTTTTATACTTAAGTATACACTTCCGTGAGCCCAGAATCATAAGTTCTGTATCTCATTTTATTTTAGCTTAAGAAACAGTTGGGTGATAATGAAGCTGTTACTCAAGAAATAGTTGGTTGTGCCCATTTGGAGAATTATGCTTTGAAAATGTTTTTGTATGCAGATAATGAAGATCGTGCTGGGCGATTTCACAAGTAAGTAAAGATAGATAAAATTAAATTTAGTTACTGTATAACCAGAATTTATCCAGTTTTCTCTTGATTACTCTCAGACTTCCTGATTAACGATTCAGATTTTTTTTTTTTGAATCTCAGAATGAGTTTGGGTTACAAGAGTGATCCTGGCTTTTTAGAGAAAATGGCTAAACGAAGAATACCCAGGGCAAATTCATTTTCTTCATAAATATACCCTAACTAGCCATTTAGTAAGATCTGTGTTGATTTTAGCCAAAAACAGCCTGGTCCAATGATACTGATTTTAAAAATTCCCACCCCTACCGATTCAAATGATTTGTCATTATTATAATAAGACTTAAATACAAAGAAATACACATGGCTTGATATGGATTCAGATAGTACTGTCATTACATTTTCTAAAATCAGACGCATACTATGAAACCTTGTTGTAGCATATTCACCTGTTATATGTGTTGTAACTTCCTCCTAATAACAGATTACAGAAGGAGCTCCATTGTGTTCTTGAAATCTGATTTTATTTAAAACAATTTCAGAGTGCTTTTATAAACATTGGAAGCTTTTGTCTTGTAGCTACAAGACTAATTCTTACATTTTTTCATTTGAATTAGATGAACTTTTCTTTTCTCTTCCAGAAACATGATCAAGTCCTTCTATACTGCAAGTCTTTTAATAGATGTCATAACAGTGTTTGGAGAACTCACTGATGAAGTGAGTGTACATTCTTTATTGTCTTATTAGCTGGAGATCAGTATTGTTGCTTTTTATTAGTTTTATTATTGCATTGTTTAGTTAGAGCAGCATGTCCATCAAAAATGTAGTATAAGCAAAATGTGTAATTTTAAATTGTCTACTAGCCACATTTTAAAAAGTGAAAACAAAAGATGGAATTATTTTTAATGATAAATGTTATTTTTTGTAGTAAGTTCTTTAAATCCAGCATGTATTTTATACTTTAGTGAGTACATAGCTACTGTATTGGTCTCTGAACCCCAGGTTCAGAGTTTGATTTTATTAAGTGTTTAAATATTACTGATCCTGGATGCTGTTAAATTTCTGTACTGTTATTTGGTAAACATTACTGGAGGCAGAGACTTTTTAGTACTGCTTTTTTCCTATTTTGTTTCTAGCCAGAAATATTATTGTTAAAGATTTGTCTCTATTGTAAAATACATATAGAACTTGATATTTTACAAGATACTTCCTATCCATTTTATCAGTTTGTTTCTCATAACCACTCTAAGATAAGTAGAGCACATATTCATTTTATATATGAGCAAACTGAGGCTAAGTGACAAACTTGTTGCCGTGAGTTCAGTGTTGTTTTCACTGTAGCAGGCTTTACCATTGACCTGGAAGGAGAGATGTTAATCTAGAAAGAACAAAAGAGAGAGAGAGAGAGAGGAAGGAAGGGAGGGAGGGAAGGAGGGAAGGAGGAAGGGAGGAGAAAAGAGAGTTACAAATGAGACTGATAGAGGCATGTCATATTAGTGATTTGAGATCTATGAAGAACATTGCTTTCTATGAAATGATTTTTTCAAAATGGTGAGCAGCTCAGTGTATCATTCCAAACAAAACAAAGTACAATCTATCTATGCGATATTTTACATGTTCGTAAAACAGTACATCAAAACTGTGCAATAAATGCTTTGTTTATATGTAAAATGTAGTTAAGCTCGAGGCCTGACGATCATAAGCTGAGTTTTTGAGTTGGCAGAGATGTGCAGGACATTTCAAAGTTGTGCCAAATGAGGGACACTTTTTTATTGTGTGTGACTGTCCCTTTTCTTTCAAAACATCAAGCATCCTGTCTCTTGCCCACACAGCATTCCCCAGTCAGATGACTAGAAACCACCAACAGATATTTCCAAACACCCGCGAGGGTATGGGGCAATGCCCATTGAGAGCCACTGCTGTTAACTTTTCTTGAAATAGAGCAACATCAGAGAAAACTGAGGCCTGGAGTGTGAAAACCACAAATGCTTCTCACTTTTTTGCATTTTAGAGGCCCTGTTTAGCTCCCTTTCTACTCCTGTCTCCTGTTACTACTGATCTGGATTTTTTTTCCTGTTTTACTAGTATGGGGCTCTATACTAAACAGGGCACACAGAGGACATAGAGGTGATTTAAGCATGATATTATGGAAAGCTGTAGATAGGTAGTAGGGTTTTGGCGAGTACCAGGTGGCTGAAGGAGAATAGTGAGACCAGATTAGAAAAGTAAGTCATAAGCCAGATCAGACAGATGATGAAAGGCCTGGCATCTTCAATTAGGGGATTTATATTTATTATATTTATTGAATAAAGAATTCTACTTTGGGGTGCTTGGTATGATAAGACTCTATAGAATGAACTGGGGTAGGAAAGAACTACAAGTCATTTGGCAAAAGAACTAGTTAATGATTACTGTGGAACTTCGTACAAAGTGGGTTGTCGTTGACCTGAGGAGAAATAATATGTTTAGACTTAAATTTTAAAGTGTGAGGTGCAGGTGTAGCATACAAAAATAAATCACCACAAGACTCTTAGAAATAAAAAGACAAGAAATATGCAAAATAGAGATAAAAGTTCAAGTTAGGAGATTAGACAAACCCTCAGGTAAGAAGATAGTTTTGAAAGAGAGAGAAAATGGTCAGATAAACATCCTGATAAACACCTGTATTTAAAAGACTAGAGGAAGAAGTGAATAAAGAAACACAAGTAGAGAAGTAGATAGAAATGTAAGATATCAGAAGAGAAGGTCATGGTAAAGCACAGTAGCAGATCAGTTTGCCAGATACTTCTGAGATGGCTTTTCTTACCTCTCCTACTTCTTACTTAGAGGAGCTGCTTTTGCCCATGTATCTCAGAAGCAAGCACACAGTTCTTTGAAGTTATAACTGCTAACAGTGGGGAACCCAGATAAAAGGTAAAGTAATAGATACAGGAAAAAGAACAAAATGTCCAGAAGTCTTAAGTGAGTAATGTAGGTTTTGTTTTGTTTTTGTTTTACTTAAGGGACACATAAATACCTCCACACATAATTAGCATGTAATTCATCTGCATTTCAGAAGGAAAAAAAATCTAAGTTTACATACAGGTATCCTTAACAAAGAACAGCTTTCTTAGTTATTTGAATATAGTAGCTAAGGCAGGGACTCTTAATGGGACAAATGAGAGGGCTTCAAAAGGAGTTGGGGGAGAGATGCTTAGATACTGAGGATACTAAAGACTACATGTAGCCCAAGAGTGAAAGGGACATTTTTCCAAAATGTTTACACTCTTTTCTTTCCCTGTCTAATCACCCAACCTGCTACCTAAGTTTTTCTGCCTTGCATTGGCATTAAAGTAGGAAATAACATCTGTGTTGGTGGTTAAAGGATCCAGAGAGCAGGAGGGGTCTGAAATGGTATGGAAAAAAGAAATTAGGCATTGTAAGGCCAGCATGGAAAGGACGTCCCTATAATTATTTGATTGGGCTGAGGTTTATTCTTTGGGCCTTTATGTAAATCCTGCATTTTAAATTAGCAAATGTATGTACACACATTTAGTACGTAATTATATGTGGGTGCTCTTCACTAACTTACATATGCTTGTTATAACATGCAAAGTTTATACATCCAGTGAAAGTTGTATATATCAAAAGTTATGGGCTTCCCTGGTGGCACAGTGGTTGAGAGTCCGCCTGCCGATGCAGGGAACATGGGTTCGTGCCCCGGTCCGGGAAGATCCCACGTGCTGCAGAGCGGCTGGGCCCGTGAGCCATGGCCGCTGAGCCTGTGCGTCCGGAGCCTGTGCTCCGCAACGGGAGAGGCCACAACAGGGAGAGGCCCGCGTACCGCAAAAAAATAAAAAAGTTATAATTTGTTTGGCGTACAATACTGACATTTCTCATATCCATTATTATACAGTGATCTTATCCTTATATGACTAGTGAACTGGTTTTTGGCCATGAACTAAGGTTGACTAAATAAAGGCAGCCGACAAGGAAAGTGAAATACTGGCAAGACTGTTCATACAGCAATAACATAATCCCCCAGCCAGCCAGTTTGATCAGCCTAGTTTCAAATTCTATTTTCCCTTACTTTTAATGTTGGTTTTTGTTCCATCATTTTTCATTTCTAGAAGTGGCATATTCATCATTATCACTGAGATACAGATTTTTCAAAATAATGATTTAAAATGTCATAACTTTAAATAATGCTCCACTTGAGTGGAATAGGGAGGAATACGCTCTAGCTGTGACTTTCGCAGCTCCTACCAAAACAGATAAGCAGAGTATCATCGGCATCAACTCTCTCTGGTAGGTCCTCATTGTTGTCTGAGGAAATCTAAGGCTTGTATTTATTTACTTGTGATTTAAGCACTCTGTGCCTAAAATAAGACACAAACTAGCAGAACATTTCTTATTTCACAATAACTATTAAAAATATGACATGTTTTAAAAGCTGGGTATAACTGGTTACTCAAAGCATTGTAACTCATTCCTCCTTTCCACTTTCACTTTAGTTTCATCCTATACTTTGAAAACACTAGCAGAGACAAAGACAGGAAACAGAAAGGTGGGAAAAGAATAAGTTTAAGGATTTCAGGTAGGCAGATTTTGTTTTTTTGTTTCTGTTTGTTTTTTTGCGGTACGCGGGCCTCTCACTGCTGTGGTCTCTCCCGTTGCGGAGCACAGGCTCCGGACGCGCAGGCTCAGCGGCCATGGCTCACGGGCCCAGCCGCTCCGTGGCATGTGGGATCCTCCCGGACCGGGGCACTAACCCTTGTCTCCTGCATCGGCAGGCGGACTCTCAACCACTGCGCCACCAGGGAAGCCCCCAGATTTTGTTTTTTAATATATACTCCTGTAGGTATATTTCAGGAATTGCTGTTTCTTATTTGTTCATTTATAAAGGAAATGTGGTGGTGTTATTACCTGCATAATATCCCATAGCTTTTTAATAAAGCTGGAACTTTCTTCAAAAAGAGTTGTTTGCCTTGCTTCTCAAAGAATGCTGCTTGAGAAACATTAAAGACTACAATAACAGAAAATGAGGAAGGGGAAGGCATTATAATTATCTTGTAGTTTTTATTTGTGTTTTTTTTTTTTTTTTTTTTGGCGGTACGCGGGCCTCTCACTGTTGTGGCCTCTCCCGTTGTGGAGCACAGGCTCCGGACGCGCAGGCTCAGCGGCCATGGCTCACGGGCCCAGCCGCTCCGCGGCATGTGGGACCTTCCCGGACCGGGGCACGAACCCGTGTGCCCCTGCATCGGCAGGCAGACTCTCAACCACTGCGCCACCAGGGAAGCCCTTTATTTGTGTATTTTAAAATTATCTTTTAATTTTATCATCTTTATAATCAAGATAATGGGGGTTTTTTAATTATATTTTTTAAAGTTTAAAAAATGGTATGGTTTTTTCCTGTCAGTTCTGAAAATTTATTTAAAAGAATAGCAACAGTGGTTGTCAGAGCCAAGCCTAAACTCCAAGCCAAGAGGTCATTTTACCTCTTAGGACTTGGGTTTTCTTCTATAAAATGGGAAGCCTGGTCAAGCAGATCTCTGAGATCCTGTGCAGCTCTACCAGTCTATGATTATGTGTTCCAAACATGCAAGAAGAGATAGGAAAAGGAGAATAAAAAGCAAAGATGAAAAAGCAGACAAAAAAAGAAAAAGAGAGAAGCAAAAATAGTTTTAGATTAGAAGCTCCAAAAGGAGGGATGAAAAATTACCCATTTAAGTTATATAAATGATAATGAAAAGTAGAGCCACCAGAAATTATGACAGCAGAGAACTAATTTCTAGTAGGAAGAAAGGAGAAGAAACATGACATGGCAATGTAGAGGTTGTCAGTGTAGGGAGGGAGCAAGACGAACATCTGGGGCCTTCTTATGGCATTTGTACGTAAAGATGTTGCGTCTTCTAATTAAATTCCTTTTATTTAACATTCCAGCCTTTTTTTTTTAAAGGTCGTTGGTTCACAAGCTACACTACTGCAGTTTACCTAATTAATTTTCCTATTTTAGGCTCTTTTACCCTGGAACCTATTCTCCTCTGTCATTGTTTTATTGAAGAACCTAACAGGGACTTTTCCTTTCCTGGCATTGCAAGTCCAGACTCCTTCCTATGCTACTTCTTACCAGTCCCATTGTATGTTTGTCAGACCATTCTGCTTACCTCCCGCGCTCAGCTTTCACCGTTGTAAACGTTGGTTTTTTAGCCTGCTTTGTCTAAGTGTTACCTTCTCTTCGAGTCGTAGCTCCATTATTCTAGCCCTTATATGCATTTCTCCATTCTCTCAACTCATTTAGGATCTTAACTTTATGAATGTTACACTATAAATGTGTTGACTTAAGATTTTTGTTTTTTTAAAATTATTTTTTTGGCTGCATTGGGTCTTTGTTGCTGCGCACGGGCTTTCTCTAGTTGCGGCAAGCGGGGGCTACACGTCATTGCTGTGTGTGGACTTCTCATTGCATTGGCTTCTCTTGTTGTGGAACATGGGCTCTAGGCACGCAGGCTTCAGTATTTGCGGCGCATGGGCTCAGTAGTTGCAGCGCGCATGCTCTAGGGCACAGGCTCAGTAGTTGTGGCACACGGGCTTAGTTGCTCCACGCCATGTGGGATCTTCCCAGACCGGGGATTGAACCTGTGTCTCCTTCATTGGCAGGCAGATTCTTTTTTTTTTTTTTTTTACATCTTTATTGGAGTATAATTGCTTTACAATGGTGTGTTACTTTCTGCTTTATAACAGAGTGAATCAGTTATACATATACGTGTGTTTCCATATCTCTTCCCTCTTGCGTCTCCCTCCCACCCTCCCTATCCCACCCCTCTAGGTGGTCACAAAACACTGAGCTGATCTCCCTGTGCTATGCGGCTGGTTCCCACTAGCTATCTATTTTACGTTTGGTAGTGTATATATGTCCATGCCACTCTCTCACTTTGTCACAGCTTACCCTTCCCCCTCCCCATATCCTCAAGTCCATTCTCTAGTAGGTCTGTGTCTTTATTCCTGTCTTACCCCTAGGTTCTTCATGACCTTTTTTTTTCTTTCCTTAGATTCCATATATATGTGTTAGCATACGGTATTTGTCTTTCTCTTTCTGACTTACTTCACTCTGTATGACAGGCTCTAGGTCCATCCACCTCATTACAAATAGCTCAGTTTCGTTCCTTTTTATGGCTGAGTAATAATCCATTGTATATATGTGCCACATCTTCTTTATCCATTCATCCGATGATGGACACTTAGGTTGTGTCCATCTCCTGGCTATTGTAAATAGAGCTGCAATGAACATTTTGGTACATGACTCTTTTTGAATTATGGTTTTCTCAGGGTGGCAGGCAGATTCTTAACCACTGCACCACCAGGGAAGTCCCTGACTTAAGTGTTATATATCGTATTTTGGAGTAAATTATACTGCAAGTCCTCAAAGGGGAGACTGTCTCATTCTACTCTTACGTCTTCTCGGGCAGTAGCTGTAAATTTGCACATTGGGTAAAATCTCAGAGTAAAAACAGTAGCTATTTAGTAGCTATTTAGCTATAGATATTTCAAAAGTTGCTATAGTTTAGCTTTTCATTTTTCAATCTATAGTTGAAGATAATGTTCAGACTTGTTTACATGGAACTTCTTTCATAACTCATCTAAAATGTAATAGATCTCATTTTTCTTGGTCTATTTCCTGACATTTTTTCCTTTTAATTTCATGTCATTTTTCATAGTTCGCAGTATTCACAAAAATTTTTAAAGTCTGTATTTTCTTTAATCTTCAACTTAAAAAAAAATACTTTGTTGCTATTCTGTTTCTGAACACTCCTATCTGTTTAGTTATATGTATTTAACTCTTTTAACTGTGCTTTATATATACAATTCCATCTCAGAATTTGATTAAATTTGTTGTCATTGTAAACTTCTACCATTCCAGTTATAACTGTCTTGGAATCAGTGTCCCAGTTTTAGGTATAAAGTCACCAAAAGTATATATTAAAATTTTTAATTTTGTATTTTAAAGCAAGCGATGTTCAAAATATAAATAAGTTATTTTTCTTTAACATCTTGTGTTAACTACTTCTGGCCAGTATTGATAGGCTTTCTTTTATTGTATTTTAGATTTATTTCACTTCTAGCAATGTTTGAGGAGCAGATACCATTTTGCCTTTATCTGTTGAGTTTCTGCTAGTTTGGGGGAATCAAATGAATATGGTATGTTTTCCTGCCCTCACAAGGTTTGTGTTCCAACTTGGAAAGGGAAGCAGAATAACTTGAGTATGATGATATATGGTGTAGTAATGACAAAATACAGTGATGCGATCCAGTCCTACCATTTGCCTGGCACTGTGCTTAGACACTTTAGATATATCTTGTTTCACTTTCACAACCCTGAATTACAGTGAGAAAACAGAATCAGAAAATAAAAGTTCCTTGTCCCCAGATGCTATGGCCCAGAACAGTATTAACAAACTCTGTGTAATAAAGGTCTAGCATTTTTTTCTTCTTAATTTCCATTCTGTTGCAAGCTGATTGTTTTGTAAAATATAAATAATGATTAACTAGAAAAATAAAACCTTAAAAAGACATATAAAATACAAACCTAATTTGCTATAAGTTTCCTAAATGCTCTCAATTTCTGTATTGTCTTGTCACAAAAGTGGTAAACAGTTTGCAGGCCAGCTCTGGTTCTGGGACCATATTTTGATTGGCACTGATCTACATCCCTCTATGGGAGCTCCCAGAGAATCCTGTTTGTATCTCAATCATGGACTCTCCCTACTCGAAAAACAGGGCTGCAACATAACTGGAATAATAATATACATGAATAGCTGTCTGCAAAGGAGGTAGTCTATTTAAGGTATTCATTTGCACTGTAAGGTTCAGAATTAAGCAGCATCTTCTTGCTAGCCTAGAAAACCATGGTAGATCAGGAGAAATTCATCTACTTACAAAACTGTGTTTTGTACATACACCATACCTTAAGTTTTCATGCTCTCACTGTACACTGAAGGTCTCAGTAATTGTAATAATAAATAGAAAGATATGAGGGTAGTATTCTCTCTCTTATTAGAGTAGGAATTTCATGTATCTTGTATTCACTTCTGTATAATAATTGCCAAGAACAGTGTCTTGTACATGATCTTCAAATAGTTGTAAATTAATGAAGTATTTTTGCATACAATGTTAGTATAATGTGGTTCAGAATACTGCAGGCATTGGCCTCAAAATCCCATATGCCACTTCATAACTGTGTGACTTTGGGTAAGTTATTTGACTTATGTAAGCCTGTTCCCACATCTGTAAGATGAAGAAAATTGTAACACCTACTTCTTCAAGGTGTCTTGGATTTTAAATGAGAAAATACATGTAAAGCCTTTAACAAAGTACCTAGCATATAGTAAACTCTTAAAAAACATTAATTTTGCTTTTATTAGTTGATGGATAATGTTCTAATATCCTGTATTTAGAGAGGACATCCACGTAAAATACATGAAAATTTTAATGGAAACTATCCTCATCTACTCAATCTTATATATTAAGATAAATTTATTCAGAAACAGGCGTATTGTGTATTATTACTACTATATTTGGAGGTCTAGCATGTACAATTGGAGTCCCAAAAAAGAGACTAGAAAGAAAATGTTGAAGAAATAATGACCATAGATTTTCTAAATTGAGTGAAAAAAATAGTTATGGAGCCAAGAAGCTCAGTGAACCTCAAGTAAAATAAATACAAAGAAACCATACCTGAGAGCATTTACTGGTTGTGATAGTCCAACCAGTAAAGTTCAGTGATGGAAGAGGAAATCTTGAAGGAGCTGTCTTGGGAAACGACACATTACGCACAAGGTAACAATGCTTTGAAGGATGGATGGCTTCTCATTTTTTAAAAAAGTTGTGGCAAGAAGATAATGAAATTGGCATATTTAAAGTACTGAAAGAAAAAGCAAACAAGCAAAAGAACCTGACAGCTCAGACTTCTATGTAGAGCAAAGCTACCCTTCAAATAATGAAGGTAAAATAAAAGACATTTTTAGATAAATTAGTTCATTACTAGCAGATCTGCACTAAAGATCTAAAGAACTAAAGAACAGCAGAAAGGATGTTTTTCAGGCTGAAAGAAAATGATACCAGATGACAACTTGGATTTATAGGAAGGAATAAAGTACACTGATACAGTGTATAAGTAAATACATTAAAAACTATGTATTTCCTCTTTTATTCGTTTCTTTAAAAATATATATATGCCATTTAACTAAAACTTATTGTAACTATACATATATATTTGGTAACCCCCCCTCTAAAAAAAAAGGCAGGGAAAGGGAACAGAGGGAAACAGAAGCAGATAGGACTAATATAAAACAAATAACAAATTTTAGGCCTGCATACAGCTGTATCAGTACATACTATAAATGTAAATGGAGTAACACTCCAATTTAAAAGTAGAAAGCAAGTCCTAACTGTATACTATTTATAAGAGACATCCTTTAAATACAGAGACACATATTTTGAAACTGAAAGGATGAAAAAATATTCAATGCAAATGCTAAGTTAGCAAAATCTGAGGTGGCCATATTAATATTAGATAAAGTAAACTTTAAGATGATGTTTTACCAGAGGTAAAATGGGACATTTTGTTATCAAGAAGATATTACAGTTCATTAAGAAGGTACCACAGTTATAAATGTCTGTGTACCTAATAGCAGTTTTAAACTTTATGAAACAAAACGTGATAAAAATAAAAGAAAATACAGGAAAAAAGTCATAATAGTGGTTGGAGATGTTAACACCCCCCTCTCAGTCATTGGTAGGATAAATAGTTTAAAAGCAGTAAAATTATCTAAAATGAATAAAGGCTGCCCACATCAAATATTGGCTAGAACGTGTGAAAACAAGAGCTTTCGTACATTGCTTGGTGAAAATGTTAGATGTCATAACCAGTTTGGGAAGAGATTTGGCAGATTTTTACAAAGTTAAACATACACCTACCTTTTTACCCAGCAATTCCTTGGTGTTTATCCAAGAGAAATGAAAACATATGTCCAGAAAAGACTTGTTCAGGAGTGTTCATAGGAACTTTATTCATGATATCCCAAAGCTGTGTAAACAACCTAGATGTCCACCAGCAGAGGAACTGATAAATAAATTGTGCTGTTACTAAGGTATAAAAAGAGGCTACTGATATACCTAAAACATGCATCAATTTTGTAGACATTATGTTGAGCAAAAAAAGACCCCAAAGAATACAAACTGTATGATTCCCTTCATGTAAAGTACTACAATAGACAACTTGATTCTAGTGAAGAAAATTAGGAGTTTTTGGTGTATGGAAAGGGGAAATTGATCCGGAAAGGGATATAAAGGAGCTTCCTGGGGAACTAGAAATGTTGTATTTTGATAGGAGTATGTTTTACACAGGTAGATCTTTTTGTCAAAACTCAAACTATACACTTAAGATTTATACATCTCAAGGTATATCAGTTTTACTGCAAAAAAAGTTAAATATTGAACTATTGTTTGTAGGGTTTTTTTTCTTGATGATATTGAGTTGGCAATTCTAAAACTGCTTACTCTATATTCGAGGATTGTGCAAATGAGTAAATATATTGAGGAAGCCAGATTTCTCACTTCTGGGGAAAGAAGTTACAGTGGGGGGTGGGAGAAGACTATATTGTATTATATTGTTGGATTGGCATTGGAGATGTCCATATTAACTCATGCTTTTAAATATACAAATAAGGCAAAATAGATATATTTCTATAAACAGTATGTATGTATACTATAAATGGGTGCATATACAGTATATGCATGTATTTGTATATACAGCATATATACATAGGTGTGTGTACACATGCACATAAAACATAGTTCCTATATCTCTGTACTGAAAGAACCTAGAAGCAATGATGCATCAATAACAGTGAGCACCTCTAGTGCCTGATTTTGGGTTCTAAATACCCTTCGTCTATAAAAGGAACCAGGACTCTCATAGAAAGGACTGAATCTAGGGCTGGGTAAGGGAAAGTACTAAATGAAGCTGGATCTTCTTACTGTGCCAGAAAGTAAAGAAATGGTTCACATAATCACAGGAACATGTCAGAAGGATCCAGAAGCCAACTTGAAAGGGTTCCCACTGTCGGCATCAGGGACAATTTGACTATCGAAATATGAATGATATTAATAGGTAATGCATTGAATAAAATAAGAATTCATTCGTCCCTACTGAAACATACAATGGAATAAATAAATGAATGAATAAATAAATAATGGAAGGATGGAGAAAGCTCCTTACAGTAGCGTTCTAACTAATAAATAGAGAAATGACAATGAAGTTAGAAATCATTAATGGGATTTAAAACTAGTGGGTAGAAAATTTGGTGACGAGCAGGATATTTACATTAGTCTCTAAATGTCTCCCCTCAGATTGCTTATTAATTTTAAAGGGGAAAATAGTAAGCCAGTAATGGAAAAACCTGTCTGACACCACTTTAACCAAGTCGTCAAACCTAACACATTCAATATTGGGACCAGCTGATATTATGTGGCTCCTAATAAGATGAAGTGAGAAAGGCAAATATCACTTCAGTGCAAATCCTGTGGAAAATGCATAATCTGAACCTAATCATGAGGAAACATCAGACAAATCCAAACTGAAATGTCAAGGTCAAGAAACACTAACAAAGGCTGTTCCAGATTAAGGGCTAAAAAGATAATGACAACTAAATAATATATGCTTTTTAAGTTAAATACCCAGGGGAGGAACTACCAAGGACATCATTGGGCCAATTGACAGAATTTATTGGGACTGTGGATCAAACAGTATTCTTGTGTAAGTGTTAAATTTCCTGATTTTATTAACCATTGTGTGTGAGATTGTCCTTGATCTTAGAAAATGATTAATGAAAGGGTAAGGGGGCAGAGTGACTTCCAACTTACTCTTAATTGGTACAGAAAAAAATGCAGTAAACATTTTGCATATTAATATGTGCATAGGAAGTCCATGCATATATGAGTAGATTGATAATACAAAATGTAAGCAATTGGGTGATCTGAGTGAAAGATATCGTGTACTAGTTTTAAAACTTTTCTCCAAGCTTGATGAAATTATATAAAGTTCCTTCACAAAACTATATATATATATTTTTTTTTTTTCTCCCCCAGAAGATAGCATTGGCTTCTTTTCTTGCCCTGGTGGATTAGGTTTTAAATAGTTAATGTTCATACCTTCTTTGGATATCTTTCAGCTAATTGGAGTGTACCTTTCAAATATTATAAAAATAGAGTAAATTTAAGTATTTGTGTATTATAGTTAAGATTTTTTGGTACAGTTTTACTCTCATTTTTAAAATTTGTTTTATAAAATTCTAGTTGCTTTGAAAAATATAAAGGTATAAAAATTTTGAATAAGTCTCCAGGAAATACATATTATTTGTGATAACACTTTAATATTTGAATCATGATAGTAAGTTTGTTGAATATGTATTTTTAGTGTTTCTCATTGTGCTGTGTCCAGTGTTCCTGGGAGTTATATAGAGCCCTTGTTTGTGTAATATACTTGGGAGAATTGAGGGCCTAAGAGTATAAATGTGTTATCTGTGATGTTACCACCAGCTTAGAGATTCTTATTTTCTTTTGTGTCACTAACTACTTTGAAATGTTATGAAAGCTGTGGCTTCTCTCCCATGCATATGTGTATTGCTTTTTTTTCATATAATGCAGGGGGTTTCACGGACACCCTTCACCCTATCCACTGACCCCTCCCTGCAAGCTTAAGTGAAACTGTGTACTGAAGTTTAATGTTCACATTTATTCGTTAGCAAGAAGTGTTTCACTCCAGTTCAGTATTTTTCTTAGTGCCGTTCTAGGACAGCCAGCTTCAGAATCGTTTGTGGTACTTGATTTAAAAAAAAAAAATGGATTCCAGAATCTACTGTCCATTCATTCATTCACCAAATATTTGTTAATGTCTACTACATGCCAAACACTGTTTTAGGCAGTAGTAATACAGCAGTGGATTAAATCCCTGCCCTCGTGGTTATCACATTCCTCTGGTGAAGACAGACAATAAGCAAATAAACACATAAAATGTATAGTATGTCATATGGTAAGTATTGTGGTAGGGATCCCATGGTAGGGATAGGAAGGTCAATTTAAATAAGGTATTTGGGGAATGTCTCACTAAGAAGGCAACATTTTAGCAAAGCCCTGAAGAAATAACGGAGTGAATCATTCAGATGTTCCAGGAAGAGACAAGAGAAAGTGCAAAGATTTGTGAACAGCACAGGTACCTGTTAAAGTTCAAGATACAGCAAGGAATACAACGTGGCTGAATCTAGAGTGAGGAAAGTGTTGGCAGGTGACCGTGGGGAAGGGGAGTTCAAATAGAGTTGACAGGATTTGACTGCTATCTTTAAAGTGTTATTACTTGCATTATAATGGACAACGGTGGAAATAGGGGAACCGTTAGTATATTATTAATAATCAAAGTGAGGGCAGTGGTGACTCAGACCAGAAATTGCAATAGAAGACATGGTGAGAAACTGGATACATTTTGAATGTAGAACTGACAGAATTTAAGATTCATTGGTAGAATATGAGAGAAATAGAGGGCTCAAAAATGACTTCAAAGGTTGGGGCTTGAACAACTACAAGACATTTACTGACGTGGAGGAACGAATTGAGTAGCGGGAAGATCTGAAATCGGTTGTGAACTTTGGATGTTTTGAGCTATCAGATGTACAAGTGAAATGCTGAGTTGAATGTATACATCTTGAAGTTCAGAAGAGAGGTCTGAGCAGAGAATATGAATTTGGGAGTTGACCGCACAGTATTTAAAGCCATTAGACTGGAAGAGGTCGTCAAGGTAAAGTGTTGAAAACAAGAAAAGAAGTCTAAGAACTGAAGTCTGTGGCACTCCGCACCCTGGAGATGAGAAAGAATCACTATGAAGGTCTGAAAAGGAACACCCAGTGAGGCAAAACCAGAAGACCAGGAAAGCAAGTGAAAAGGGGGTTGCGAGGAGGAGGGAGTACTCAACTTTCCACGTTAATGGGGACAAGTAAGATGACATCTAAACTTTGGATTTAGCAAGAGAAGTAATCCTTAACCTTGACAAAAGCAGTTGCAGTGCATGCTAGGGATAAAAACTTGACTAGGATGGGTTCAAGAGGAAGAATTGGAGACAGCTAATATAAAGCATTTTCTAACACACCATTCATTGTAAAGCAATTATACTCCAATAAAGATGTTATAAAAAATAAAGCATTCTCTTTCAAGGTGGCTAATGGAAAATGCTAATGGAAAATGATTTATATCAGGTTTTCTATAATTTGGGCCAGGAATTTTTTTTTTTCATGTGGACCATTTTTTTAAAGTCTTTATTGAATTTGTTACAATATTGCTTCTGTTTTATGTTTTGGTTTTTTGGCCGTGAGGCATGTGGGATCTTAGCTTCCCAACCAGGGATCAAACCCACACCCCTTGCATTGGAAGGGGAAGTCTTAACCACTGGATTACCAGGGAAGTCCCAGGAATTTATTTTTTTATTACACCCTAATATGATTCTTACATGCACCAGGTTTGAGAACCCCTGTTTTAATGTATGATTGGTGTTTGCTGGCCAGTCATTCTTCAGTGTAGCAAGTGCAAATGATTTAAAAATTAAATGAAAATTCTTATTTAACTGCTGACTCAGTGGCTAAAATTTGCAGTTGTCAGTGACTCTCATCAATCCAGTTACAAAACAGGAACATAGAGGCCAGGGACAAAAGTAAAAGTTCTTTTTGTAATTCCTGTTTCCCAGAAAGGATGTCTAATCAGCCAAAATAAGTTGAAAAATTTCAAAAATATTGACATCTTGAAATTCTCCTCTTCAAATATTGTTTAATATTTAGCATCCTTTATTTTAAAGAAAACAATGAAAAGGTGAATTAGTTTTGAGTTACAACTGCCAAAATCTGCTCAGAATTTAAGCACCAGTTTCTAGCGATGTCTTGGAAATAGTGTGGAATAAAAATCAAACTGTTGTGTTGATTTATCTGCTTTGGGGAAATTTTTTTAAATGTTATTTATTAAAATGAACCCATTTCAGGTTAGAGTAATGTTTTTTAAACTTCACATACTAATGAAGGAACCCAACGTGGTTTAAATGTCTCTACACTGTTTATACTATGAAATTAGGAATGAAGGAACCTTCTAAAGTCATTACAATACGACTTACCCAATTAAGGCTTTAGGCGATGTTAAATTATTTCAGACCAAAGAAAGTCTGTCTCATTTTTAAAAGACTCCAAAAGAAAGTAACTTAAACTTTCCTAAGCAATTTATTCATTTACTTTCAAAATGATTCTCTTTATATTTAAAGTAACATTTAAAAGCCCGTTTTCTGGTTCTGAAGAACCTAGGGGCAGGACAGGAATAAAGACACAGATGTAGAGAATGGACTTGAGGACACGGCGAGGGGGAAGGGTAAGCTGGGACGAAGTGAGAGAGTGGCATGGACATATATACACTACCAAATATAAAATAGATAGCTAGTGGGAAGCAGCCACATAGCACACGGAGATCAGCTCATTGCTTTGCGACCGCCTAGAGGGGTGGGATAGGGAGGGTGGGAGGGAGACGCAAGAGGGAGGGGATATGGAGATATATGTATACGTATATCTGATTCCCTTTGTTGTACAGCAGAAACTAACACACCATTGTAAAGCAATTATGCTCCAATAAAGGTGTTAAAAAAATAATAAAAAAAGCACACTTTCCCTTATTGTATATATTCCTATCTAAATTACAAATTGCAGTTTGCTAATTGTAGCTTACCAGAACAGCCCTAAATTGAATGGCTGGGTTGACTACTAGTGTGACATGGGATAAGTCATTTTACTTTAGTAATGCCACTTCCTCATCTCTATAATGTTGGCATTATAGAATCCTAAGAGAAAAAGATGAAGAAAATATTATGGACTTCAGATAATACAGGTGTCACATTTAGTGATGGAAGTTATTGCCTGGCTTTCACATTGGACTCCAAAGCTCATGCCTAATTTGTTCATCCCATTACCTCTAGCGCTTAGCATGGTGCCTGACTTGAGTAAATGATAAATAGCTGTTGACTTGCTGGGAGTCAGGGTAGCTCATTACGGGAATAAACATTTGAACTGAACTTAAGAGAAGAGGAGACTTTTGGCAGAAGAGGAAGCCGTATGAGACAGGGAGAATAGCATGAGAAAGACTGCAGGTGAGGCAGAATCCCAGCTGGTTTGAGGGAAATGGTAGGAAATGAGACTGAAGCCATGTCCACAATGTAGAAGGCCTTGAATGCCAGGTTAATCTGTATTTACATTGAGTCAGTCTTTTAATGTCT
Source organism: Grampus griseus (assembly GCF_964374135.1). NCBI lineage: Eukaryota > Metazoa > Chordata > Mammalia > Artiodactyla > Delphinidae > Grampus > Grampus griseus. The sequence goes on from NC_139007.1 coordinate 66,545,767, forward strand.
CAGAGCCTTAGTGTGAGTAAAACATGACCTGCCTAAATTTCAAGGTTGTGGTAAGGACCAGGTAAGGGGAAGTGGAGCAAAATATAATTGTACCTGGAAGAAAATGAAAATCAACGTATGGAACTTTTTAAAAAATGGAATATATGAGAGGATTGTTTTATAAGAGAAGAGAAGTTAAATATACAAATTCAGTAATTTGAAGGGTTACTTTTCTTTAGGTTTCTGTATGTTGTACTACTTATCTATAGTAGTATGTAGAGAATCTCACATTACAGAATACTCAACTAAGTATCTGGACTGTATGCAGTACTTGTAGTTATTGATGACTTAGTGGATCTTTACAAAAGGCAAATTACAGTTGTTTTCAACATAATTAAGTCATGTGTTCTCTCCAACTTTAATGTGCATACAGATCACCTGGGGGACCTTGATGCAGTGCAGATTGTGGTTCAGGAAGTCTGGGGTAGGCTAGAAGAGTCTGCATTTCTAACAAGCTCCCAGGTGTTAGCAGTGCCACTGGTCCATGATTATAATAAAGGTCAAATGAAAATATAAACTGAAAATCAGTAGTCCATCCGAAATTCTAACAGATTTTACTCTTGTATTTTTAAAGCAAATTTTTGTCTTATTTTATAGCATGTAGCATAAATTTTAAGCCAGGAAAGAAGAAGAGGCAACTAGCAGGTTCTTCACTGATTTTGCATTTCTCTTTACAGCAACCCAGTGATGTATTATTTTCCCCTTTTTAGAACCGAGGTAACTGAGATTTAGAGTTGGTAAATAAAATGTTAGAAGGTCAAGTTTGCGTAGCTGTCGGTCTAATGTTCATGTGTTTGCTGTAACCACTATAGCATCTTAGTTCTTTGTTTGTTTTCATATATTTGTACAGATTAATTTTTCCCTCTTTAGTGAAAATCGTTTAGTATGTTGTTATTTTACGTTTAATTTTAAATTCAATTTAGCCTATTTCTGTCCTGTGCATAAAAGTTGCCAGTTTTGCTGAAAGGACACTCCTGTAATTCCATTATAGACCTTTTCTGAAACACAAAACCACAAAAGAGAACTAGTTATGTGTCTTGAGGAAGATGGCTTTTCATGAAGTCTGTCAAGCCCTAGGCAGTTGGTAGAATCCCATGATAAAGTGGGGAGATTGCCAGAATATATCAGAGCTGTACCATGCAAAAATAGGTTTTATCACAGAAGTATGATTGTCATCATAATGTATATTTTTATTTGACTTTTTTACTGCAGTCTAACATTGACATAAAAATATTTCTTTTAGAATGTGAAACACAGAAAGTATGCAAGGTGGAAGGCAACATATATTCACAATTGTTTAAAGAATGGAGAGACTCCTCAAGCAGGGCCTGTTGGGATTGAAGAAGATAATGGTATGTATTTATCTAAGTAAAATGATTTAGTAGAATCATAATTGCTCAGTATATTATTATTCAGAGTTTTTAGAAGGAGTGATACAATTTTGTTTCCTTCATCAGGTCCGAAATCAGGTGTAAAATTATAAACTTAGGGACAAGTGAAAAATTAAGGCCAAACTGTTCTAATATCTGACTGTGTCAACTGCTCTAATATCTGTCTCCGGCCTCTAATCAGATTTCTTTCCTACGTGGGACAGGCAGTCCTTTTTTAATCTATAAAATGTTTCCAAACCACAAAGAACACTGAATTTATTTTGTATATACCTGAGGTGGGTTTTTTGGGGGGAGAGGGGCAGGTAATACTTTCACATGGTTAAAAATTTATACAGTATATAAGAAATATGAAGTGAAATTCTCCTTTCCACCATACCCTTTATCTTCCCAGATTCTACTGAAACCCAAATAAGTAAATAATGTTTTTAGTGTTTTGTGTATTTTTACAGAGATTATTTTTTATAAATTACTAGTAAATAGGAATATATACCCTCACTTTTTTCACACAATTGGTAATACACACACTGTTCTACATCTGGTTGGTTGGTTTATTTATTCATTCATTTGGAGGACTATTTAGAATTTTATAATGCCACTCAGTAAAAAAGCAACACTACAGTTCTACCTATAAATACTATGTGTAAACTATTTTTGCAGCTCTTCTCCTAGAGGAGCAAGCTTTTATGCATCATTTCAAGTGAATTTTTTGCTATCTATTCCTGAAGGACACTTCATGATATATCCTTGTTTAATCTTGAGGTAGCCTTTTTCACATAGAATGCTTCTTGCAGTCATATAATAAATGCCTTGCATTCATATAATGCCTTAAAGCTTGCAGATCATTTTCATGTATCTCATACCCTCAAAAATCTCCAAGAGATAGTTGGTGTTATTTCTGTTTTACAGAAGAGGAAATTGAGGTTCTGGGTTTTGGCCTGCCTAATGTCATGGAACCACAGAGAAGGAGAACCAGAAGTTGAATTATTACTCAAAGTCCTTTGTTCTTTTTACTAACACTATAGCATGAATACTGTAATATTAAGTTGTTATTAAGTGTTTAAAGTTAACTATTCTAAGACATGGTTAAGTTTTGGAGTTATTTACAGCATGGCGGTGAAATGGGATTTTTTTCAAGTGTATTGCTACAACCTTATTTCTCACTTTTTCATTTAATATTTCGGAATGTTTTACATACTTCCTTCGCTGCTTTAATACTGACCACAGTCAGGCATGTTTTATGTTAGTTCTACTGTTTACAAAACCATTAGTCACTTCCAGTTTTCCAGAAGAAAAGATCCAAGATCCTTAGCCTACCAAGCAAGACTCACCACGATCTGGCACTGACCAGTTTTATTTCCTACTCCTGTCTCCTGTTGTCTTTGTCCACTAGGGCTGCCAGAGCAAAATACCATAGACGGGGTGGCTTAAACAAAAGGCATTTATTTTCTCACAGTTCTGGAGGCTGGAAAATCCAAGATCAAGGTCCAGCAGAGTTTGGTTTCTGGTGAAAATCTACTTCCTGGCTTTCAGAGGACCACCTTCCTTCTGTTCTCATATGGTGGAGTGTCAAGGAGAGGGGGCAAAGGAGGGGGAGAGGCGCAGATCATTCCTGTTGGATTAGGGCTCCTCCCTTATGACCTCACTTAACCTGTAGTTACCTCTAAAAACTCTGTCTCCATATACCGTCACATTGGGGGTTACGGCTTCATCATACGAATTTTGGGGGGACAGTTCAGTCCATAACACCTATATAAACCCTTTATTATATCCATAGAAGTTAACGGCAAGAAAGTACCTTTGTCTCTTTCTTTAATTAAAACCATTTCTCCCTCCTAAAATGTTCATCTTTCTTTACCTGTCTGAATCCTGCCTTTCTGTAAAAGCCTTCATGTGAATTTCTGCAGAGCTATTTTATGTATGTATTTATAGTTTCTTATAAAATATATATTTAATAAAGTGAGTATTTTTATAATTTATGAGAATGTTTATAATTTATAGAGCACATGCTAGGTGTTAGGCACTGTGATAGACGTTTTACATATATTATCTAATTTAGTCCCCATATAATTCTGTTGGTAGCTGGGCATCCCTATTTAAGCTCTAATGACTAGTTAACGGAACCTAGGATTTGAACCCAAATCTTTATCATTCTAACGTCTATGCTCTTATTCTACATTTAAGTGGATGTATTTTTTCCTCAACCAGATAACAAGACTTAACACGTATATATTTTCCCCATTGAGCCTTCCAGGAAAATGTCCCAATCAACCAATCAACTTAACATAATCTAGTCTTCCCTTGAGAACATAGTACCAACATGATGAGAAACACTTCTGTGCTTTAGCCATGGTATAGAGCCCCAAATTTGTAATGACCTCCCATTTCCTAGGGCATACCCTTGTGCTTGCATTTTTTAAATCTTATACATTTTTTTCATTCATTTTTTAAGAAACTTTTTTTTTCTTTTTTAAAGTCATTTTGTCGGCGTTACCTGGGTACTAGGGTTGGATAAGACATGGTCCTGTACTGTAAGAGCTTACATTCTCATGGGGAGCTATAGGTTAATAAGTAGTTATAGTACATGTTGGTAAGAAGTGGTGCCTGAGCTGAGTCTTAAAAGATAAATTGAACTAATTAAGTCAGGTAAAGAAAAAAGGGAAGGATGCTACAACTGAAGAGAATAGCATCTTCAAAGGCAGGGAGACGGATTGAGAACTGGCCAACTGTAAGAACTGAAAGAAAGGGAAAAAAAAGAAGAAAAATGTTTTTGAAAGTGAATTGGAGAAAGATAATTCTGCAGGTTGTAATGTGAATCCAGGAGCAGTAATCCAAATTATAAATAATGAAAATCTGGGTAAGTTATTGGCCAGGGGGGAATAAAGAGAAGGAAGTATAGTTAAGGAAGTGTAATCAATAGGATCAAGGAACAGTTTAATATGAGACAAGAGGGAGAAAACAGAAAATGATTCCTGTTTTGGGCTTTTGTGCTCAGAGGCATGGTGATTCCATTCAAAGAAATGGCTAAATACAAGATGAGCAGGTTGGTGGGAAAAGTCAAGGGAAGGCATTGAGATGCTAATGTGATTACTACTTGAAGAAGTTCAATAGCGATTAGATATTCTACCCAAGATTTCAGAAGAAAGGTCAAGGCTGAAAGTAGAATTTTGGAGTTGTCAGTTTGAAAGGAAGAAGTGAAGCCAAAGTAAAATGCTGGATCACCCAGGGGGAATGGGTTGCTTAAGAATTAAAACCAAAGGTGGAACCAACCTTTTTTCACCTTTAGTAATCATATTAAATTGGAGTCTGAAGCAGAGACACTTTCGTTATTACATATAAGGTACATACACATATGTGTAGTAAATGTAAAAATACATGTAATATTCCTAATTACTCTCAAACATTTGATTTGAAAGATACTTCACTGCTTATATATGCTTATGTATGAAAATACACCATGAAAAAAATCTTTGTTTTTTTAAACATATCATTTTACTTTTCAGTAGTATTTCTGAGGTATCATTCTAGATACACTGAAATACCTATAAATGATCAATTTTGTTTTTCAGGCACTCTTTCAGCATCAGTAACTTTCTCTAATCTTAAACTTTTTAACCTTTTTCTCTTGAAAGTGTTGATTATTATCTTGATCTCTTTTGTTCTGAAATGGTTGTTTTAAGCCCTCTATAATACTATAAATTATTAAATCTATGTAATTTTTATTTTGCTTTCCCAAAATTGGCTTAAATTGAGCTTGTAATTTTTATTCATTATTTGCATTCAGTTTTTATAGAGCTTCTGGATAGTAAAAATTGTTAGCTATAGAATACTAATAATCCTTTTAGATATAAAGGAGAATATTTTCATTGTATACTTTTCAACCTGTTAATTTAAAAAATACCCTGGTGTCATTAGGTGTTAATGTCATAACATCTAACAGTGTCTGCTCAGAAATGGCTTACGGCTCTAAAAGAGGATGTTATTAAATCTGAATATGTATGCAAAAACTCTTCTTTAAAACTGGTTTTTCTTTTTCTCAGTGTAGCATTATATTCTCTTGTGTTTTTAAATTTTATAAGATATTCTAGGTGTAAAAGGTATTATGTTTAATAAAAGTCTAATTTTCTGTCATTCTGGAATTGAATTCTAGTAAAGCTAGTAAAAAATAATAGATACTATACCTTAGTTAATTTAGAGTAAGAGAAAAAGAAGTATACTTAATTTTTGAAAACAGTACTATGTCACCATATTGTCAGAAAATACTTAAGGAAGCCATATGATTGGTACAAAAAAGTGTTCTAGAAAAAATTTAGGCTCAACTGAAGGAGTATCTGTTAACATTCAAACTCTAAGTTTCCATATCCACTTGGATATGGAACAACAAAGTGGCTCTCTTATTACTCCTTTCTACATAGACAGCTCAATGTGAAATTTTATTCCTTTGTTTTTGTTGATTAATTTGTTGAACAACACACAGGTAATCATTTAATAGCTAGTAAACAATAAATATTGAGTAAAAGGCAGCTGTCAGAAAGTAGAGTTCTTATGGAGAGCATAAATGTGACATGTTTTGCCAAAAATGTCCTCCATTTTTCATAAATTTAAAGAAAATTTATTTTTAAGAAAAATATAATATATGCAAAGATTTTACAGAGTTGGAAAGTATTAATTTAAAGAAATGTTGATCATACTGCCAGGCACAACTAAGTGTTTCAAGAAAAGGAAAAAAATTTAAACAATTATTTTAAGAGAAGCTGCTTATCAATTGCATTAAATAGAATTACATTCAAATGTCTGTCATGTCCGTATAGCAAAATAAGAATATTTGGCATTTCTATTTCAAAATACAGATCTTCCTCAACTTACAATGGGGTTATATCCTAATAACCCATCATAAACTGGAAATATAATTTGAAAATACATTTAATACACCTACCCTACTGAACATCATAGCTTAGCCCAGCCTACCTTAAAAGTGCTCAGAACACTTACAGTAGCCCACAGTTGGGCAGAGTCATCTAACACAAAGCCTATTTTATAATAAAGTGTTGAATATCTCATGTAATTTACTGAATAGTGTACTGAAAGTGAAAAATAAAATGGTTGTAAGTGTATCGGTTTTTTACCCTTGTGGTTGCGTGGCTGACTGGGAGCTGTGGCTGCAGCTGCCCAGCATCACAGAGAGTACTATACTGCATATCGCTAGCCTGGGAAAAGATCAAAATTCAAAGTATGGTTTCTACTGAGTCCCTATCACTTTTGCACCATTGTACAAAAACCCCATGAATCAGGGACTGTGTGGACCTCATTTAACATTGCATGTATATTATATAATAGATGTTGAGGAAAATGAAGATGCTGGAACAGCCTCTCTGCCCAGTCAGCCACCTCAGCCGTCATCTTCAGCGTATGACCCAAGCAACATGCCATCAAGCAGCTATACTGGAATACAGATTCCTCCCGGTGCCCACGCTCCAGCTAATACCCCAGCAGAAGTGCCTCATAGCACAGGTAGGAAATTGAAGCTTAACGAATTTGAACTCTCCTTTCATAAATAACAACTGTGCTTCTCATATTTGTGCCTCATAATGATGGTCCTAAAGCATGATAAGATCTTTAAGTTCCACTTGAACCCACCAAAAAGTTACATCCTTTTCGTTGAAGTTTTAATATTAGTTGTATTTTAATTTTTTAAGAAATGACAAAATATATTTATGTGCAATTGATTACTATTGACCTTATGTTTTATTAATAAGTAAAGTTCCTGTGCTTTTCGTGTGTGTGGCTGTTTTCTTTTTCTTCCCCTCCCTTTCTTTCCCCTTCACTGTTCAAGAATAGCACTGAGGTGAGTGGGGCTTATTATAGGATGTGTCTGTCAGGTTCCCACTGTGATCGCAAGATTCATTTTTCTTGACTTATTCCCTTAGGACTCTGCCTCCTCCCTCAACATGGGTATTACTGATGAAGGAGCAAGCTTTGAGCACAGAATCTCAATAGCCGTGGATTCACAGACAAGTGAAAGGAGGGGGGGGTTGGGGTTTGGTGGTTTGGTTTTTTAATATTACAAACGTGCCTAAAAATAAACCACAGAAGTGATGCCTGCTATCTTTGAATAAATTAGTACTATATGTCTGTGTTTTCATAGAAAAAAGATCTGACAAAACTAGTCTCCAGGAATAAGTCAATGTCATAATATAAACTTTTGAAAGTTGCAGATACCCTTATTTACTTGTATTGTTGACAGAGTATAACCCTTACTTCCAAATAGAGGGGCATTTAAAACCATAGTTTAAATAAATCTTATATTTAATTAATTTTTTTTCCAAAAATTGTTTTTAAACTTTTATCTCAGCATAAGGGTAATCTATGGTAGTAACCTATATATTTCAAAATATTTAATTAATAGAATAAAAGTTGCCTTTGCGCCTTGATTTCTACTATTGCGGTTATTCACCATTACTTCATTGACTTTCAAATTTTCAGCCTCAGTTTACCCAAACCATTTAGGTTATTTTGCATGAGTTGAACAACATTTAAGAGTTTTCTGTTTTGACCCTTGTAGCAGCAATTACGATTAGTTTCTTTCCTCCTGTTTTACAGCTTTCAACTTCATATCATCTACAAATAATGCAAACATTTTTGTAAGCATATTGATGAACATGATAATTTTAACACTGATCTCTTTAGTATCATCATTCTGTATATTTTACCCTGCCTGACTTTTCATTGCTTTAAGGTCTATGTGATAGAATTAATAGACCAATTTCCATTAGTTTTGTAAGTAAAATTTCATGGAACACTGTTTTAAATATTTTATTATCTTTTGGGAATATTCAGTATTTCCAGGGTAGAATGAAGTAAGCAAAACCAGCTACATATTTAGATGTATTTGCCTTTGATAAATACTGCTCAAGTTACACTATTGGTAGTAAGTTTAAAAACTGACCAAGAGCCTCCAACACAAGCATCTTTACAGAAGGGTGAAGTGAGAATAAAATACACTTGGGAGTCACATAGTATTAGTAATTAGTTTCTACTCCTTGCTAAACCACAAACTCAACTGTTACTCAGTTCCCGACTGAGGTTATTCTCTCTTTTAAAATGAAATTAATCATACTTCTCATAGTTGTTTCAATTATTAAAGGGGAAGAAGTATGAAAGTTGACTACTATGCCTAACACAAAATCAGTGTTCAGCAAATTAGCTTCCTTTTCCTTTTTTTTTCCTTTTTCTTTTCCCATATATTTTATTACAGAATTTTTTTTTTTTTTTTAAGATGTTGGGGGTAGGAGTTTATTTATTTATTTTGGGTTGTGTTGGGTCTTCGTTTCTGTGTGAGGGCTTTCTCTAGTTGCGGCAAGTGGGGGCCACTCTTCATCGTGGTGCGCGGGCCTCTCACTATCACAGCCTCTCTTGTTGCGGAGCACAGGCTCCAGATGCGCAGGCTCAGTAGTTGTGGCTCACGGGCCTAGTTGCTCCGTGGCATCTGGGATCCTCCCAGACCAGGGCTCGAACCCGTGTCCCCTGCATTTGCAGGCAGATTCTCAACCAGTGTGCCACCAGGGAAGCCCCTATTACAGAATACTGAGTAGAGTTTCCTTTGCTATACAGTAGGTTCTTGTTGGTTATCTTTTTTTTTTTTTGACATCTTTATTGGAGTATAATTGCTTTACAGTGTTGTGTTAGTTTCTGCTTTATAACAAAGTGAATCAGCTATATGTATATATATATACATCCCCATATCCCCTCCCTCTTGCGTCTCCCTCACACCCTCCCTATCCCACCCCTCTAGGTGGTCACAAAGCACTGAGCTGATCTCCCTGTGATATGCGGCTGCTTCCCACTAGCTATCTATTTTACGTTTGGTAGTGTATATATGTTAGTGCTGCTCTCTCACTTCGTCCCAGCTTACCCTTCCCCCTCCCTGTGTCCTCAGGTTCGTTCTCTACGTCCACATCTTTATTATTTTCCTGCCCCTAGGTTCATCAGAACCATTATTTTTTTCTTAGATTCCATATATATGTATTAACATACAGTATTTGTTTTTCTCTTTCTCACTTCACTCTGTATGACAGACTCAGTGTCCATCCACCTCACTACAAATAACTCAATTTCGTTTCTTTTTATGGCTGAGTAATAGTCCATTGTATGTATGTGCCACGTTTTCTTTATCCATTCATCTGTCGATGGACACTTAGGTTGCTTCCATGTCCTGGCTATAGTAAATAGTGCTGCAGTGAACATTGTGGTACATGACTCATTTTGAATTATGGTTTTCTCAGGGTATGTACCCAGAAGTGGGATTGCTGGGTCGTATGGTAGTTCTATTTTTAGTTTTTTAAGGAACCTCCATACTCTTCTCCATAGTGGCTGTATCAATTTACATTCCCACCAACAGTGCAAGAGGGTTCCTTTTTCTCCACACCTCTTCAGCATTTATTGTTTGTAGAATTTTTGATGATGGCCATTCTGACTGGTGTGAGGTGATACCTCATTGTAGTTTTGATTTGCATTTCTCTAATGATAGTGATGTTGAGCATTCTTTCATGTGTTTGTTGGCAGTCTGTATATCTTCTTTGGAGAAATGTCTCTTTAGGTCTTCTGCCCATTTTTGGATCGGGTTGATTGTTTTTTTGATATTGAGCTGCATGAGCTGCGTGTATATTTTGGAGATTAATCCTTTGTCATTTGCTTCGTTTGCAAATGTTTTCTCCCATTGTGAGGGTTGTCTTTGTGTTGTTTATGGTTTCCTTTGCTGTACAAAAGCTTTTAAATTTCATTAGGTCCCATTTGTTTAGTTTTGTTTTTATTTCCATTTTTGCATCTATGTTCATCAGTGATGTTGGTCTGTAATTTTTTTGTGACATCTTTGTCTGGTTTTGGTATCAGGTGGCCTCATAGAATGAGTTTGGGAGCGTTCATCTCTCTGCTGTATTTTGGAAGAGTTTGAAAAGCATAGGTGTTAGCCCTTCTCTAAATGTTTGATAGAATTCGCCTGTGAAGCCATCTGGTCCTGGGCTTTTGTTTGTTGGAAGATTTTTCATCACAGTTTCAATTTCAGTGCTTGTGATTGGTCTGTTTATATTTTCTATCTCTTCCTGGTTCAGTCTTGGAAGGTTGTGCTTTTCTAAGAATTTGTCTATTTCTTCCAGGTTGTCCATTTTATTGGCATATAATTGCTTGTAGTAATCTCTCATGATCCTCTATTTCTGCAGTGTCAGTTGTTACTTCTCCTTTTTCATTTCTAATTCTGTTGATTTGAGTCTTCTCGCTTTTTTTCTTGATTAGTCTGGCTAATGGTTTATCAATTTTGTTTATCTTCTCAAAGAACCAGCGTTTTATTTTAGTTTTATTGATCTTTGCTATTGTTTTCTTCATTTCTTTTTTATTTATTTCTGATCTGATCTTTATGATTTGTTTCCTTCTGCTAACTTTGGTTTGTCCTTCTTTCTCTAATTGCTTTAGTTGTAAGATTAGGTTGTTTATTTGAGATTTTTCTTGTTTTGAGGTAGGATTGTATTTCTGTTGACTTCTCTCTGAGAACTGCTTTTGCTGCATCTCATAGGTTTTGGGTGGTTGTGTTTTCTTTGTCATTCATTTCTAGGTATTTTTTCATTTCCTCTTTGATTTCTTCAGTGATCTCTTCGTTATTGAGTAGTGTATTGTTTAGCCTCCATGTGTTTGTATTTTTTACAGATTTTTTCCTGTAATTGCTATCTAGTCTTATAGGGTTGTGGTCAGAAAAGATACCTGATATGATTTCAATTTTCTTATATTTACCAAGGCTTGATTTGTGACCCAAGATATGGTCTATTCTGGAGAATGTTGCATGAGCACTTGAGAAGAAAGTGTATTCTGTTGCTTTTGGATGGGAATGTCCTATAAATATCAATTAAGTCCATCTTGTTTAATGTGTCATTTAAAGCTTGTGTTTCCTTATTTTCATTTTGGATGATCTGTCCATTGGTGAAAGTGGTGTGTTAAAGTCCCCTACTATTATTGTGTTACTGTCGATTTCCCCTTTTATGGCTGTTAGCATTTGCCTTATGTATTGAGGTGCTCCTATGTTGGATGCATAAATATTTACCATTGTTATATCTTCTTCTTGGATTGATCCCTTGATCGTTATGTACTGTCCTTCTTTGTCTCTTGTAATAGTGTTTATTTTAAAGTCTATTTTGTGTGATATGAGAATTGCTACTCCAGCTTTCTTTTGATTTCCATTTGCATGGAATATCTTTTTCCATCCCCTCACTTTCTGTCTGTATGTTCCCTAGGTCTGAAATGGGTCTCTTGTAGACAGCATATATACGGGTCTTGTTTTTGTATCCATTGAGCCAGTCTGTGTCTTTTGGTTGGAGCATTTAATCCATTTCAATTTAAGGTAATTATCGATATGTATGTTCCTATTACCATTTTCTTAATTTGGGGGGGTTTGTTATTATAGGTCTTTTCCTTCTCTTGTGTTTCCTGCCTAGAGAAGTTCCTTTAGCATTTGTTGTAAAGCTGGTTTGGTGGTGCTGAATTCTCTTAGCTTTTGCTTGCTGTAAAGGTTTTAATTTCTCCATCGGATCTGAATGAGATCCTTGCCGGGTAGAGTAATCTTGGTTGTAGGTTTATCCCTTTCTTCACTCTAAATATGTCCTGCCACTCCCTTCTGGCTTGCAGAATTTCTCCTGAAAGATCAGCTGTTACCTTTATGGGGATTCCCTTGTATGTTATTTGTTGCTTTTCTCTTGCTGCTTTTAATATTTTTTATTTGTATTTAATTTTTGATAGTTTGAGTAATATGTGTCTGGCATGTTTCTCTTTGGGTTTATCATATATGGCACTCTCTGCGCTTCCTGGATTTGATTGACTATCTCCTCTCCCATGCTAGGGAAGTTTTCAACTATAATCTCTTCAAATATTTTCTCAGACCATTTCTTTTTCTCTTCTTCTTCTGGGACCCCTATAATTCGAATGTTGGTTTGTTCAGTGTTGTCCCAGAGGTCTCTGAGACTGTCCTCAATTCTCTTCATTCTTTTTTCTTTTTTCTGCTCCCTGGCAGTTATTTCCACCATTTTATCTTCCAGCTCACTTATCCGTTCTTCTGCCTCAGTTATTCTGCTGTTCATTCGTTCTAGAGTATTTTCAGTTTCAGTTATTGTGTTGTTCATCACTGTTTGTTTTGCTCTTTAGTTCTTCTAGATCTTTGTTAAATGTTTCTTGTATTTTCTCCATTCTGTTTCCCAGATTTTGGGTCATGTTTACTCTGCTTACTCTGAATTCTTTTTCAGGTAGATTGGCTAATCATCTTCATTTATTTGGTCTTGTAGGTTTTTACCTTGCTTCTTCATCTGTAACATATTTTTTTGTCATTTCCATTTAAAAAAATTTTTTTTGATGGGTGAGGCTTTATTCCTGTCTTACTGGTTGTTTGGCCTGAGGCCTCCAGCACTGGAGTTTGCAGGCAGTTGGATAGAGCTGGGTCTTGGTGTTCAGAGGAGGACCTCTGGGAGGCCTTACTCTGATGAATATTTCTTGGGATCTGAGGTTCTCTGTTAGTCCAGTGGGTTGGACTTGGAGCCCCCACCACAGGAGCTGGGGCCTGACCTCCAGCCTGGGAGTGAAGATCTGGCAAGCTGCATGGCACAGCAAAAAAAAAAAAAAAAAGAAAGAAAAAAAGGTCAGGGGAACAAGCCAAAGAGAGAGAACAATAACAAACTATAAAGAATAAAATAAATTTAGAAAAATAAAAGCTTTATTAGGAAAAATAGAAATGTAAATGAATCAACAACAGTGAATCCACAAGATAAAACAGAACCCCAATCTAAAAGAGGAGGGAAAAAAAAGCCTTTGTATGGGGCAGAATTTAGGCGGGGGTAGAACTTAGGCAGGGGCGGGGTTTAGGGCAGGGCGGGGCCTAGGCGGGTGGGGGGGTGACGTTTGAGCGTGGGGCGGGGCCTAGGCTCAGGACCCAGCTGGAAAAGGCCCTGGGGACGGGGCCTCTGCTTAGGACCTGAAGGGAAGGCGAGAGGCAGCATGTACAAAGGAGGGCCTCTGGAGTGTGGAGTTCCGGAGTTTGGAGGTAGGGCGTGGGTGAGCGTGTGGGAGTGGGGCTTGGGCTCTGCACGGCAGGAGGTTGGCTCCGAGGGCAGAGGATTAGACCCAAGAGCCCAGCAGGCTCCCCCGTAGCTAAGTGGACAGGGAAAGCTCTGGCCCCATTCCCTTCTGTTCCTCTGAGTACCCCCCCCCGCCGTTCCTCCCCAGGGTCTCCCCCATCCCCACGGGACCCCTAACCGTGTGTGGGTCACTGGGTTTAGGAACTCCTCCCTTCCCCCAGCCACCCCTCAGGGGTGCTGGTTCCAGAGGTCCAACCTTTACTTTTCCTCCCCCTTCCCTCCCTCCCGCTCTGTCAGGACCCGCATGGCTGGAGGGGGCCTCGGTGGGCAGAGGATCAGGCCCAGGATCTCAGCAGGTTCCTGGGGGCCCAAGTGGGCAGGAGAAACCTGGCCACGCTCCCTTTTGATCCTCTGCCCTCCCAGTGGTTCCCCAGTTTCCTCCTTCTGGCGTGGGATCCCTTCCCCTCCCCCAGCCCCCCCCCCAGGGGCGCCAGTCCCTCCCATCTCCACTTCTCCTCCCCCTTCACTACCCCCCACGCCCCACGTCCTACCCGGTCGCTGGGGGTTCCTGCCGTCCCCTTAGGTGTCCGTGGTCCTCCACAGGTGCCTGGTACGTGCCTTAGTTGTGCTTCCTTTTTTTTAATGTTCCTTCCTATTTCTGTGCCAAAGAAAGGGTATTTAATAGGAAGTTAATGAACACTTAAAATCATTTTGTGAATCAAGAAAAGTGTCACTGTTGGGGTAGGACATTGACCTTACAAAAAGATTGCCTAAGGGGTATTGCTCAGGCAGTGTATCTTAGGGCAGAGTTGTGGTATAGGCCCATATACATATATTTTATATGTAGGCATACTGTGTGTATATATGAGAGGGAAAGTATGGTTGTAGTAGGAGGGTTATAATAGGTTGAACCAAACAAAGTGTCTTTTTGTACAACAAAAGTGATAAAATATTAGTAGTTTCATATGTTCAAGCTAATAGACTCCTGCTCAGAATATCCACACATAAAGATAGGTATCAGGAGGTAGTCTTCTATTTCTGTTAGGAAGTTTTCTGGCATGAACAGTTCATTTTGATCCATTTAAATCTGGCATGAGCCTTATTTTTTTTTTTTCACTCTCTTATGTTCTTCAGAGTGAGACATAAAACTAAAAACCTTGGAACTGCTTTAGGGCATCAGGTGTACATTCTTATAGACTTAGCATTTAAATAATTATCATAGCTATTTCATAAACTTATTCTAACAGAGCTATATTAGATATTGCTATCCCTACTTTACAAACTAAAGAAATTAAGCAGTTATCCAAAAAAAATACACATAGAAACATACCTAATAAGTAACAGTACTAGAATTTGAATCCAAGTCTTTTGGATTTCATGTTTTTGGCACCTCCCTTCTGTTTCCCTTCCAAGGAACTAAAGTTCTATCAAATCAAAACCTACGTTTCTCATAATATTTTTCCTCTTAAGGTTGGCTTGAGATATGGGAATCTCCTCTTTGCTGGCAGATTTTTTTTTCTATTATATTTAAAACAGTAAAAAAAAAAATAGTTCATAGTTGCCTAATAGAAAGTGAAATAACATTTTTAGTTTATAAATATAGCAGATGTTTCCCCTTTTACTCACTTTAAGAATGATTTACTTTCTCTCATATAAAGGTCCAGGATGCACTTTTATCAAAGGGAAATCCTTAAGATAGCTGAAAAGAATAGTATGTACTAATATACAGTTTTTAGTTCTTCCACAGAAAAGCAGAGGGTGCAAGGAGGGCCGGGATAGAGATTGTTTGAACAGCCAAGTGTTTACCTCTTTGTGCTTTTACCACTGTGTAATATCAGATAGAGGCAATACAGCCTATGGTTTTTTCTTTCTCTTGAAACATGCTTTTCACAGTCTGTAAATATTGAAGATGTCAGTGATAAATCTAAATAGATTAAAAGAGTTATTTTAGAATTAATGCTAGCCTTTTAATTATAAATGCAGCTCACCTCATAAGTAAATCCAAAGCTTAGCTCTTTTATTGTTGTTCTTTTAAGTGACAGAAGTACTGCATTTGAATTCTGCTGTACAGCTTTCAAAGTGGTTAATATTCTGGCCTAACCATTTCTATCAGTGCTATTTTCCATGACTATTCTGAGGTTTATTTAACCCAATCTTCTCACATTTGCTTACAGTGTTCCTCATAGTTAGCATGTCTTTCTCTTTCTCTGCCTCTTCAAATGCTACTGACCTTCAGGGTTCTGTTTAATTAATACTTTTTACAACATCTTCTAGAGTTTTCTAACTAACACCCATTTCTCCCTTTTCAGAATCCCCACACCACATAGTCAGGAGAACAATTTAATACTTAATTAGAAATCATATAGCATTTAATTCTTGAATATATATTAATCTCATCAAATAGCCTGTGTAACAACCATCTGCTAAAAAATTAACCAGAAGTTACTTGTTAACATTGCTTTTTGTTAAGTAATAGAAAGAAAGAAATTTCTAACACAGTTCTGCTTTCCCCCAGGAATGTTTTTATGGTGACATCATTCCAACATACTGTAGTCCAGGGGGCTGCAATCCATTCAATAATTGACAGTTGAAATCTTTCCAAATCAAGAAAGAAGGAAAATTAACTAGATTTGGGCATTTCAAAAAATAAATAACATAAACTAAAAACCATCTTTACTGATTTAACAGATATTTATGCACTTAGTTGAACCTGTATGCTAGGCCCCAGTGGGAACATGTCATGATGGCTGCCAAGAACACAGGCCTTGGTCCCTGGGCGTGGAAACAAATGAGAAGCAGCATCTTCTGACTGCTGCATGAGGCGTGTTGAGCAGCCTGTGCTGTCTGTTCAAGTCTTGGTTGAATGACTGTGACCAGAGTTCTTAATAAAATGCAGATTACCTGTGTTTTTCTTTTAATATCGCTCAAGTAAAATTTTACTACGTAAGTAAATTATTTCTCTGTAAATTCTGTTTTGTTCTTGTTAAATAATATTACCTACTTAATTAGTCATCTGGAGATGTACAAATAAGCATTTAAAAATTAATGCAGGAGGCTGACCAAAGAAAGTATGCCTTCTCCATAGAGAAAAGGGTTTGTTAGGAGAATTTTAATTTAGGCAGAAGCACAAATTACTTAGTAAGGAATGGCACTGATATCCAGATTGTGAGATGGTTGTCAACTTATCCTCTTTTCTAAAGATCTGTGTGAAGAATATATATGGTCACCTACCTGTGTTTTTATGCTCAGCTGCTTCAAATCACTGGACTTCACCAGGTAGTCTCAAGAGCCCTCTCAAATCTTGCATTCTAACTTTAAAATATATATGTTATGTAAATTATGTGCCTTTGAAAGTTCAAGTTTTATGGGGAGAATTATGTCGTATGTTTACAGTTTAATATAGTTTGTTAGTATTTATCAAAATCAAGCAAAAGATAGACATTGAATTGGTCAGTTTAAATTTGTATGTCTCCTGACTTTGCAGTTACACTTCTGTAAGTTTTTTCCTGTAAATATATTCATGCATATATATGTATACAGTGTATAAAAATATTCATGTAGTATTAGCTTTAGCAACAAAAGTTTGGAAACAACGTAAATGTTCGTCAGTAATGGATAGCATTATAAATTGTGGTTCATGCATGGAATGGAACACTATGTAGCCATTAAAAAGAACAAGGAGGATTAGGGACTTCCCTGTCGGTCCATGGGTTAAGACTTTGCCTTGTAGTGCAGGGGGTGCAGGGTCAATCCCTGGTTGGGGAGCTAAGATCCCACATGCCTCATGGCCAAAAAGCCAAAACATGAAACAGAAGCAGTGTTTTAACAAATTCAATAAAGATTTTAAAATGGTCCACACACAAAAAAAAATCTTAAAAAAAAAGGTGGATTTAAATATATTTAATCTGGAATTATTGCTAAGGCATATTAAGTGAAAAATGCACAGAATAGTACAGTATGCAGACATATTACCACTGGCAAAACATACATACCAAATAATGCATTCTCCATAGAGAAAGGAGTTTGTCTGGAGGGTTTTGATTTAGGCTAGAACACAAATTTCTTAGCAAAGTACATTTATTTCCTTGCACACACACACACGCCTGGACACACACATGTTTGTATGTGCATAGAAGGGTATTCTAAAACTAGTGATAGCCCTCAAGTGACCTGGAATAGGAATGAGAGGCAGGCTTTTCACCGTGTTTTTTTCTCTGCCTCTCTTTTTTTTTTTTTGTACTATTTAAAATTTGTACTTGACTTTTCATCCATACCCCTTTGTACTGTTAAAATTTTTGTTAGTTCAATTTTTAGTTTAAAAAGTAAGACTTTCATGACTTAATAGCACCAAGCCTGTAAAGTGAAACTAGTTTGTCCTAAGACAAAATTAAATGAGATAAAATAGTATATATTTAAACCATTTTTTTTCCTTTGGATAGGGATTGAGAAGATCCTTCACACTCAAGACTTCATAGCTGCAGAATATATTTCAGAACTTCAGTCAACCTTTGTGAAACCATAGCTCTAGAACTCTCATTGGCTATGTATCCGTGACCCTGAAAACTTCACAATTTGTTTTCTCCCTCTCTTCTGTTCCTGTCTTCTTGTCCTAGTGTCTATCCTACTTTACCGTTACTACAGATTGCCTATTCAGATTTAACCTCTTAGCTTAGGGCAGCAGAATCCTCTTAGCTTAGGGCAGTCCATTAATCAAGAGCAATCAACTTTTCCTGTTCATTTGCTTTCTTGTTAATTGAATCACCTAAGTCTCTTTTGGGAAGTTTCAACAATTTATGTTAATTTTTTAGATGATTAATAATCTTCAACTCTAGTATATTACTTAGTATTAGTCAAGAATGCTAGTTATCCACTGAATATGACAGTCATGACAGGTTCTAATAGGAAGTCAAAACTAATTGCTTATTGGATATATAAAAATATTATCTTAGAAACATAAACTGGAAAACTGGAATATATAATTTATAATTTCATTCATAGTGATGAAATGGGACTCATCCCATAAGTTAAACTAAATCATAATTATAGCCCACCTTGTCCCCAAAATTAATTATTTATTTAAGAAATTAAAAGGTAGGAAGGGAGTCTGTTACTTCTACAGATATTAGGTAAGCTTTACTTGAGAAGCAACTTGAAGTATTAGACATGATAGAAAATGCAAAATACATAATAAGAAATGTGTGGCCAATACATGTGTGTAAACACTCAAAATGTATTTTTCTGCATATTTCCTATAGCAGCCTCCACCGTCAAATAAGTATATCAAATTTCAGTTCATTAAGGTTTCAAGAAAGTAATTAAGTGAAGTAATGAAATTCCTCCATGATCCTTTGAGCACTTTCCTAGAATGTAATTGAGAGGTGTAACACTTTTATACCCATTTATGGTTTTCTGATTTGCAGGTGTAGCAAGTAACACTATCCAGCCTACTCCACAGACTATTCCGGCCATTGATCCTGCACTTTTCAATACAGTTTCCCAGGGTAAGTCAGCTGTTTTATGAGATATAGTGTTTCTGCTGTTTGGGGGCGTTGTTTTGTACTTTTATCTTAGGAGTGCAGTGTATTTGAATGTCTAGGTAATTTGAAACACATTTCTTTGAATGCCTTTATTCACTAGATTCTCCAGTAAACCAAGATTGTTTCTTATTATCAAAAATACCTAAATCCAAAGGCATTCTCTCTCTTTTTTTAATCTTTTCAACTTCTTTTTTTTTCCCCCACTTGGTTGTTCTGTTTGTTTAATTTGGTCATTCTTATTCAGAGTTTTCTTCATGTGTCTGCTGAGATTAGTCCTTTTATATTTAGAATGAAGATGTTGATTGATTATTTTCAGTAGATGTTATTGAATTTCCCCCGATACTATGTCTGCAGGTCTGTTTCTCACTTGATTTTTCTGTTCTCCCCTGTGAGTGGGAACAGGCCATTCAGCTTCCTCCTGCATCTCAGCCATGGATGAGGAGATCTTTCCTTGGAGAGGGATGGCAAAGGGTGTACCACACATACCTTGTCCGTCCTAGCTCTGTCCAGGAAGTTAATTCCACAATTTTAGAGAGACATTCTCTATCTTTTTTGTCTAGGGTCTCATGTGAGAGATGGAAAGCCATTAAGGCTGAGGGTGTACAGGTATGCAGAGGTTGATAGAGGGGGGAAGGATGTGAAACTAGCGCAGATAATTGTTCTAGACTGACTCAGTAAAGATCCCCCCAGTCCCACTCCTCATACAGCTAGACCCTCTCTGAAGTTTCTCTGGATAGGCTCCCCAGTTGCCTCCTATATTACATGTTCTGAGTTGGGATTTTTTTTGACACTGTTTTATCTAACAGCATACCTTCACTTAATTTCTACTTTTCTAGAAGTTTCTTTAAATCTCTTGTCAATTATCCTTTCCAGTTTTTACAGTCTTTTCTCTTCTCTGCTTTTCCTTCAGTTTTAGAATTTTATTTCGTTTTGTTTTACCTTATCATTTTAATATAGTTTCAGAAGGAAAAATAGTCAATTATGTATGCTTAGTCTACCATCTAGAACTAGAACCCTGGAATTCTTTACCCAACCAAACTGTCAGGTATGAAGGCAAAATAAATATTATTAAATATGTAAGGATTCTGAAGTTTTGCCTACCATACACCATTTCTAAGGAAGTTATCAGAAGAAGTTACTCCATCAAGAAAAGAATGATAACCAAGAAAAGAAATATGAGATATAAGAATTGGTGAAATTAATCTTAGGTCACCTAAAGAAAAAGTCCATTGACAGCTTTTCCATAGGCTTGAAAAGCAATTGCTCTAAAATTAGAACAGAAAATCAGAGCTCCCCTCCTTTAAGAAAAATCAAGTGGATTCTATGCAATACATAGAATAAGAAGAATGGGAATGGGAAAGAAATGGATAAGAAGCTGTAGAATTCCTTTCCCAAGAAGAACGAAAAGATCCAAGAAAACATTTTAAATCGTACAAGTAGTTTCAAGTAAGAAGCAAACTGAAATATGCCATGATTTTGAGCAATAATAGAATTATGAAATATAAGAAAAGGGATTTTGTTTGACTTGGACACAAAGAACATTCTCCTTGCAATGGCATAGGCTTATCACAAACAGAATACTTTATTCAGGGCAGAATATAAATCAACACTGACAAGTGAAGGTAGAGAGATATTTCTGGAAGTTGAAAGGTGGAATAAAAGAAAGCTGTTATAAGGATGAGTGTCCAGAAGTGAAATGTTGTGATTTTTTTCTAGAGTTGATGGAATGAGAAGTAGAAGACAAAAGTAAGCAACTAAGATATTTAAAAGCACTAATAAATTTAGAAGGAGACAGTGCAGGAGAGGAGGATAGTGAGATAAATTCTTTACCTTTCATAGCAGAGTGTCAGTAGATAAAGCCTAAAGACTGATAAATCAAGAAATGGTGGTATAAGCTTATCAACTGGGGTTAGGGAAGTAACCTAGAGAAAACAAAAGATAGAAATAATTCAAAAGTGAAGTGGGCAGGGGCAAGGTAGATGACTTATTTAAGTGTATGAGTTACGTTAAGTTTATTCTACTTTTCCTGGTTTTATTAAAAGCAGATAAGTTATAAAACCTAAAATCAAGAGCTGCAATGGCCTTTGAATCCTGAAAGGCCTAGTTTAAGAGTATATGTATGGGGCTTCCCTGGTGGCACAGTGGTTGAGAGTCCGCCTGCTGATGCAGGGGATACAGGTTTGTGCCCCGGTCCGGGAAGATCCCACGTGCCACGGAGTGGCTAGGCCTGTGAGCCATGGCCGCTGAGCCTGCACATCCGGAGCCTGTGCTCCGCAACGGGAGAGGCCACAGCAGTGAGAGGCCCGCGTACCGCAAAAAAAAAAAAAAAAAAAGAGTCTGTGTATGTTTCATGGGGGAACACAGTGCTAAGGTAAGAAGAGTAAAGAAACTATAATAAACTAGCAAATTACCCAAGAACATAGTGGAAAATGTCTATTAGTAGACAGATAACCTGCCCAGTAAATACTATATTCCTCTGTTAAACTTGTTTTCCAGATTCCTCTCTACAGTCCCATGTACCTGTAAAAGCTCTCCCTAAAATATGATGTGAAAATATCAGAAGCAGACTAGACAGAACAGTGAAACAGAATGAAGAATCCAGAAATCAGGCCACACAGTATGGGAATTAAAATTATGACAAAAGTGGCATTTGGAACAGTGTGGCAAGAAAAACAAAACATCAAAACTGATGTTAGAAAAAATATATATTAGATACTATCCCCCAATTCCTGTATCTCATTTGGTTGTATCTTAACAGGTTAGACTAATGAAAAGTAATAAATTGCATACAGCAAAAGATTTCCTCTCCCCATTATATTGTTAAAATGCAGCTAATAGACAAGGAGGAAATCAATACTTAAAAAAATAAAGAATTACTGTTCAGAGCATATATAAAGAGCTCCTGCAAATAAATAAATAAAACTTAATAGGGGGAAAAAACAGAGAAATAAACATAGGGAATGATTTGTATGCTGTTGGTGGGAATATAAATTGGTGAAGCCTTCTTCAGTAGCATTCTGTCACTGTCAGAATTGCAAATTTTTTTTGACTCAGCTATTCCACTTTTGGGAATCTATCTTAGAGAAATATTTAGACATGAGCACAAAATGTATTTACAAGGGTATTTTATTTCAGCATCACTTGTATTAGTAGAAAACAATTTTAAATGTCTATTAATGAGAAATTATGGCTCATCTGTCCTATGGAATACTGTGCACATATTAAAAAAGGTTAAATACTTTTATAGTGAATTTGTGGCTCACTCTGAAGAGGAGAATGGAATTGGGAAGGTAGGTATTTGAAGTTCAGTATTTACTTTTTTAACTTGTGTATACCTGATAGTATTAGAGTGCGAATAACAACTTACTTCTTAAAGGTTTTTTAAAAATTAAATAGAATATATGAAAAATATTTAGCATGGTTCGTGACATAATAATATTCTGCCTCTAATCATTGCTGTTGCCATTATTAAGTGATGTGTCCTGGCGATGCCTGGATTTAAGGGATCAGTACTGTACTTTATATTTACCTCCAAGATTTACTTCAGGGAATCAGATGATTCCCACATGATTTTTGCCTATGCTTTCCATTCAAGTCAGAGGATAATTGAGTACACTAGGATCAGATTATCCAAGGTCCTTCACATGCATTTCTAGTTAAGTAGGAAAAAATCTCTAAAGACCCATTTCGGAAATATTTACAATTAAGTATTCCATCTTCTGCCAAGGTTAGATAAATCAACCTTGGAAATAGATGCTTCTAGCAACTGAGCATGCAGGGATTTCTCTTTATACCAAATAATGTTACCTTTGATCCAGTGCTGACCCAGGCTCTTTCCCCCAGAATAGAGAACTTAACTGATGGCTCTACCTCTCCTCTGCCCGGTTCTTGTCCTGCCCTATGAAGGGGAGAAGCAGCTCTGTGATAAAGACAGTCTTCTTGAAGGCATTTGGAACTTATAAGCACAGATTTCAAAAAAGAGATATTATATCAAATTAGACAACTTCTCTAATTCTTTTTTTTTTTTTAACGGTTGGATTAGCTGTATGTGATCTTTCTTTTTTCTAATTCTTTAAACACCTTTTAGGTCCACAGTGTGCTCTCTCTGGTTCTGATTATGGCTTCTGGTAAATTTTAATGATAGGAAAAAAACCAGCTTTCATTTAGGTGCATTAAGTAATAGTTACTATTTTGAATATAAAATCAGATAAACTGAAATTGAATAGTTGTTCTCTTCCTGAAATGTGTTTTCCTTTGTTATGTCTTTTTTACTTTCTCTATTTAGTTTTTAAATGCTAATTTAAAAGAATCCTAACTAGGAAGCAGATTTTATTTTTATTTAATTTAAAATTTTAATTCATGTGTTTTATTATTAATGACTTATAGGTAATATTTTTAAAGGAAAGAAAGCTTGAAATATTACAAAATAGCAAAAGTATTTGACATGGCTTTTTAAGTTCTTTATATATTTATATATATTATATATTTATATAGAATATTTTTATATATTCTACATAAATATATATTTACTTATAAATATTTATATATTTAATTGGTAAAAATAAATCTTAACATCTATATAAATTTGTAAATTACATTTTGCATCTAAATCTAAGTTGGTTCTTATCATCTAGTTATTACATTTTATAAGATAGTTACATAATTTGTCATACATGCTGTAAGCTATATATTATGTATCTGTAATTATAGTTTTCTAAGATATTCATTTTATAAATATTGAAATTGTTATACCATAAAAAATTGCAATATTTGTGTTTTTAAATAGTTTTATCACTAGTAGATAAGTTTAGTTTATAAAAACTAAAATAGTAACGGAGTTCTTACTACTATACACATTTTTATCTTATTAATAAATAAGTGATATGTCAGCAAAACAGTGTTAAAGCTGATGCTGTAAAAAATAAAATTAGTCCTGAGCATTAGGGCTTTCCTCCAGCAAGTCCAGTAAATTCTGGATAGATGTCTTACATATTTAAACATTGCCTGGAGATAGAAGAATAGACTATTAAAGCACAAAATGAGTAGTATTAAGGTAAACTTAATTTTCATAGATGTCTCACTCACCTAGATAATACGTCTCACTCACCTAGATAATAGTATACATCTAGGTGACTAGAGCCTCTCAATATACTTTGAAAAAACATTGATGAATCTTTCAGTAAAAAAAAATAAGAAGTGTGCCTGACTAAATTGTCAAAAGAACTGCAGGACAGTTGTTTTTTAGGTTTAATGGGTAAGAAATGCCAAGTCACTAAAATACTAAAAATAGAACTGTGGAGAAACTGTTTTTTGTTTTTTAAATATATAATTACATTTTACTAGTTTATTCATTTGTATTTCTTACGTTTAGGCAAGACCAGAATTCAGGGAAATTAAAATAAGTTCTGTTAAAATTGGAATGTGTAATCTCTGATTCACAACAGTAAGGACCAACTCTTAATATAAGCTTTAATAATGTTAATTCAACAAATATTTGAAGGCTTTGTATGTGTAACACACTGGGCTAGTTACTATACGTAGATGTATAAGTGCATT
Organism: Grampus griseus; assembly: GCF_964374135.1. NCBI lineage: Eukaryota > Metazoa > Chordata > Mammalia > Artiodactyla > Delphinidae > Grampus > Grampus griseus. The sequence goes on from NC_139007.1 coordinate 66,570,391, forward strand.
ATCTTAAAATCTGAAATTTAATTAATGTTTAATTCTATGTGAACTTTTATTCCTTTTAAAATGTGGGAAAGAATTTAAAGTACAGACAGCTTTTTTATATTCCTTTGTTGAAGTTATTCAGCACTTACACTGGGCTAGAAACTTTAGGATACATTGTTTCAGTATTCTTTTTTGAAAATTTTTAGAAAATAATAATTTGGATAAAAATTTATCAGAGTACCTGGAATTGCTAAATACTTTGAAGTCCTTGCCTAGGGAATGTCAAAGTTTTCATTTAATGCTGTACTATCTGGCAAAATTAAAAGCAACTAAAAAAAGTAATTATATTTATAACTACAAGCTTATAAACAGGATCAAAATATATGTTCATTTGGAAACAGAATCGAAATATATTATCTTTTCGTTATATTGTATGCCCCCAGCCTTCTGACCAGTTCTCCTTAGAGTCCTCATAAAAATTTCTAAAGAAAATTGTATTTATTTCCAAAGATAAGACACAAAGTCAGTTTTAATTTCACCTTTAGAAATATATATTCAAGTATATTCAAATCTTAGATTAAATGAAATGTTTTCAGTGTGTTTTTTTTACCCAAATTATTTAGTTGGGCTCATCCTTATCAATCATAGTGTAACTAGAAAACTTGCTGGAAAAAATTTTGGACAAATAATTGGTAAGGGTTGTTTACATGTTTAAAAATTGTGTAGTGTAATGATATGTCTTAGTTAAACCTTAGAGTTTTGTATATGGACAGCACAAAAATGCAAACTATTTTCTTGCTTAAAAAGAGTTAGATGACTTATGTAATTTTTTAACATAAAGTTTGTTATTTAATTTTTTTTGAGTTATATTTATATTCTAGTTCAAATGAGGGTTGAATGGTTTAGTCTGTGTGTATTTATTGTTCCATGAAGAGAGTCTCAGCAATTCTAACATACACACCAAAGCAGTTTTCCTTGTTTTATACAGAATATGATTTTTTTTGCAGTTAATTTGCCAAAATATAAAGGCTTCCAGTTTATGACTTCTGGTAGGAAAATCTTGCTCATATAAGTTGTTATGTATTGACATCTGTATGGTTTATATTAGTAATTTAAAAATTTAAAAGCATAAAGAAACTATTCAAATACAACTGGGGATTGGGGAAAACAACCTTCAGTTTTTAATATAACCTTAAACATTTTCTGTAATCTTGACTATAAGCATTTACCTAGCCTAAAAGAACGCTTCCTATATTCTTTATAAATATCTTAATTACTCTGTATTTCTCTTAGGAGATATCCGACTAACACCAGAGGACTTTGCTAGAGCTCAGAAATACTGCAAATATGCTGGCAGTGCTTTGCAGTATGAAGATGTCAGCACTGCAGTGCAGAATCTACAGAAGGCCCTCAAGTTACTGACTACAGGCAGAGAATGAAGCCTTTGTACAACATCCATGCATTTTTGGCTTAAAGAACTAACAGTCCACTACTCTATCTTCAGCCTATCAGGAGCATATTTTAAGGAAGACTTCAGTTCCATTGACTATAACAATGGAATCTGTGTCTGTGTATCAGATTCCTGTTGAAGCATTCATCAGCAGCCTCAACCAGTTTTCATTGTCCATTTAGTGGATTCAGTAGTCTCTGGGTATATAAGGCTGATGTGAGCAAGGTCCTAAAAATGCCCATTTGAACCCTGCTTGTTCAAAAAATGAGAACACACTTCTATAAAATGTATTGGGAATTAGCTTTGTATCTTAATCTACGTAAATTAAGGAATTTTTTAATCTATAATTTGGACAAACAGACCATATTACTTTGCTATAAAATTCTAAATTTAACTTTTAATAAAGATTGCCAGAATATTCTAGAAATGTTTTTGTTTTCCTCAGGACTTCTGAAACAGATACAAACATCCTAAACTGTTGAATCTGAAAGAGATTATGTTCAAATTTCAATTTATATTCATATTAAATATAGCTACATTAAAAGTTAAAATGTTCATGGAAGGAAATGTAATAAGGTAAAGAGGTAGAATCAGTTTTAGACGTAAGAGTAATGTTGGTTGCTCAACTGTTTTTCCTTATTCATTGATGCTTAAGGTGAATTGGTATTTGCTTCCTAGGCAGTTTGACTGCATGTGTTAGAGAATGAAAACAAGACATTTGTAATAATGCCTGGAAACTTGGTGCTTTGAGTTAAGGTTCTCCTCTGCTGCTATGGAATGGATTCCATAGAGTGAATAGTTATGAATGATGCAGAAGATTATAAAAACATAGACTCTCAGTTGTTAAGTTTATAAGTTATGTGGGAATTATGGACTTCCTATGTCACCTGCATTTGTGCTGTTTAAAAAATAAATACAAGGATTCTTTTAACTAATTCAGTTTATCACAGAGCCAAATGTCTGTTTTGCATGCTAAAATTGTCACTTTTCTAAAGTCATTATTTTTAGTTATAAGAATATAAAGAGAGAGAAATTTGGCAGATTTACCTAAATTATCTGGTCCATTTCATTCATTCCACTAATATTGGGAATCTTTTAACATAGGGGTCAGCAAACTATGGTCCATGGGCTGGCCATTTGTGTAAATAAAGTTTTATTGAAACCAAATAATAGCCATTTATTTATGTTTTGTGTTTGGTTGCTTTCCACGATAGCAGAATTATATGGCCTGCAAGTCTAAAATATGTACTACTTGGCCCTTTAAGGAAAAGTTTGCTGACCCCTGTTCTGACAGTCTGTTTGAAAGAAAATGAATCATTATCTCATAATCTCTTATGTCCTCCTATTTTTCTTTGCATAAGTGTAATGTTATTTATATAGAGTTCGATAGAATGAATATTGACAGAATAAACTGTTCTAAATTATTGCAAAAACAAGCCCCCCAAAAACATGCCTCCTGAAAAACATTTTCATATCTTTCACAGCTGAATTCTTAAAACATTTGCAGGGTTCAACATTTGCATCTGGAATTCCAGGACTCTGATATAGTTCTATAGAAGTTTATTGAAGTAGAAAAATGACTAGGGTGATATTTCATGTTATAAAAGATAAATGTAAAATACAGTTCAGCAAATTTTAATTCAAATCCTAACATGTCTGGCCACTAGGAAGAAAACTGTCACCTCTCATTTCACACCCTACCTGTTGCTCCCAGTTGGGAGAGCACATGGAGGGGAGAAGATGCTGTGGAAACCACGGAGTCCACTGAGAAGTGAGCTGTGATGTAGCAGAAATCCCAGTTGTTTTGTGGCCCATTACTTTAAAATGCTTTCTTGCATAAAGGGATTGAACTATAAAGATTTTTTAGCTTTCATCTGCATATAAAATCTGACAGGAGAAAGTTAGAAATTTTCTGATGTAACACTAGGGTAAATAGTTTTCATTTGGTCAGTCAACATGTATTTATTGAGCAGCTACTATGTGCCTGGTATTGTCCTTTGCATGAGGAAACAGCAGAAAACAAGAAAAAGAAATCCCTGCCTCATAGAGTTTTATTCTAATGGGAAGGAAATGGACAAACTTAATAAAAAGTATATCATATATTCTATTCAACCAGTGGTTTTGAACATGTAATTGTTAGAAATGTAAATCTCAGACCCTACCCCAGTCCTACCCAATCAGAAATTCCAAGGGTGGGGCCCAGCCTTCTGAGATTTAAGAAACACTTTACAAAACACTTCTTGTAATCTGGTGGTCCCTCAAGTCAGTGGTTTAGCCCTACTCCCATCGGAAAGATTGAGAGTCTGGGAGGAAGATTCGCCTGAAGTGTGCCTGGGCGCCCAGCATCAGTGTCACGTGGGATGGGAATCACACTTGAGGAACTTCTGTATTAGACAGAGATAAATGCTCTGGAGAAAACCACAGTATGGGATAGGAAATGCTTGGGTGTGTGTGGGCCTGTGCACGTTTAAATAGGATGGGATAAGCCTCACTGAGGTGACAGTTGAGTGAAAAGGGAAAGGGAGGAAGAGTATTTGTGGCAGAGGGAGGTCGACAGAGGAGGGAAGAGGGGATAAGTGAGGAACGCTGGTGAAGGAGCGAGAAGCTCAGGATTACACAGGCTTTTTGTAAAACACTAAGCTTTTCCTCTGAGCAAGATAGGGAGCCACTCAAAGGTTTTGAACAAAAGAGTAGCCACAACTTTTAAAAGGATCATATTGGCTACTGTGTTGAGACAAGACCGTAAGGTGGGCAAGGGTGGAAGCTAGGAGAGGAGTTAAAAAGAGTATTGCAACAATTCAAGGTGCAGTGTTATGATGGCTTAGATCAGGAGTAGAAGTGGAGGTTATACAGTGTAGTGGGTTTCTGTAGAGCCACAGTATTTCTGATAAACCGGATCTGAGGTATGAGCATAGAAGGAGTGAAGGTCGACTCCCCAAATTTAACTTGAACGCTTAGAAGGAGCAAGTAGTCATTAATTGCAGTGGGGAAAGTCGCGGAATTCTGCTGACATTTAGGCTGAAGTACAGTGTTCCCAAGTTCTTGTGAGCATCCCAGTAAAACTATTTGATAATATTGTTTTGTCAATACAGACAGAGGAGGAAGAAGAAAAGATAAGTTCTGTCTACAGTGATTGTCACAGACATCTCACCAAATCACTGCTGAACTGGACCTAGAAGCCAAGAACGGTTCCCAAGGTTATGGTCAAGGAAGTTTGCAGGCTTCAAGATTACACCCATGAAAAAGACCCCAGTTACAGGTCTTGAAAATTAACATCCTAGTATTCATAGAATTTATTTATATGTAACTTGTACTTCTAGAAAAGTGACGTCACTGTGTATGGGTTAAGAAATGGTTATATACTGTCCTTTCTAAAGAAACTTAAATCCTAATAGCATTGTTACAATTATCTTCAACTTGAAAACAACAATAATTGACTCAGGGTTGAATGTTTTTGGTGATCTGCACGGCTTTCTCTACCCATCCCCATTTTTTTTTAACTTTACTCATTTTATGTTCCAAAGCAATTGGATCGGATCATCTAGTTTGGACAGTACATAAACCTCCACCAGTAGAAAAGTTCTATTTTCAAGAGATCACAGAATTTTAAGGCACCCCTCATATGGAAATATGCTCACCTGGTTGGTTGTAATCTTTGATGTCCGTGTGGGATTCTGAGACTAAAAGCTCATTTAATGGCGTATACTTAAGTAGGACTAATTTCAACTAAGTGATACTTTAATAATAGTAAATATAATAACTAACATTTGAGTATTTACTAAATGTCAGGCACTATTCTGAGTATTTTACATGTATTCATTTAATCTTGCCAGCGATCCTGAGAGGTGGGTCCTACCATTGGTCCCCGTTTACAGATGAGACAACCACAGGGTAATAAATTTGCCTGAGGCTACACAGCTAATATTGAAATTTTCTAAGCTCAGGCTGCCTATTTCAGGCAATAATATTATCATCCATGTAGGTAAAGGATCAGTTAAATTATTATGAGAATGAGGTGTTATCAAGGTCACTGGACAATTCCTTTTATTAGTGGGACGTGTAGCAACTAGATTTTTTTGTTATCTGGACAATATGTTCCAATTAACTGTGGGTGCTAGGCAGTGAATACAGGGCATGATCACACACGCTGGAGCCATGGCCTGATAGCAAATGGAGTTTGTGTCCAGAGAGAAAATAGGCAGATTTGAATGACTGGTGCAATGGATTAATATGTCATCTGGAGAGAGTTCCACATCACTACGGAGTCCTGGGTTTCCCAGACACACCTGTCTTTTTCTCTTTATTTTAAACAACATAGCAGTTTTTCCTAATTACGTAGCTGTCACAGGACTTCAAAATAACAGTAATGTTTATAATTAGTTATTTCTTTAAATTAAATTTTTGCCCAAAAGTATGAGACAAGAACACCTATCCCTTAACTTTAGATATCCCTTAAAATTGCGGGGAAAAGAAATGATTGCATAACAATAATCCATGAATATAACTTCCTGGAGAACTATCTTCATAGTGAGCAATATTGGGAGATTTTGTAAAAATGTTAGTATCATCCATTTGTTGAAAAATATGAATATGTATTGAGCGTCTACCATAAATTAAAGTTTAACGTGATAGTGCTGTACCGTATGAGAGGTTATGTAGGAGACACAGTCATTCTTCCTGCAGAAAGTCAGGGAAGGCCTGGGAAAAGAGATCGACCTGCAGGTTTGCCAGAGAGAGAAGCAGGGAGAACTTAGCAAAAATAAAACGTGATCAAAAACATGGAGAAAAAAATGTTAGAAATTCAGGGAATTTGAGGAATTTAGTGTTGCTGTGGCAGATGGCTTATCAAGACCAAGAGTTATAAATGTGAGATTGCATACGTGGGAAGATGTTATGGGCTAAATAGTCTCCCCCTGAAACTTCACAGGTTGAAGCCCTACCTCCCAATGTGACTATATTTGGATATAGGGCCTTTGGGGAGGTAATTAAGGTTAAATGAGGTCATAAGGGTGGGACCCTATGTCCATAGGGCTGGTGTTATTGGAAATAAGAGATGCCAGAGTTGTCTCCATGGTCACGCGAGGGCACAATGAGAAGGCGGCCACCTACAAGCCAGAAAAAATGAACTCACCAGAACCCCACCCTGTTGGCACCTTGATCTTGGACTTCCAACCTAAATTTCTCACAGTTTAAGGCTTTGATCGCCTCAGATATGCTCCTAACATATTGGTTGCTGGCTTTATATTGGTAAACCATCAAGTTGGTTTTGTCTTTTTGACCCCTCAGCTGTGTTATTTTGTGTTGTGATAAAGGAGCCATTCAAAGTCCCTTGAGAAAGAAGAAGAATTTAGATTTGTCTATTGTGCTGTGCTTTTATACTTTTTTTTTTTTTTTTTGGCTGTGTTGGGTCTTCGTTGCTGCGTGCGGGCTTTCTCTAGTTGCAGCGAGCAGGGTCTACTCTTTGTTGTGGTGCACGGGCTTCTCATTGCGGTGGCTTCTCTTGTTGCGGAACACGGGCTCTAGGACGCACGGGCTTCAGTAGTTGCAGCACGCAGGCTCAGTAGTTGCAGACCCTAGAGCACATGCTCAGTAGTTGTGGCACACGGGCTTAGTTGCTCCGTGGCATGTGGGATCTTCCTGGACCAGGGATCGAACCCGTGTTCCCTAAATTGGCAGGTGGATTCTTAACCACTGCACCACCAAGGGAGTCCCTATACTATTTTATATAAAACTAATAATACCCCTCTAACAACCATAACTTGGCAAAATTACTATTTACATCTTCACCTTATATATCATGTAAGTTAAATATATATATAGATAGATCATTAGATGCTAAGTATGGTGAGAGCTGTTTATACATCTGTGAATCCCTAGTATTTCACATGATGTCTGTTGCATATTAAGTATCCCTAACTGGCAAAATTAATAGATGAATGGGTGGAAGAATAAAGATATTATACTGAACTCATAAAATAAATGTTAATTGTGTTCAGAAACCTCAAATATTGTGTTCAAAGTTCTCAAATATTGAAGTGTAAGATAAATTTATAAGGATAATTACATCCAAATGTTCTGAAATCATTTGTTAATCATTGCTATCTAAGAAACCCTCATTCCACAATATCAGAATATTGGAATATTGGTAGAATCCATCTATACCACCCAGTAAGTCTTGATTACTAATTCAAATACATGGTTCTTTATCTGTTGAAAACATGAAGGATAACAGTGACTTAGATATGCTCAGAACATTCTTATCATATATACTAATAACATCTTTGTAACAACATACATGTTCCCTGCTGGCAGCTTATAGGTTCTCAGTCTATCTGTACTCTAGCAGAAATTAACATGTTCAAGCCCATTGGAGTTATTTGACAAAAAAACCTCTGTCTTAAAAGTAGGGGGAAAAAAATACTCAGGCCACAGTGAAAATTGGAAATAATTGTGGTGTCTGAGGAAATTGTAACTGAAAGATTGTTTTTACAGATGAATGGGCAAATAAAAGTTTAAAATTTTAGAAGCAGCCACTGAGACCTGAACATTTTGAGAAAAGTCAGAACTCATTTGAATTTTTTTTCTCAGTATATACTACTTTATTCTACCCACTGCTCCAAAGACAAGCAACTGAAGAAAAGGTGTGGAGATTATAAAACCACGGGCAAAGGGTGATATAATGCAAAGTGTTCTATTCTGAGTCAGGTAACCGTGGTTCCAGTACCCTTGTTGCTGTAATCTTTTCTGCCCATTGACTAGAGAAAATTTACCCTCCCTGACCTTCCTCTGAGCATTAGTCGTCCCACATATAACATAAGCAGCTTGGTTTAGATATCTAATGTCCTTTAAAGATCTAAGATTCCTTAAGTCTCTGACTACTCCATAGATTTCTGTAGGCAAATTTTGAGGTTAGGTCAGTGGTCCTTGAATCAGTCTTCATTTGAACTAGACACATTATACCATGTTTTCAAAACTTAAATTCTGACATCCATCCTATTTAATGAATAAATATCCCCTGAATATCTTATATTAATATGCCAAGAATTCAGTAAATAAATACTTTTGAACAAAGTTGAAACCAAGGACCAAGACAGCAAAATAATTGTTGTTCCTTTGGGCAGGGAATTTTCTACTGCCAATACAAAGATTGCCAGTGAGCAAAAATCTGACAAAGAATATTACCAGGGACAAAGAGAGTCATTTCATAATGAAAAAGTGGTCAGTTAATCGAGAGGACATAACAATCCTAAAGGTTTATGTACTTACTAACAGAGCTTCAAAATACATGAAGCAAAAACTAGTATAATTTCAAGGAGAAATAGAAAAATTCAGAATTATAATTGGGGACTTTAATAGCCATCTTATTAATTGATGGAACAATAAGAAAATATGACCCTTAAAATTGGTCTATGACCCTGAATAAAACCAATGTATCTTTTTTTTCTTTTTGCAGTGGGTTTTGTTTGCTCTTCTTCTTTTGTAATGACTCCTACATAGGATGATATGAGAATAATCTTCTGACCCTGTTTGTCAAAATTGGAGGTTTTATTTCTACATGTGTGAAGACTGCAAGCAATATGTCTGCTTTTTTTGATGCTGAATTTAAAGGGAAACGCATGGGTGTGCTAAGTTATTTACAAATGAGTATATATACTTACTGAGAGTGTGTATATATATATACTTATTCTTTTTGTAATATTGTCTTGAGATACTGTCTATAAACATCCCCTGATTTTCTATGTATTTCCAAATGTCTGCCAGCCAAGCAGCATAGAAAGTATTTCTTCCAAGTCACTATTACAAAAGCTCTCTAATTCTTTATTTATTGGTACCATTTATGAGAAAACTCTCAATGTCACAGGTAGAATAACATAGAAGATCCTGTTAAATAAATGTGTTGTGTTTGTGTATATGTAATTATATTTATATTATATAAATTACATATATTACATATGTATATATAATTAATCTGAGAGCTTCTACTATAGTGACTTGGAATAAATTTTTTCCAAGCTGCTTGTTTGGCAGACTTTTGAAAACACTTAGAAAGTCAGGAGATGTTTATAAACAGTGTCTTAAGACAATACTGGAAAAAGAATGAAATTGCTTCATGAATGACAGTAATCCTTTTGAAAATTATTTTTAGAATTATGTGGAACAAAAAGCAAAGAAAATCATAAATAATTTATTTTCTACTATAATTTCCTCATCTGCTATGACTGGAGGTGCATTTTCGTTCCTACCGTACTGGGTAGTTATTTCTCCTCAAAATGGAGTGCAAGAGATGATCCAAACATTTCTAATGAATGATGTTTGAGCTGATGAACAGATACTGTAGGTTTTCAATCTACTTCAGTTCAACAAACTTTGCTTAAGAAGTTGCAAAGTGGTCTTCCCTGGTGGCGCAGTGGTTGAGAGTCCACTTGCCGATGCAGGGGACACGGGTTTGTGCCCCAGTCCGGGAAGATCTCACATGCCGTGGAGCGGCTAGGTCCGTGAGCCGTGCCCGGAGCCTGTGCCCGCTCTGCAGCATGTGGGATCTTCGCGGACATGGGCACGAACCCGTGTCCCCCGCATCGGCAGGCGGACTCTCAACCACTGCGCCACCAGGGAAGCCCTAGATTCTCTTTTTTTAAAGAATGCATGTGAGTAGATGGAGACCACCTAGATAACCCAGGATCCCCTCCCCACCTCAAGGTCCTTAAGTTTAATCACATCTGCAAAGTCCTTTTTGCCCTGTAAGGTAACATATTCACAGGTTCTGGGGATTAGAGCTTGGGGATCTCTGGGGACCATTATTCTACATAATTAGGATTATGGATGAAATAATTATGTGGAAATCAGTAATAAAAATATATTAAAAAGCCAAACTTGTCCTATAATAATGTGTATTTAATAACAAGATCTAGAACAGGTCTACTAATGTCCATAAATTCAAAATAGCGGTGAGTGTAGATGATTTTTCAATGTATCAGTAACAACTGCAATGACTGTGATGAGGTATGAAAATATCTGTAATTTTTATTGGTAACAGACTCACTGGAATTGCTCATACCACTGTGGTTTGTTGTTTATATTTATATTTACAAAGAATGGTAAATTTCAGCTAGAAGTTAAAACAGTAAATATGTTTTTTTTCTCAATCAAGAGACCTTTTTCTCTCTCACTGATTTGGCATTTTATCATACATTGCCTTGAGATGTTATATATCTTTCATGCGTATGTTTCTTACCACCCTGATGAGCTTGGATCTCTATAAATAAAGTAATACACACCTCTGTTTCTCAGTGGAGCTTTGAGAGCTTTTAAGAGTAGTAATGGGTGAATATGTATGAAGTGATTGACCAGTTAATCAATTAATGATTCACACTGTATTTACATACATATTTAGGTGAAAATGACAAATTTCAAGAATTGTGCTTAGTCTTTTTGAGCTAGTCCTCAGAACAAGATCTATTATATGAAAAGATTCTTGCTCTGAAAGTTGGAGTTTCTTCTTTTTTCCTCTTTCACTAATCAGTTTTGTGATACTGATCAAGTAAATGCATCTCTCCTGGGTCTCAATTCCATCCTTAGTAAAAATGGAAGGATTGGATTAGATCACCTCTAGGGGACCTCTACCGTCTTTAAGAGTTTGTGAATCAAAGAGTTTATATCACCTTCATCAACATTATTAAAGCTTTTAACACTTCATTAGGACTGAATTCAAGTTTCTAGTATTATTCAGCTTCCTCAAGTAGTTTAAGAATTGAAATGCCGGACTTCCCTAGTGGCGCAGTGGTTGAGAGTCCGCCTGCCAATGCGGGGGACACGGGTTCGTGCCCCGGTCCGCGAAGATCCCACATGCTGCAGAGCAGCTGGGCCCGTGAGCCATGGACGCTGAGCCTGTGCTCCGCAACTGGAGAGGCCACAACAGTGAGGCCCGCATACCAAAAAAAACAACAAAACAAAGTAAAATAAATAAATAAAAATAAAAAAAGAGAATCTTTCCCAGTAGTAGTGAAAAAGGGGGACATGAAAAGAACTTGATTTGCCTTTGCAGGCAAATTGAAAGATGAGGAAAGGGAAGATGAGAAAAGGGAACCATGAGCCAAGGAATGTGGATGGCCTCTAGCAACTGGAAGAGGCTACGAAACAGATTCTGCCCTAGATACTCCAAAGAGGAACACAGCCCTGTTAGCACCTTAATTTTAGCCCAGTAAGACTTCTATCAGACTTCTGATCTTCAGAACTGTTGGATAATAAATTTGTGCTGTTTAAGCCACTAAATTTGTGGCAAGTAGTTATAGCAGCAATAGAAATCTAGTATATTATTTATATTATTTATTTAAAATATTATTCTGAGAACTTCACCAAAGGTGTTCATGCACAAGCACAGGTTAAAAACCTTGCCTAGTAGTAGTGTCTGTTGCTACAGTTAAAAGGAAAACCTTAGGTAATCTGACATTGACATCAGTCAATGTCTACTGGGACCCCAAAGGTAAATATATATATATTTTTTTGACAATGGTCCAAATGTTCCAGTAAATATTTTTGTAGCAAAATCACAAGCACAGTTCTCCTTCAGACTTGGCTTTTTCTCAGTACTTTTCTTTCTCAGTGGTTCTTATTTTTTCTGGCTTCCACCATTTCCGTGTCTGGATTACATTCACATATGAAACTCATTCATGCAGGAATGAGAGCCAAGGGAAGAGTGATTTTAATTCCTTTAATTGACATTGTTACTTTACAGGCTTCCAAATGAACCCAGCAGCTACTAAAATATCATGCAGGGAATTGTTGTAAAAAAATGAAAATCCAATAAAGAGGACATGTGCCAAAGGAGATGTGTTTCCCATTCCCAGTAGTGATAGGGTCTCTGATGATTCCTTTGTTGGAATTCTGGGGGTCTGTTTCTAATCCTGGTATAAAATGTTGATGCCAAAATGACTTTAAAAAGTGTTTCCATTTTCCTACTTGTTAAGTGTAAATAAGCACCTTTTGAATTATCTTGTTAATTAAAATTGATAATGATATTTGTGTTCTGTAAAGTTTTAGGGAAATGGCTGATACGATTTTACTGGTGCCATTCTTATCTGTTGCTTTGGAGTCTATCAGAAAAAAAAGAAATTCTTATTCCAAAAGACTTGTTTCTTCCCTTACGTAAAACTACACCATGTAAAAAGCAACAAGTATACCTATGTCAACAGCAGCATCGTTTGTCTGCTGCTGGTTAAAACTTACAAAACACTTATCAGCACAACCTCCATATGCTCTTGTAACAAGCAGTCTTGTTAAATGTGTACTTGTGGGTATTGAAAAATTTTTTTAAATTAAAACCGTCAATGCAAACATTATAAAATTGTAAATCACTGATCAATTTGCTTTTGAAAATATACATAGAGTAATCTAATCATTATTTCCCAGGACTCACTTCTTTGGGTAATGAAAGACAGACATGCTAGTTTTGTTGAAGTCAAGAACATACAGTGTATAATAAAGTATAATATCTGGACCTTGGACAAAATGGAATGCCAAAACTGTAATGTTGCCAGCTTTCCACTGCGCAAGGTCTAAGTTAAGTGATACATCTTCTTTCCGTACTTTATGAACCTTGATGCATTTTCAGGAATTCAAAACTAATATTTCTCATTAATAGAGATGCACATTCTGCCTCAGGTACAGAAAGTTGTGTTAAATGACATCTATTATCACATGGGAGATTTTCAGAATGTCTTGCAGGGAGTTTTCTAAAATGTAGAAAAAGTAAAGTGATGCTAAAATGCAGCTGAAAAATCAATAAACATCTAAGTTGTGCTTCCTAAAGTTTGGACTTACTTTTTCACTAAAGCAATTGTATATTCTCACACCTGAAAAATATCTCACATCTTTAATAGCAACCCTCAACTGAGACCAGCATTTTATTGGTATTGTCATATAACTAAAAACTTCCTAAATGCTGGGCATTGTATGGTAAGTGGTGACAAAAGAGAGGAAATACCTATTGGAGATGCAAACAGCACTTGACCGTTCTGATTTTTTAAATTAATTTTAATATAGTAGAAAATAGCATACTACGAAAAGCAGACAAGGAGCCTCAAGAAAAAAAAATACAGGCCAATATCACTGATAAACATGGATGCAAAAATTCTCATCAAAATATCAACAAACTGAATTCAATTAAAAATATCATACACCTTGATCAAGTGGGATTTATTCCAGGGATGCAAGAATGGTTCAATATTCACAAATCAGTCAATGTGATACACAACGTTAACAAAATGAAGGACAAAAATCATATGATCATCTCTATAGGTGCAGAGAAAGCATTTGACAAAATTCAATATCCATTTATGAAAAAAACTCTCAACAAAGAAGGTATAGAGACAATGTACCTCCACATAATAAAGGCCATATATAACAAGCCCAGAGCCAACATCACAATCAATGGTAAAAAAGTTGAAACCTGTTCTTCTAAGATCAGAAACAAAACAAGGATGCCCACTCTAGCCACTTTTTTTCAGCATAGTATTGCAAGTGGTGAGTGATGGGCCCAGGCTGCTTCTGTCTTGTGGCTCTCTCATCCCCCAGAGACTTTTTATCATCAATATACAGCTGGAGGAATGGGGAAAAGAACTTGGAGGTGATACACTCTCTTCTTAAAAGTTTTTCCCCAGAAGTTGTACACATCATTTCCACTCAAATTCTATTGAAAGAATTTGTCACATGACCACACCTAACTGCAAAGGAGGATGACAAATGCAGTATAGCTATGTGCCCAGGAGGAAGAGGAATCAGACTTTGTGAACAAACTCTAGTATTCAAATCATCGTAGGTTGATTTTCACAGATATGAGATGTATAGCTTCTTATTTTGGAAAAATAACTCATTCTCAGTGGGAAAAATAATCCAACATATTAGGAAAGAACAAAGTAGTAAGTGAAAAACCACCTCAAGCCCCAGAGATAATCACTGTAAACATTTTGATAAATATGCTCCCTTTCTACACGATTATATATTTGTAAGATCTTTATATCATGTAATACCACTCGTAATTCTATATCCTGATTCTTTTTATTTAGCAATATCTATTATATTTTTTCACATCACCACAATAAAAGTATATGTCATCAATTGTAGTGCAACATAGTACTCAATTTTATGTTTGTCATAATTTAATATCTTCCCTGTCTGCTGTTATAATTGACAATTATTCAACAAACATAAATGTGGGTATATCTTTTGCCATTTAGGTGTTTATTTGGGGGGTAGATATTTATGTGAGTGGGATTGCTGGATCAAAGAATTGGCATATTTTACATTCTTAAATATATTTTCTATCTGCTCCCAGAAAGGTTATGTCAAGTCACAGCCCCATCAAGGATATGTAATAGAGCCCTTTTCCCAATGTCCTCTACATTGCAGCATTTGGTATTATTCATATTTTTACCTTTGCAAAGTATATTTCCTTTCTTTTCTTTTTTCTTTTTGGCTGCACCCCACATCTTGTGGGATGCTAGCTTCCTGACCAGGGATCAAATCCGGGACCCCAGCAGTGGAAGCCCAGGGTCCCAACAACTGGACCTCCAGGGAACTCCCTATTTCATTTTTAATTGGCATTTCTTTTATTATTAGTGAAGCTGACTATTTTCAGTTCTTTGGGAGCCCATTGTTTTTCATGTTCATTGCCAATCTTTCTATGGAGGTTTAGTTTTATTACATTAATTTGCACATGCTCTTTGCATAGGGATATCAATTCTTTGTTTTTCATGTATCTTGCAAGTATGTTTCCAGTTTGTATTTCATCCTTATCTGTGCTTTCATATGTATATAGTAAGAAAAAATTTAAATTTTAGATGAGTCAAATTTGATTTCTCTTTCTCTTTCATTGCTTTTAGGTTTTGTGAAATGCTTAGAAAGCCTTCTACAACTGAGGCTTATAAAAATATTCACTACAACAGATTTTTTATTTCGGATATTCAAACTCAGTTGAATCCCAACAACAGAACAAAGTAGAAAACCCCAGTGCTCACTCTTCATGCTGCTTTAGCAACAAACATCTGTGAAAAGAGAGACTAAGGCTAATAAGCTAGTTTATTAAATTAGTCCCAGGGAAACATTGTCAAGGCTGGGAAATGTTCACTAAATTTGCTGTTTGTTAACAAAAAGGCAAACGTCCAGTTTAGCTGATTATTTTCTTTGAATTGATCAAGAATTTAGTTATGAAATAGAATAGAGCTTTTGTATTACTGTAATGCCACATTTATTTAATAAAGATGATGATAAAAAAGAACCTAGAAGGACCTTCAAGATGGCAGAGGAGTAAGACATGGAGATCAGCTTCCTCCCCACAAATACATCAAAAAGACATCTACATGTGAAACAACTCCTACAGAACACCTACTGAACGCTGGCAGAAGACCTCAGACTTCCCAAAAGGCAAGAACCTCCCCATGTACCTGCGTAGAGCAAAAGAAAAAAGGAAAAACAGAGACAAAAGTATATGGACGGGACCTGCACCTCTGGAAGGGAGCTGTGAAGGAGGAAAAGTTTCTACACACTAGGAAGCCTCTTCACTGGTGGAGACGGGGGGTGGGCAGGGAGAGCTTCAGAGCCACCAAGGAGAGCACAGCAATAGGGGTGCGGAGGGCAAAGCAGAGAGATTCCCGCACAGAGGATCAGTGCCAACCAGCACTCACCAGCTTGAGAGGCTTGTCTGCTGGGGCGGGTGTGGGCTGGGAGCTGAGGTTCCCGCTTCAGAGGTCAGATCCCAGGGAGAGGACTGGGGTTGGCTGCGTGAACAAAGCCTGAAGGGAGCTAGTGCACCACAGCTAGCTGGGAGGGAGCCCAGGAAAAAGTCTGGAACTGCCTAAGAGGCAAGACACCATTGTTTTGGGGTGTGTGAGGACAGAGGAGTCAGAGCACTGCCTAAACAAGCTCCAGAGATGGGTGTGAGCTGAGGCGATCAGTGCGGACACCAGAGACAGGCATGAAGCACTAAGGCTGCTGCTACAGCCACCAAGAAGCCTGTGTGCAAGCACAGGTCACCATCCACACCTCCCCTCCCAGGAGTCTGTGCAGCTCACTACTGCCAGGGTCACGTGATCCAGGGACAAATTCCCCGGGAGAACACACAGCACGCCTCAAGCTGGTGCAATGTCAAACTGGCCTCTGCCACTGCAGGCTGGCCCCATAACCTGTACCCCTCCCACTCCCTGGCCTCAGTGAGCCAGAGCCCATGGATCAGCCACTCCTTTAAAACCCTCCTGTCTGGGTGAAGAACAGACAACAGAGGGCAACCTACATGTAGAGCCAGGGCCAAACACAAAGCTGAACCCCAAAGGCTGTGCGAACAAAGAAGAAAAAGGGAAATTTCTCCCAGCAGCCTCAGGAACAGCAGATTATATCTCCACTATCAACTTGACGTACCCTACATCTGTAGAATACCTGAATAGACAACAAATCATCCCAAAACTGAGGCAGTGGACTTTGGAAGCAACTGTAGACTTGGGGTTTGCTTTCTGCATCTAATTTGTTTCTAGTTTTATGTTTATCTTAGTTTACTATTTAGAGCTTATTATCATTGGTAGATTTGTTTATTGATTTGGTTTCTCTCTTCCTTTTATATATATATATTTTTTCTTTTTCTCCTTTTGAGTGTGTATGGGTATGCTTCTTTCAGTGATTTTGTCTGTATAGGTTTGCTTTTACCACTTGTCCTAGGTTCTGTCTGTCCGTTTATTTTAGTATAGATTTTATCACTTGTTATCATTGGTAGATTTGTTTATTGGTTTGCTTGCTCTCTTGTTTCTTTTATTTTTACTTACTTTTTTATTTTCTTTATGTTAACAATATTTTTTAATAACTTTATTTTCTTTCTTTCTTTTTTTCTTTTCTCCTTTTTCTTCTGAGCTGTGTGGCTGACAGGTTCTTGGTGCTCCAGCCGGATGTCAGGCCTGAGCCTCTAGGTGGGAGAGCCGAGTTCAGGACATTGGTCCACCAGAGACCTCCTGGCCCCATGTAATATCAATCAGTGAAAGCTCTCCCAGAGATCTCAGTCTCAATGCTAAGACCCAACTCCACTCAACGACCAGCAAGCTCCACTGCTGGAAACCCCATGCCAAACAACTAGCAAGGCAGGAAAACAACCCCACCCATTAGCAAAGGGGCTGCCTAAAATCATAATAAGTTCACAGACACCACAAAACACACCACCAGATGCGGTCCTTCCCACCAGAAAGACAAGATCCAGACTCATCCACCAGAACACAGGCACCAGTTCCCTCCACCAGGAAGCCGACACAAACCACTGAACCAAACTTAACCACTAGGGGCAGATACCAAAAACAATGGGAACTATAAACCTGCAGCCTGCAGAAAGGAGACCCCAAACACAGTAAGTTAAGCAAAGTGAGAAGACAGTGAAACACACAGCAGATGAAGGAGCAAGGTAAAAACCCACCAGACCAAACAAAGGAAGAGGAAATACACAGTCTATCTGAAAAAGAATTCAGAGTAATGATAGTAAAGATGATCCAAAATCTTGGAAATAGAATAGAGAAAATATAAGAAACACATAACAAGGACCTAGAAGAAATAAAGACTAAAAAAACAATGATGAGAACACAATAAATGAAATGTAAAATCCTCTAGAAGGATTCAATAGCAAAATAACTGAAGCAGAATAACAGATAACTGAACTGGAGGAAAAAAATCGTGGAAATAACTACCACAGAGCAGAATAAAGAAAAAAGAATGAAAACAATTGAAGACAGTTTCTGAGACTTCTGGGACAACATTAAACACACCAACATTTTAATTATAGGGGTCCCAGAAGAGGAGAAAAAGAAAGGGACTGAGAAAATATTTGAAGAGATTATAGTTGAAAACTTCCATAATATGGGAAAGGAAATAATCAAGTCCAGGAAGCACAAAGAGTCCCCTATGGGTTAAATCCGAAGAGAAACATGCCAAGACATATATTAATCAAACTATCAAAAATTAAATACAAATAAAAAATATTAAAAGCAGCAAGGGAAAAGCAACAGATGACATACAAGGGATACCCCATAAGGTTAACAGCCTATCTTTCAGCAGAAACTGCAAGCTGGAAGGGAGTGGCAGGACATATTTAAAGTGATGAAAGGGAAAAACCTACAACCAAGATTACTCTACCTAGCAAGGATCTCACTGAGATTCTACAGAGAAGTTAAAACCTTTACAGACAAGCAAAAGCTAAGAGAATTCAGCACCACCAAACCAGCTTTACAACAAAAGCTACAGGAACTTCTCTAGGCAGGAAACACAAGAGAAGGAAAAGACCTACAATAACAAATCCAAAACAATTAAGAAAATGGTAATAGAAACATACATATTGATAATTACCTTAAATTTAAATGGATTAAACACTCCAGCCAAAAGTCATAGACTGGCTGAGTGGATACAAAAACAAGAACCATATATATGCTGTCTACAAGAGATGCACTTCAGACACATACAGACTGAAAGTGAGGGGATGGAAAAACATATTCGATGCAAATGGAAATCAAAAGAAAGCTGGAGTAGCAATTCTCATATCACACAAAATAGACTTTAAAATAAAGACTATTAAAAGAGACAAAGCAGAACATAACATAATGATCAAGGGATCAATCCAAGAAGAAGATATAACAATTGTAAATATTTATGCACCCAACGTAAGAGCACATCAGTACATAAGGCAAATGCTAACAGCCATAAAAGGGGAAATCAAAAGGAACACAATAACAGTAAGGGACTTTAAACACCCCACTTTCACCAATGGACAAATCATCCAAAATGAAAATAAATAAGGAAAAAAAGGCTTTAAATGACACATTAAACAAGATAGACGTAATTGATATTTATAGGACATTCCATCCAAAAACAACAGAATACACATTTTTCTCAAGTGCTCATGGAACATTCTCCAGGATAGATCATATCTTGGGTCAAAAAATCAAGCCCTGGTAAATTTAAGAATATTGAAATTGTTTCAAGTAAATTTTCTGACCACAACGCTATGAGACTAGATATCAACTACAGGAAAATATCTGTAAAAAATACAAACACATGCAGGCTAAACAATACACTATTCAATAACCAAGAGATCACTGCAGAAATCCAAGAAGAAACAAAAAATACCTAGAAAAAAATGACAAAGAAAACACAACCACCCAAAACCTATGGGATGCAGCAAAAGCAGTTCTAAGAGGGAAGTTTATAGTAATATAATCCTACCTCAATAAACAAGAAACATCTGAAACAAACCATCTAACCTTACACCTAAAGCAATTAGAGAAGGAAGAACAAAAAAGCCCCAAAGTTATCAGAAGGAAAGAAATCATAAAGATCAGATCAGAAATAAATGAAAAAGAAATGAAGGAAGCAATAGCAAGGATCAATAAAATAAAAGCTGGTTCTTTGAGAAGATAAACAAAATCGATAAACCATTAGCCAGACTCATCAAGAAAAAAAGGGAGAAGACTCAAATCAATAGAATTAGAAATGCAAAAGGAGAAGTAACTGACACTGCAGAAATACAAAGGATCATGAGAGATTACTACAAGCAACTATATGCCAATAAAATGGACTACCTGGAAGAAATGGACAAATTCTTAGAAAAGCATTACCTTCTGAGACTGAATCAGGAAAAGATAGAAAATATAAACCGACCAATCACAAGCACTGAAATTGAAACTGTGATTTAAAATCTTCCAACAAACAAAAGCTCAGGACAAGGTGGTTTCACAGGTGAATTCTAACAAACATTTAGAGAAGAGCTAACACGTATCCTTGCCAAACTCTTCCAAAATATAGCACAGGGAGGAACACTCCCAAACACATTCTAAGAGGTGAGGCCACCATCACCCTGATACCAAAACCAGACAAAGATGTCACAAAGAAAGAAAACTACAGGCCAATATCACTGATGAATATAGATGCAGAAATCCTCAACCAAATACTAGCAAACAGAATCCAACAGCTCATTAAAAGGATCATACACCCTGATCAAGTGGGGTTTATCCCAGGAATGCAAGGATTCTTCAATATATGCAAATCAGTCAATGTGATAAACCATATTAACAAATTGAAAGATAAAAACCATATGATCTCAATAGATGCAGAAAAAGCTTTCGACAAAATTCACCACTCATTTATGATAAAAACCCTCCAGAAAGTAGGCATAGAGGGAACTTACCTCAACATAATAAAGACCATATATGACAAACCCACAGACCACATCGTTCTCAATGGTGAAAAACTGAAACCATTTCCTCTAAGATCAGGAACAAGACAAGGTTGTCCACTCTCACCACTATTATTCAATATAGTTTTGGAAGTTTTAGCCACAGCAATCAGAGAAGAAAAGGAAATAAAAGGAATGCAAATTGGAAAAGAAGAAGTAAAGCTGTCACTGTTTGCAGATGACATGATACTATATGTAGAGAATACTAAAGATGCTACCAGAAAACTACTAGAGCTAATCAATGAATTTGGTAAAATAGCAGGATACAAAACTAACGCACAGAAATCTCTTGCATTCTGACACAATAATGTTGAAAAATCTGAAACAGAAATGAATGAAACACTCCCATTTACAGTTGCAACAAAATGATTAAAATACCTAGGAATAAACCTACCTAAGGAGACAAAAGACCTGTATGCAGAAAACTATAAGACACTGATGAAAGAAATTAAAGATAATACAAACAGATGGAGAGATATACCATGTTCTCGGATTGGAAGAATCAACATTGTGAAAATGACTATACTACCCAAGGCAGTCTACAGATTCAATGCAATCCCTATCTAACTACTAGTGGCATTTGTCACAGAGCTAGAACAAAAAATTTCACAATTTGTATGGAAACACAAAAGACCCTGAATAGCTAAAACAATCTTGAGAAAGAAAACTGGAGCTGGAGGAATCAGGCTTCTTGACTTCAGACTATACTACAAATCAAGACAGTATGGCACTGGCACAAAAACAAAAATATAGATCAATGGAACAGGATAGAAAGCCCTGAGATAAACCCATGCACATCTGGTCACCTTATCTTTGATAAAGTAGGTAAGGCTATACAATGGAGGAAACACAGCTTCTTCAATAAGTGGTGCTGGGAAAACTGGACATCTACATGTAAAAGAATGAAATTAGATCACTTCCTAACATCACACACAAAAATAAACTCAAAATGGATTAAAGACCTAAATGTAAGGCCAGACACTATAAAACCCTTAGAGGAAAACATAGAACACTTTATGACATAAATCACAGCAAGATCCTTTTTGACCCACCTCCTAGAGAAATGGAAATAAAAACAAAAATAAACAAATGGGACCTAATGAAACTTAAAAGCTTTTGCACAGCAAAGGAAACCATAGACAAGATGAAAAGACAACCCTCAGAATAGGAGAAATATTTGCAAACGAAGCAAATGACAAAGGATTAATCTCCAAAATATAGAAGCAGCTCATGCAGCTCAGTATCAAAAAACAAACAACCCAATCCAAAAATGGGCAGAAGACCTAAATAGATGTTTCTCCAAAGAAGATATACAGATGGCCAAGAAACACATGAAAGGATGCTCAACATCACTAATCATTAGAGAAATGCAAATCAAAACTACAATGAGATATCACCTCATACTGGTCAGAACGGCTATCACCAAAATGTCTACAAACAATAAATGCTGGAGAGGTGTGGAGAAAAGGGAACCCTCTTGCACCATTGGTGGGAATGTAAACTGATACAGCCACTATGGAGAACAGTATGGAGGTTCTTTAAAAAACTAAAAATAGAACTACCATATGACCCAGCAATCCCACTACTGGGCATATACCCTGAGAAAACCATAATTCAAAAAGAGTCATGTACCACAGTGTTCATTGCAGCTCTATTTACAATAGCCAGGACACAGAAGCAACCTAAGTGTCCGTCGACAGATGAATGGATAATGAAGATGTGGCACATATATACAATGGAATATTACTCAGCCATAAAAAGAAGCAAAATTGAGTTATTTGTAGTGAGGTGGATAGGCCTAGAGTCTGTCATACAGAGTGAAGTAGGTCAGAAAGAGAAAAAGAAATACTGTATGCTAACACATATATATGGAATCTAAAAAAAAAAAAATAGTTCTGAAGAACCTAGGGGCAGGACAGGAATAAACAAGCAGGCATGGACTTGAGGACATGGGGAGGGGGAGGGGTAAAGTGGGACGAAGTGAGAGAGTGGCTTTGACATATATACACTACCAAATGCAAAATAGGTAGTGAGAAGCAGCCGCATAGCACAGGGAGATCATCTAGGTTCTTTGTGACCACCTAGAGGGATGAGATAGGGAGGGTGAGAGGGAGACGCAAGACGGAGGGAATATGGGGATATATGTATATGTATAGCTGACTCACTTCGTTATACAGCAGAAACTAACACACCATTGTAAAGCAATTATAATACAATAAAGATGTTAACATAAATAAATAAATAAATAAAATAACAATAAATGCTGTGTAAATAGTTGCTAACACAGCAAATTCAAGTTTTGCTTTTTAGAGCATTCTGGGATTTTTTTTTCAAGTATTTTCAAGCTGTGGTTGTTTGAACCTGCAGATGAGGAGCCCAAAGATATAGACGGCCGACGGCGTCTATGAGTTTGGGGTTTTTGTTTGGTTGGTTTTGGTGTTTTGGTTTTATTTTTCAGATTCCATATATAATTGAGGTACACATTTGTCTTTCTCTGTCTGACTCATTTTACTTAGCATAATGCCCTCCAGGTCCATCCATGTTGTCACAAGTTTTCTTAGTTTGAAAAGCAGTTGCATATTTTTATTATTATTGTAAAAAATTATTAAACAGAAACTTCAATTAGAGTTGGGAGACCAGAAGGGGGAGCTCTCAGGCCCTGAGAAGACAGCAGAGCCCAACAGGAAGAAGTATGACTCCTCTTCTTTCCTGGCAATAATTCAGCCAATGAAAAGCCATGGACTCTTTGTTTACAGTAGTCCTCCCAACTTCCTTTTCTCCTCTATAAAAGAGTACTTCTTCCCTTGTCCTGCAAGACATGCATGTGGCTTGCCAGGGTTGCATACAGTGAATTGCAACACTATGCTGATCCAGAATAACACCCTTTTTTTTTCTTTTCTTTTCTTTTTTTTGCTGGAGAAATAAATGGCAGTCTATTTGTTTTATGTCAACATTATTCAGTATGAAAATCTGCAAGAGTTTTTTCAAAAGGATGAAAGTGTTTTTGATTGTTTTTTTAAGACAAGGAAAATCCATACTTGAAAAAATTTCTAATCTGCTCAAGTCTTAAGAGTCCCAGTTCAGTTTGCTTTCTCCCACGCAGCTGAGGTGCTTCAAACCTGCAATCGGAATAAGATTGAAATGAACTGAGAATAATGTTGATGGTAAAGGAGAACTTTCCAGTTTTACTTTTATTCGAATTCCTGATGGATGAGGCTGCAGCACAGTTGAAAGAGGGAGGGGGTGAGGTTGGCCACTGTGTAGGCTGAAAGAGTCCTGCAGTGGAACAGAGGAAAAATCAGAAACGAAGCCAAATCTACGTGACTTCTATATACTATTCACCCAGGAGGCTTACAAATATAAAACATGTGAAAAAAGTAATTGAGTAGCTATAAATTCCATCATGAAATTTTCCCAGTGGGACTAGGCAATAAGTCCATTTAAAATAAACCACAACAGGAATTCTTGATGGTGGAAAACATTATAAATAACTCTCAAGCTGGCAAGAAATTACAACCAATAAGCGTGTTCTAAGAATAGTATTCTGGAGGAGGGAAACTACCTACAATAAATGATTTCCAAAGGAAATTCCAATTATTAGAAAAAGGCCAACAAAAGAGATGGAGATGGCCTGAGTTTTAGCATGCAAACCTCTGTCTCTTTCCATTGGCTTCAGTTAAAAGGAAGATTTAAAAAAAAATTTTTTAATTATGAGTGGTTCCCATGCTTTAATATAATCAGAAGATTTATTTGTTTTCCCCACAATGTAGAAGGGTGCCTCATTCTTTAGGAAAATAATGAGAACTGCAAACAATTCTCACCCTGGCTCTGTCTAGAGAAGTTTATATTTCTGTGTCTTGAAGAATCATCTACAGAGTTTACAAATGAAGCTAGATGGTGGCCATAAATTCTAGTCCTTTAAGAAATTTACACATATAAACAGCACATGTGTCATTGTCACATGGGAGATTTGGTGTCAAATAAGACCTCAGCCTTTCCTTCAGTGATTTTGTTTGACCCAGAGCCTGACATTAGCAAAAATAACACAAGTTCCTAATAAACCACTAAGCAAAATCAATGACAAACTGGTTAATGAGTGTTAGCGATTTAGTGAGCATTTAAAATAAGTCACTAGACAAGAAAACTTTAAATGTCAGAAATCCCACAGCTTGTATGTGAAAAAGGAAACCTGATGAATTTTCCCCAGATTTGACAAGAACCCTAAAAATTTATGACATTATCATTTCAGCTTTGAAGCTGAAAGTTTTCTAAAATATTAATAACTATAATTATTGAGTAACAATTTTAGTCTTCATAATAGTGGAAACACTGAATTTTCTTTTCATTCTCACAAGAGTAATATTATAACAGTTGTTATATATACCAACATTATATATATTATATATATATAATGTGTTATACACACATTATAATGTGTGTCAGCAGTTAATTAATAAAATTCTTTCTTCTGTATTTTCTGGTTTGCGGTGTCAGTTTTTGCAAATTGTAGTTATGATTTTAAAATAATAATTTAATAACTAATAACATAAATAATAATTTTAATAAATATTTGTTTTAATATCTAATGCATTCTTCTCATTAAAGAGAGTCCCACACATTGTATAAGATTAGGGACCCACAAAACTTGTATCTGTCCTCATTTCCAGCCTATTATTTTTTAAAGCCATTCTCTTTTGGATGAAGGCATTGCCTTTGTTATATGGATTTCAAGTTGTCTGATGTTGCTTTATATGAATGTTTACTTGAAGAGACAGCAACGTATACTGGATGGAGCTCTGGCTGGGAGTGAGCAGAGCTGTGTGCCAGCCTGCTTCTGCCCGGCCGCACAAAGACTAATATCAGACTAAAATCAGAGTTGGATTCATTTAGTAAAAGAACTTAATTAAATATAGGTCTCCCTAAAAGAAAAATATTTTAAGCTGTCATTAGTCACTTACACTTTAGTGCAGTTCTGTCCAATAAATGGAACTTTCTGTGATGATGGAAATGTTCTATATATAGTGTGCTGTCTGACTCGTAGCCCAGTAGCCACATGTGGCTGTTGAACGCTTGAAATGGGGGTAGAAAAACTGATCAACTGAGTTTTTATGAATTTATTTTATTTTATTTATTTATTTTTGGCTGTGTTGGGTCTTCGTTGCTGCGCGCGGGCTTTCTCTAGTTGCGGTGAGGGGGGTTACTCTTCGTTGCGGTGCACAGGCTTCTCATTGTGGTAGCTTCTCTTGTTGTGGAACACAGGCTCTAGGGCACACAGGCTTCAGTAGTTGTGGCACTCAGGCTCAGTAGTTGTGGTTTGCAGTTTCTAGAGTGCAGACTCAGTAGTTGTGGCGCATGGGCTTAGTTGCTCCGCGGCATGTGGGATCTTCCCGGACCAGGGATCAAACTTGTGTATCCTATATTGGCGGGCAGATTCTTAACCACTGCACCACGAGGGAAGTCCCAGCAACTGAGTTTTTAATTTTAACTAATTTACATGTAAATACCTACATGTGCCCAATGGCTTCTCTATTATAGGTCAGTGCAGTTCTAGTGTAAATGACTGATGAGTGAAAAGTTAGAGGATAAAGGTAAGGAATACCGAGAAAAGGAGGATGGAAAGACAGGACAGAATGTGGTTAAGGCTCACTGTAAAAACTCATTCCCTGGGAAGTGTAGGAGGCGAGGCCATGCCAAAATGTGGTTTTGGAATGCCTGTCATTCTCTATGTCACCGTCAGATAATGTTGAAGAAGAATTTCTCAGGAGACGACTCTGGCTGTCATCTGTCCTACTTCTCTTCTACAGTCCAGGGTCCACACAAATAGATAAAGCTCATAGAATTCTTGTATCTCTTATTAGGAAGGCAGCAAAGTATAGTGGAAAGAGTACAGCACCTGGAATCAGGAGATCTGACTTTGCATCTTGGCTCTGCACTCAAAGCTAAAAAAATGTTGCCTTGTATCTCTGAGTCACTGTTTTTTGTTTATTTGTTTGTTTGTTTCATTTATAAAGCACAAGTGGTAATACACGAGGAAATACAATCTACTTGGCTTCATTCAGCATATCTGATAGAGTAAGGTCAAGTAAACCACTGTTAATGGAAACCCCTTGGACCCTAAGAAGACCATTTAAATATTATTGATCATTCCTGTGGATATACAGGGAGTTAGGATATACAGGGACCTGGGGCACCACACACCACCCTCCATGCTGCAGGGAGAAGTACAAGAAGGCCATCTCTCCCCATGGGTAACCCCGTGGAAGCTGGTGGGGGACTGCCTTTGGAGGAGAGTTGAGGGAAGCACCTCCCCCTCTATTAACTCTTGAGAACTGTTCTTTGCCTCCAGTCCTTACCTTATTCCAGAATGGGAGGATGGGGAAGTGACCACATCAATTTCTGAACAGTAGTACTTTTTTAAGTTGACAATATGCATTGAAAATGGGTTCATCTAGTTAAATAATTCCTAGTTAAATAACTAGTTAGGGATATTTCGGTCTTGTAGCAATCCTCAAATCAGTTTTATATTTTTAGTGATACTATGGGTCAACCATTTTAAAAATAGGCAAGTAAATACCTTTCTGTTTTATTCTGATAACGGTCTCAGAGAGTCTTGGCATACATTTTGATAGAAGAGTGAAAGACTTTCAGAAAAAAAAAGAAAAGAAAGAAAAATAAAAGGGAGGGAAAAATGAAAGTAACAACAAGACTTGAATAGAAGTGATGGTGTGACCATTTGTAACAGCAAAGAGTATATCTGGCTGCCCTTCACAACACACCACAGAGTCATTAACAAAACGTCTTGCACCGCGGCTTGACCTCTGGTAGTATATTTCAAATACTGACGAGAGTAAATTTAATATAATTGAAAACAACATATTTAGGATCAACAAAACCAAAAATTGTCTACGAAAATCAACAAACCTCTGATAAGCGTGATCAAGAATAAACAATATAAAAGTGTGTAGGGGTGGACTATATGTAATAGAGTTTTTTTAATCAAAGAAAATTACATGAATAACTTTATATTTGGTAAATTTGAACACCAATAAAACGAACAATTTCTTGGAAAAATACAACATTAATATTAATTGAGAAATTTGAATTTGTATTTAAAGGTAAAAAAGAAAAGAGTTCCTGAAAAACATCAGGTCACAATGTTTTACTTAGCAAATTATGTGCACTCTTCAATCTACTTATTATATCTATCTGAAAAAAAAAAAACTGTTCCAGAGGATAAAAGTATGGCAAAATTCCCCAAGGAATTAGGAGTGGAATGGGAAATGGGTGGGAGAAGTGAAACATGCCAGAGTTCTCATGGACGTAGGAAGGAACATTAAATGGAAGGGGATAGTGAAAGTTTTCTAATATTCTTCTGATATTAAGATGGCAGAGAAGCAGGGGGGAAATAGAGTATCTTGAAGGGGAAACTGAAATTCACTGGACATATGTTTGTGCTGTTTGTGACTCATTACATGAACAGAGAAAGGAAATCTGATCATTGATAACATGTAAAAACACAGTAGAAATTCCACAACAAGGTAGTGAAAAATGAAATGAATAAAAATTTGATCAAACTGTAAAAATAACATGCAAGAACGAGATTAAGAATCTAAAGTTAAGTAACACATTTAATGGAAGGAATAAATAGAAATAAATGGACTTATAAAAGAAAGAATATCAGGTTACATTTTACAAGGTCTCCAAAAAGTTGGGAAACATAGGATAAACTTCTTGTTAAGCAGTATGTTCGTTATAATTTGAAAATTATCTTCAATATTCTTTAAAACAAAAATCGTTCAGACAGGCTTTCAAGTGAGGTACCTCTAGATTTAAAGCAATGACTTAAATTTTGATTACTGCATGGACTGTCCAAAAAGTCCATGGAAACACAAGAAAAACTGTGTACTTATTGTACTTTTTCCAGATTAACAATTGAGACACAGAGGCAAAATGTGAAATGAGTATAGCTTTGTAGGACAATCCAGAGGAGTCTGTGTAAAGCATAGGGGGAGAGAAAATCGTCTTAATATTGAAAATTCCAAATGGTTTAACAATCTCAAAATTAAAAGTTTTTAGATGGCAAAAAATGTTACAAATAAAATCAGGAGGTAACAACCATATAATGGGAAAATATTTGTAATGTAATTTGTAATGTAGATGCTAAAGAATTAGTATATATGGTATACAAAGATACAAAAATTTACAAGAAAATGACAGACAATCAAACAAAGTATCCAATAGCACAGCCTAAGAGTAAAAAAAAATCACAGAGGAGTTAATCTAAATGGGCAAGAAACACTTGAAAGAAATGGTTATTTGAAAAAAAAAAAAAAGCTCAAAAAACCCAGAAAGATATCACTTTATACCCACCAGACTAGTAAAATTTAACAAGATCTATAAGACCTATTGTTGGCACAATGAGGGGAAATATTACTTTCATATATTTTCTGTGGAAATATGATGTGTTACAGCCACTTGGAAGGCAATCTGGCAAGATACACTAAAATTAAAAATAAACACATCCTTTGATGGGCCATTCCTCTTCTGGGGCTCTAACCCAATGAAATATAAGTACAAACATGTAGGGACATATGTAAAAAGCTATTTGTTGCAGCCATGTTTTAGCTGCAAGAAAACAAGCAAAATATTTACATCCATTAATAGAGGAGTAGATGAAGAAATTATAGGACACTTTTTCAGCATTTTATGAACACTTATTCATAATCATGAGCCCTTGTATTATTCAACCAATAAAAAATTACTGCTCTACTAATTTACTTGGAAATATTCCCAAAAGTAATGTTGAACAGAAAAAACAAGATACATAAAATATATTTAATATAATCTCATTTTTATAAAACAGTGATTTTTTAAAAATCCTTCTGCAGGTGTATTTATATTATGTACATAGAGGGAAAGAAAGGTCAATTTCTCAGCTCACTCTTCTAGTCCTATATTCTAGTATAAATGGGAACTTGATGAATTACAGCTCAGAAAGGCATTAGAGTAGGCATTAGAGATCAGTAGGGAAACAGTGGATATTTAATAAATGGTTTGGGACAGTTAGCTATGGGAGAAAAAGGTGAAATTAGACCTGTAGTGTACGTCAAATACTAATAAAATGCCTGGAAAGTTTTGAGAAAATTTTTTTTTTTAATTTTTAGATAAAATTTTTGCATGAACATAGGAAAATAGTTACCATATCTGGGGAAAGATTTCTTTTAAAAAAAAAAGCACAATCCATAAAGGAAAAAATTTAACAAAAATGGCTATTTTTAATTTGACACTTCTATACACCAAGAGGTAATTAGGAGTGGAGAAAAATAGGCCACAGATTGGGAGGAGGTATTGGAAACTTTATATATGCATCAAATATAAGAAAACTATTAAATATTAATACAAAAGGACAACCCAACAAACAAGTAAAGGATTTGCATTACTTAAGGCAATGCTGCTAGCATCTCTAAAATTAAACCTCCAAGTTTCATTGGATTAACACAAAAGTTCATTTTCCATTCATTTAACAGTTCAAAGAAAGTATTCCTGGTTAATGGCCAGCTTTCCTCCACATGGTCCTCAGGGATTCAGATTCCTTCCATCTTGGAAAGCTCTCCATCTCCCAGGGCTTCAGAGACTTCTGCAAACAGATAAAAGAGAAAAAAGAGTAGAGAAGGCACACTCACTTCTTATCCACCTTGATCCAGGTATAACACATCATTTCTGCTCCTATTCCACTGGTAAGAGCAAGTCATCTGGTCCAAATGAGATGACAGGGGTGCCTAGAAATATTTCTGGATGATATCATTTATCAGCAACAGGTCCACAAAAGCATAGGGGAGCATGAATCTTTGGCAGTGCCCTCTGCCACAGGTTATGAACTGGCTAGTGACAGAAAAAACTGGAAAGGTCTTGAAACAAATAAAACAAACTTAACCTCAGCATTCATCAAGAAATTATCAATTAAACAACAAGACATATCAACTTTTACACTAAATATGGCTTTTAAAAAAATATAAAAAGACCTGAGAATATAAAGTTAGCAAGATTGTAGGGAACCATTTTTAAACCATGTGGTTGACAGCTTAAATTGATAGAAGCAATCTGGAAAGTAATTTAGCTATCAAGTAAAATTGAAGATTCTATTCCCTATAGCACAGTAATTCCTCATTTAAATGGACTCTCACATTTGCAAAAGAGGAAGTTGTAGGATGTTCATTTGAAGCACAGTTTGTAATGTCCAAAATGTGGGAAAATGCAGTAGGAAAATGGCTACATATAAATGGTGTTTCTTCATTTAATATAATTTATACTGCATTAAATTAAATAAACGTCTGTATAGATCAACATAAAGAAACTAAAAAATATAAAGTTGAGAAACAGATCAAGTTGCAAAAGAGTACGTTTGGCAAGCCACCATTTATCCAACATTTTGAAATATAAAAAACAATAATACATACTGCTCATGAAGACTTACAAAAGCACTACATGTATAAAAACTCCCAACTTAAAGATAATGGTTACCTCAATAAGTATGCTGGGAAAAGTAACTGGGGTGAGGGAAATTTTAGTTTACAGATCTGAAACAAAAATGGCAAAATACTAATGTGTTGGGTAAATGTATATTTACCCAATGTATGTATGTATGTATGTATAATATACATACCCAATGTATGTATATTATATTATTATATTATTATATTATATTATATTATTTTCTGTGCTCTTCTCTGTGTTTCAAATTAAAATTATAAAATTTTCAAAATTGAAAATTTATTTATTGTTAATGAAATTAAAGCTTTGTCATCAGTCTGGGGCAGACTTTTGGAAACAGTTGATAGGCAAAATTCTTGCTGTCCAAAATCAGATTATAAGGTACCAGATATCTTTAGACACTTTTACAGGTAATTGAAAAAATTCAACATTATTTTGTAATGGAAAGTAATCCATATTTATTGTTTTTAAACAGAATACCCAAATATGCCCATACTTAAAAGATTATGTACAATTATCTCTGATAATTGCCATAGAAAAAATTGAGGACAAAAATTTGTTCTTTTAAAATATAGGACAGTGAATAAGAATAAAATAACTATTGCCATATATTAACAAAATAGTTCATATCTGTACTTACATTTTCATCTCTAAGTATATTTGACAAAATCTCTATAGTTTTAGCAAAAATATGAGGTAGGAATTTTTATTCTTACAACTAAATATTCACATAACTAACTGGAGGACTTAAGCAGCAACTAATAAATAGTGAAATTGATAACTGAGTCCAGGTTTATCTTGTTTCTAATTCTTACTAATAAACACTAAGAAACACTCTCTTACTTTCCTTATTCCTAATGTAGAAAGGGATCAAATGAGAAATATCATTGAAAAGATACATCACAGTTTTTGAAAATAGGTGATTGTCTTTGTTCTCCTTTGTCAATTTATAGTGATTGTTCTTGCCCATAGTCTTGATAAAGTGTACAGGCATGGGCTCACTTCGATCTAATTTTGTGTTGTAAACAGGAAAGATGAGTACATTCAAAGATACCATTTTTTTGTTAAAATTTTGTACTCAAGTTTATTTTGTGTGAGCGTGAAGTTCCCAGGTCAACCTCCCTTCTTGACTACTAAAAAGTATAATGAAATTTTTAAAAAGAAATACTCTAAAATGTTAGATAAAAACATTTCCTCATATGACTCTAAATGATAGAGCCATATTCTCTTCTGTTCAACTGACTGAGAAGACCAGCCCCATCTTGACATTCTTCATGTATAAGAGTGTATGAGAAGAATGTGTAAGAATGTTCAATCTTGCAAATAGTGTCCTGTTCTCCCATGAAGTACATCTGTCAAGGAGAAGAGCTAACAAAGAAAATTTTGAATTTAGAACAAAATTTTGATCAATGAAATGTGACAGAGCAGTCAGAGGATTGTCATGAAAAAGCTGAAGATATCAATGTAAGGGCGACTTCGTACCAGAAAATGGTCATATCTAAAAAAAGACCACCTTCATCGCTGCTTACTA
This sequence comes from Grampus griseus, assembly GCF_964374135.1. Taxonomy (NCBI): domain Eukaryota; kingdom Metazoa; phylum Chordata; class Mammalia; order Artiodactyla; family Delphinidae; genus Grampus; species Grampus griseus. The sequence continues at coordinate 66,603,088 of NC_139007.1, forward strand.
AACTCATAGTTCCAGCTAAATAGTAATAGTGGTAAACTTTGCAAAATTACAGATTAAACAAATATAATTAATTATTTATTATTATTATTTTATTTTTGGCTGCTTTGGATCTTCGTTGCTGTGTGTGGGCTTTCTCTAGTTGTGGCGAGTGGGGGCAGTGCGTGGGCTTCTCTTGTTGCGGAGCAGGGCTCTAGGCGTGTGGGCTTCAGTAGTTATGGCACATAGGCTCAGTAGTTGTGGTGCATGGGCTTAGTTGCTCAGTGGCTTGTGGGATCTTCCCAGACCAGGGATCAAACCCATGTCCCCTGCATTGGCAGGCGGATTCTTAACCACTGCGCCACCAGGGAAGACCCAGATTAAACAAATTTAAACGTTTCTTTATTACAGGACTTCTCAGAGCCTTTATTTTGTTAATCAGATTAATTATTCTTCAAGAGGGCATTACTATACATGACTGTGTGATCCTCCATTTTATTCAGGCTCTCTAACTCAATAAGTGGTTCCAGGAAAACACGTTGAGGACTTCTGCCCCTGAAACCTATGTCTTTCAATGTCCTGTCTTGCCTTTTACTCAGTACACATTTGTTTATTGCATTCCTGCTCTGGACCTTGTACTATGGTGGAGGCTAGAGACCTCATGAAGTTCACAGGCTAGTTGGAAAAGCAGATATGCAAACAAATTGTTTTAGACTCAGTTCAAGGTTGGCTCTGGGTTAGAAAGATACTATAAGATAAGGAAGAACAAGCTTTTGCATTAACAGTGCAGTGGAGAATAAAGATCCCAACTGCTCAAAGTCAGAGAAGTAAAATTTAGGACTCTGGCACACCAGACTGAAAAGTAGCCAGGTCATCTTTAGTATACACCATGACACTGAACCTCCACAGGGAAGGGATATTGATATTTTTTTTCTTTTCAGCAGTATTTTTAAAAGATCTAGTATAGACTAGACACTTATTTATTGAATTAATTATTGACTGAATGTATGTCCCCCACCCTAAGCCCACATCCCTGCCAGGAACTCACCTAGGATACTCTTCTCTCGAGCTTGTGACTCTAATTCTTTGTTTTTAAACTCACTCCTTAATTTCCCAGATGGATATCTCCTGAAGCTCTGTTCTCTCTATCCATAGTTGAAGAATTCTTTACTGAACCGATTGAAAAATGACTTCCCTTAGTTTCTCCAGAAATTTACTTGTTTTCCTATCTTATTTCTCAAAGCCAGATTTTTCTATCTTCCAAGGAAACAGTTACTATATCTGATGCACTCATTCTTACCCATGTGCTAATAGGAGTGTGTTAATTTTAGATCTCCAAGAAGTAGATGGGATTAGGAGGGTAAGAGAGTTCTGGGGGGTAATGCTCATGAAATTTAAAGAGAAGGGAATAGGAGAGGACGAGGAATCCTTCCGTCTGCAACGCAGTTCCGACATCTGTGAAGGAGAGGGTAAAGGAACCAGGACTGGGGAGGAGTTCTCAGACTACAGCACAGTTCTGAGAAGATTTCAGCCAGGCCAATGGAGAGTCCTTGAGACAAAGTTACACATTACAGGAGACTCAAGTTAGGTGCGAATGGCTGTGGCGCTCAGCCACTGACGGCCTGGAAGGGGAAGATAGGCCTTGAGGGGAACAGCGGGTGCATGAAGTGAGGGAGCAGCAGCTGCATCTGTCAGTCAATTATGTTCTTTGCAGAGGATCTGAGTGGTGTGTTTTTATGACCATGACCGCCACAGGGAAAGAACTTAGAAGTGCCCCATTAGTGTTTCTCTCCCTGCCCTGGTAACAATTGGGCATTTCCCAGTGCTCTCCGAAAACAAGGCTCTGCTCTTATTTACTCTTGTGCTTCCCCTTCTCTGTGGGCACACACAGAAAATGCTAATATATCGACAACACATTGCAGTACATAAACAGAGGCTCAGGGGCTCCAGCAATGCAGAGGGCTGATGCAATCTTATCCTAAACTTTCTTAACCCATTTGAAGCACTGCAGTGAAATTGTGATCTAACCCATTAGTTATTTTTGAGAAGGAGGTTTTCTGCATTGTGATTCTCAACCCTGGCTGTATATCTACAAAGTGCAGCTCCCCTTACCTATGATGTGGTTGCACAGTGACAGAAGTTCTATAGGAAAATCAGGACGCATGTTTGATCCTTTTGCTTTATTTACCCGTTTTCAAAATAGTCAGTTACACAGTATTCTATACCTTTTCTTCTTCAGCCAGACCACCAAAACATAAAAGCTCTTAGCTGTATGTGTTGATTAAATATGTGTCAGACATCTCTAAAAAGTATGTTTTTCTAAAAAACATGGCTCCCTCCTAAATGCCAAGGCATGGGAATAACTTGATTTTTAATCAGGAAAATGTGTTACGTGATATTTTTAACCAGCCACATCTTTGTTTTCTAAGTATTTTGGCAAGCCTGAGTGGATTTGTATGCAATTTCACCCAATTATGAGATTTTCATTTATAAATTGCAAAGTGCAAGACCCAAAGATGCCTCTCTTGGGTGGGAACTGAGACCCGGACACCAATATTTCCATGTGATATACAGAGATTTGGGGAAGTGAGAAGATGGTACCAGATGTGAAGAGTCAGCTGATGTGGGAGGAAAATAGATCAAAGGTCTGTCCTCAAATCTTTTGCTCTGAAAGTCCAGAGGAATCCCCTTTAAAAAGTTTCTGAGTTATGTATGTTGAATTTAATGGGCATGCCCTTCCTCAACGCTTTAGTTGGCAGGATGAAGCCCATAATACACGCACTGAACAGATCTTTTATTGGTTGTCCTTGTGTTCCCAGCAGGTTACTAGGGGTCACAGAAAAAGAGAACAGGAAGGGATGGATCCTGCTTTAGGGGTTTACATTGCAGTTGAGTACAACTGAAATGACTCTTCCCCATGGGCAGGCTTGCAACGCTCCTTGCTCGAGAACAGAGAACTGATAGCACTTAATATAAAGTCCAATGCATGTAGACCCTTAGATGATGAAGTGTGGCCATGAGACAGAAGGAGGAGGACACTTGGGTATAAATTTGAGAGACCCGGACTTTTGGTCTTAGTTTGTCTCTAACTTTCTAGGTCACCTAAGTCAATCAGTGTATTTGTTCTAGCTTTCAATTTTTTTTGTTACTAAATCCTGGATTAAATACTCTTTACCTCTCTCAGGAGTATGTTTCTAATACTAAATGGTGGTTATATAATCTAAGGAAAAAATGTTATAGGCAGGAACCTCTGTGCACTGTATCCGCTGGTATGAAAGACTGAGGGAAAAAGAAGTTATAGACCCTGCGGGCAAGGGCCACTTTCTACTGGGAGAACTACCCAGTTCTGTTGGGCATCCAGCGTGGAGCTGTGACTATACAATAAACTGGGCAGCATGCTCTAGCAGAGGTCCAAGAAAGCTAAGATAGGAGTGTCTAGACATATTCATCGATTTAAAATATTTTACTTTCAAAGTCAGTGGTCCCCAAACTTTTTGGCACCAGGGACCGGTTTCATGGAAGATAACTTTTCCATGGACCCGGGGGTGTGTGTGTGGCGGGGATGGTTTCAGGATGATTCAAGCGCATTACATCTATTGTGTAGTTTATTTCTATTATTTTTACATTGTAATATATAATGAAATAATTATACAACTCACCGTAATGCTGACAGGAGGCAGAGCTCAGGTGGTAATGTGAGCGACAGGGAGCGGCTATAAATACAAATAAAGCTTTGCTCACCCACCAGTGCCTCACCTCCTGCTGTATGGCCTGGTTCCTAACAGGCCATGGTCCGGGGGTTGGGAACCCTTGTTCTAAGGCATTGAAAAAAAGTCAAAAGACCTCTCATACAAGATGGATTATTTCTTCTCCCAATAAAATTGTTTTGTTTGTTTGTTTGTTTGTTTAGGCTGTGCCACGTGGTTTGTGGAATCTTAGTTACCCAGCCAGGGATCGAACCCAGGCCAGGCAGTGAGAGCACTGAACACTAACCACTGGACCGCTGGGGAAATCCCTTCTCCCTGTTTTAAAATGTTCCATAAAATTTGAGTATTATTGTTTCCTATTCTCCTTAGAACTTGCCATGCTAGACAGGTAGATCTCATGATTCTTACTTATTTCTGCTGCGGTGGCTTCTGAATGGTGGTACCTCTGCCTACAAATTTATATGTGTCCTTCTCCTTTTTTCACATTTATCCCATTCCTACCTTCCTTCGATGCCCAGTTTATCTTTCTTTTTCTCTGTGATGCTTTCCTCAGAACTCTTGTGTCATCTTGTGTCTGCATCACTCACTTTGTTACCTACTTATCCTTTACTTTGTAATGTTATTGTGGCTGTTTCCTCAGGAGTCTGGGGCTTGTTTTCCTGATGAGGCAGTAAAATTTAATCAATATCAGGGAGTGCCTACTTTGCACAAGACACAGTGTTAGAGACTTCCGACTTCAGGGTAGAGTAAGATAGCCCCAACCTTTAGGAAATGTATAGTGGAATTGGAAGATGGACGTCAGCACAGTTTAAAGAAGAGAAGACTTTAGGAAGAAGTTAGCACCTGATGATACCCTTCCTCATCAGGAAATAATGGGGGAAGTTGGGCCAGACAACAGGAAGGGCTTTTAGGTCAGAAGGGAGATCAAAGGAAAAAGCACAGATGTGAATCTCATCTTTCACTTCTTTTTAACTTTCCACAGAAGCTGGTCAAAGTGCTAAGTACATTCGTGGGAAGTCAAGTGCTAAGAATTTAATTTCACAGAAGGAAGGAAAGTGGGGAAGTAACTCTACCTGAGGAGTCAGACAACTCAATATTCTGGGCTGTCTCTTTTTAAAATCAAATCAAGCTTGAATATGTATCCAACTATTTAAGTTCAGAATGTTCATGGAACAGAGATCGCAGTGGTCATGGAGTTGCTGGTTACTTGTCATTTATGTCCTGCTCAGAAACCTGGGGACCTCCATAAGCTCTTTGTATAACTTCCCAATACGCCATCAGCATCTCTGATGAGAGGCAGTATCTTCAGTATTTACTTTCATTTCTTTTAGTTAAGAGCTTACGAGGTAGAGGAAGTCAGAACTCTAACCCTTTAACTCAGCAGTGAACACAAGTAATCAATCACAGCAAAACAAAAATGTTAATGGAGGTCATGGGTTTCATGTCTTTGTATCCAGGTAGTACTGTACTTGAATGATGATCTATACCAAGATCATCCTTCTTATTTTTAAAAGCAAATACATTATTCTACTTTCATCGGTAATTTATTCATTTCACTGATTTACAAATTTAGCCCAATTACATTTTATGCTTTCATTTTATGCTTTCTTCTACCACCTTTGGTTGTTTACAGTTTAAGCTAAACCACTAAAAACTCTGCTCCGAGGTGACATTAAATTTACTTTACTTTTGCTGTAGAAGTTCACTGCTTAACAGGGTCTTTATATGTTTTTAACTTTTAAACATGTGCAAGTGTTTTCCACAAGGAGCTTTTCAGTTTGCTCTGGTTTCCATTGTGACCACCTCATTGTACTGACCACCCACCAGTTCCTTGTTTTTCATGCATAATAAATTTCAAAACCAAGTTTCAGCCAACATTTCTGGTAGAAACTCCTACCTCAAGGGAGGGAAACTATTGATTTATTCTTTTGATTTATTCTTTTGATTTATTAATTGACCATTAAGCATAGGCATTTAAATGCCTGCAAAGAAACAAGTGCTGAAATGAAGTCTAGGTGGCCAAAGAATAAAGTTTCCTGTAAACAAAATAAAATGAAACTCAAAGATACCCTTGAGAAACCATATTTAGGGAAGTTTCAGAGGGCATATTTTTATTAGCCTCAAGTACAGAGAGAGCATACAAATTTCTAGTGGAATTCTGGGCACTTATCAAAACATCCCCCTCGCTCAACCAATGGGACATTTTAAGGAGGAATTTAATAATGACTTGGAAATGACAACTGCTGCCCAGAAGCCAATTTAATATTCAGGTTTCTCAACAGTTCAAATATCAAGTGTCCATGATTTGCATTTCTATACATCTGGGAGGTACATAAAGGATTTTTTTTTTTTTTTTTTTGACCAAGTGTTTTCTCTAGGTACAATGCAAGGAAAGACATTTCTGGTTTTTTGCGGTTTTTTTTTAACATCTTTTTACAAATTATTTGGGTTTTGGTGTGTTGTACAATAATAAGGTGTTTCTTTCCTTTGATCTTTTTGAAGATCCCCCCCCACACACACACACAAAGTCACATTCCAGTTGCCATTCTGATATCTTTCTGATTCATGTGATTGGAATGTAGCTGCAGATCACAGAGCTGATTTTCCGGCTGTTGGCAAAGGTCTTCTCCTGAATATTACCTTTGCTAATACTGGAAATTCCCTAAATTCTACCATTTGATATTTATTAATTTTGTCCCCTACACGTTAAACTACAAATACTCCGACCCCGGGACAAAGGTAGCATAATGCTCCTAGTTCTGATTCTTATTTACAGCCTTCCCAACTGTTCAGTTGGCAACGGATTTTGCTGGAGAGATAGAGCGAGAACAGAAAGACCATGAGGAAGCCTGACCCTGAGGGAATGGGGGAGATGCTATAAAAGAAAGAAGAGACAAGCAGGGGAGCATTATTGGGAGATTAGGCATGAAGATTCACATTTTTAAGAGCCAACTTAATGTCACTTTCTCCCTGAAGTCCTCCGCATGTGTGTGATCAGAAGCAAGATGACACCACTCTCCTATCAAATCTAGGAGGACTCAGCACCAACATCGAGATAATCCCACATACTCCCTTGCACTGTGGTAGTTTTTACAAATGTTTAATCTCCTGTTTTGTGCATAGATATATTTTATCAATTTCTCTGATCCTCTTTTATTGTCCTTTTATTTTTTTTAACATCTTTATTGGAGTATAATTGCTTTACAATGGTGTGTTAGTTTCTGCTTTAAAACAAAGCGAATCAGCTATACATATACATATGTCCCCATATCCCCTCCACCTTGCGTTTCCCTCCCACCCTCCCTATCCCACCCCTCTAGGTGGGCACAAAGCACAGAGTTGATCTCCCTGTGCTATGCAGCTGCTTCCCACTAGTTATCTATTTTATATTTGGTAGCGTATATATGTCCATGCCACTCTCTCACTTCATCCCAGTTTATGCTTCCCCCTCCCCATGTCATCAAGTCTATAATCTACGTCTGTGTCTTTATTCCAGTCCTGCCCTAGGTTCTTCAGAACCATTTTATTTATTTATTTATTTTTACATTCCATATATATGTGTTAGCATACAGTATTTGTTTTTCTCTTTCTGACTTACTTCATTCTGTATAACAGACTCTAGGTCCATCCACCTTACTAGAAATAACTCAATTACGTTCCTTTTTATGACTGAGTAATATTCCATTCTATACACGTGCCACATCTTCATTATCCATTCATCTGTCGATGGACACTTAGGTTGCTTCCATGTCCTCGCTATTGTAAATAGTGCTGCAATGAACATTGCAGTACATGACTCTTTTTGAATTACAGTTTTCTCAGGGTATATGCCCAGTAGTGGGATTGCTGGGTCATATGGTAGTTCTATTTTTACTGTTTTGAGGAACCTCCATACTGTTCTCCATAGTGGCTGTATCAATTTACATTCCCACCAACAGTGCAAGAGGGCTCCCTTTTCTCCACACCCTCTCCAGCATGTATTGTTTGTAGATATTTTGATGATGACCATTCTGACTGGTGTGAGGTGATATCTCATTGTAGTTTTTTTTCTTTTTTTTTTCTTTTTTTTGCGGTATGTGGGCCTCTCACTACTGTGGCCTCTCCCATTGCGGAGCACAGGCTCTGGACGCGCAGGCTCAGTGGCCATGGTTCACGGGCCCAGCCGCTCCGCGGCATGTGGGATCTTCCCAGACCGGGGCACGAACCCGTGTCCCCTGCATTGGCAGGCGGACTCTCAACCACTGCGCCACCAGGGAAGCCCTCATTGTAGTTTTGATTTGCATTTCTCTAATGATTAGTGAGGTGGAGCATCCTTTCATGTGTTTGTTGGCAATCTGTATATCTTCTTTGGAAAAACGTCTGTTTAGGTCTTCTGCCCATTTTTGGATTGGGTTGTTTGTTTTTTGATACTGAGCTGCATGGGCTGCTTGTAAATTTTGGAGATTAATCCTTTGTTAGGTGCTTCATTTGCAAATATTTCTCCCATTCTGAGGGTTGTCTTTTCATCTTGTTTATGGTTTCCTTTGCTGTGCAAAAGCTTTTAAGTTTCATTAGGTCCCATTTGTTTATTTTTTTTTATTTCCATTTCTCTAGGAGGTGGGTCAAAAAGGATCTTGCTGTGATTTATGTCATAGAGTGTTCTATGTTTTCCTCTAAGGGTTTTATAGTGTCTGGCCTTACATTTAGGTCTTTAATCCATTTTGAGTTTATTTTTGTGTGTGATGTTAGGAAGTGAACTAATTTCATTCTTTTACATGTAGATGTCCAGTTTTCCCAGCACCACTTATTGAAGAAGCTGTGTTTTCTCCATTGTATATTCTTGCCTACTTTATCAAAGATAAGGTGACCAGATGTGCATGGGTTTATCTCAGGGCTTTCTATCCTGTTCCACTGATCTATATTTTTGTTTTTGTGCCAGTACCATACTGTCTTGATTACTGTAGCTTTGTAGTATAGTCTGAAGTCAAGGAGCTTGATTCTTCCAGCTCCATTTTTCTTTCTCAAGATTGTTTTAGCTATTCAGGGTCTTTTGTGCTTCCATACAAATTGTGAAATTTTTTGTTCTAGTTCTGTAACAAATGCCACTAGTAGTTAGATAGGGATTGCATTGAATCTGTAGATTGCTTTGGGTAGTATAGTCATTTTCACAATGTTGATTCTTCCAATCCGAGAACATGGTATACCTCTCCATCTGTTTGTATCATCTTTAATTTCTTTCATCAGTGTCTTATAGTTTTCTGCATACAGGTCTTTTTTCTCCTTAGGTAGGTTTATTCCTAGGTGTTTAATTCTTTTTGTGGCAATGGTACATGGGAGTGTTTCCTTCATTTCTCTTTCAGATTTTTCATCATTAGTGTATAGGAATGCAAGAGATTTCTGTGCATTAATTTTGTATCCTGCTACTTTACCAAATTCATTGATTAGCTCTAGTAGTTTTCTGGAAGCATCTTTAGGATTCTCTATACATAGAATAATATCTTCTGCAAACAGTGACAGCTTTACTTCTTCTTTTCTGATTTGGATTCCATTCATTTCTTTTTCTCCTCTGATTGCTGTGGCTAAAGCTTCCAAAACTATGTTGAATAATAGTGCTGAGAGTGGACAACCTTGTCTTGTTCCTGATCTTAGAGGAAATGGTTTCAGTTTTTCACCATTGAGAACGATGTTGGCTGTGGGTTTGTCATAAATGGTCTATATTAGGTTGAGGTAAGTTCCCTCTATGCCTACTTTCTGCAGGGTTTTTATCATAAATGGGTGCTGAATTTTTTCAAAAGCTTTTTCTGCATCTATTGAGATGATCATATGGTTTTTATCTTTCAATTTGTTAATATGGTGTATCACATTGATTGATTTGAGTATATTGAGGAATCCTTGCATTCCTGGGTAAATCCCACTTGATCATGGTGTGTGATCCTGTTAGTGTGCTGTTAGATTCTGTTTGCTTAGTATTTGGTTGAGGATATTTGCATCTATGTTCATCAGTGATATTGGCCTGTAGTTTTCTTTTTTTGTGGCACCTATGTCTCATTTTGGTATCAGGGTGATGGTGGCCTCGTAGAATGAGTTTGGGAATGCTCCTCCCTCTGCTATATTTTGGAAGAGTTTGAGAAGGATAGGTGTTAGCTACTCTCTAATGTTTGAGAGAATTCACCTGTGAAGCTACCTGGTCCTGGGCCTTTGTTTGTTGGAAGATTTTAAATCACATTTTCAATTTCAGTGCTTGTGATTGGTCGGTTTATATTTTCTATCTCTTCCTAGTTCAGTCTCAGAAGGTTGTTCTTTTCTAAGAATTTGTCCATTTCTTCCAAGGTGTCCATTTTATTGGCATATAGTTGCTTGTAGTAATCTCTCATGGTCCTTTGTATTTCTGCAGTGTCTGTTGTTACTTCTCCTTTTTCATTTCTAATTGTATTGATTTGAGTCTTCTCCCTTTTTTTCTTGATGAGTCTGACTAATGGTTTATCAACTTTATTAATCTTCTCAAAGAACCAGCTTTTAGTTTTTTGATCCTTGCTATTGCTTCCTTCATTTCTTTTTCCTTTATTTCTGATCTGATCTTTATGATTTCTTTCCTTCTGATAACTTTGGGGCTTTTTTGTTCTTCCTTCTCTAATTGCTTTAGGTGTAAGGTTAGATGGTTTATTTCAGATGTTTCTTGTTTATTGAGGTAGGATTGTATTGCTATAAACTTCCCTCTGAGAACTGTTTTTGCTGCATCCCATAAGTTTTGGGTGGTTGTGTTTTCTTTGTCATTTGTTTTTAGGTATTTTTTGTTTCTTCTTGGATTTCTTCAGTGATCTATTGGTTATTCAGTAGTGTATTGTTTAGCCTGCATTTGTTTGTATTTTTTACAGATTTTTTCCTGTAATTGATATCTAGTCTCATACTGTTGTGGTCAGAAAAGATACTTGATATGATTTCAATTTTCTTAAATTTACCAAGGCTTGATTTGTGACCCAAGATATGATTTATCCTGGAGAATGTTCCATGAGCACTTGAGAAGAAAGTGTATTCTGTTGTTTTTGGATTGAATGTCCTATAATATCAATTATGTCTCTCTTGTTTAACATATTATTTAAATCTTGTGTTTCCTTATTTATTTTCATTTTGGATGATCTGTCCATTGGTGAAAGTGGGGTGTTAAAGTCCCCTACTATGATTGTGTTACTGTCGATTTCCCCTTTTATGGCTGTTAGCATTTGCCTTATGTATTGAGGTGCTCCTATGTTGGGTATGTAAATATTTTCAATTGTTATACCTTCTTCTTGGGTTGATCCCTTGATCATTATGTAGTGTCCTTCTTCCAATCTTATAATAGTTTTTATTTTAAAATCTATTTTGTCTGATATGAGAATTGCTACTCCAGCTTTCTTTTGATTTCCATTTGCATGGAATAGCTTTTTCCATCCCCTCACTTTCAGTCTGTATGTGTCTCTAGGTCTGAAGTGGGTCTCTTGTAGACAGCTTATATATGGGTCTTGTATTTGTATCCATTCAGCCAGTCTATGTCTTTTGGTTGGAGCATTTAATTTATTTCCATTTAAGGTAATCATCGATATGTATGTTCCTGTTACCATTTTCTTAATTGTTTTGAGTTTGTTATTGTAGGCCTTTTCTTTCTCTTGTGTTTCCTGCCTGAAGAAGTTCCTTTAGCATTGGTTGTAAAGCTTGTTTGGAGGTGCTGAAGTATCTTTAACTTTTGCTTTTCTGTAAAGATTTTAATTTCTCTGTCATAATCTTGGTTGTAGGGTTTTCCCTTTCATCACTTTAAATATGTCCTGCCACTAATTTCTGGCTTGCAGATTTTCTGCTGAAAGATCAGCTGTTAACCTTATTGGGATGCTGTTGTATGTTATTTGTTGTTTTTCCCTTGCTGCTATTCATACTTTTTCCTTGTATTTATTTTTGATAGTTTGATTAATATGCATCTTGGTGTGTTTCTCCTTGGATTTATCCTGTACAGAACACTCTTAGCTTCCTGGACTTGATTGACTATTTCCTTTCCCATATTAGGGAAGTTTTCAACTGTAATCTTTTCAAATATTTTCTCAGTCCCTTTCTTTTTCTCTTCTTCTTCTTCTGGGAGCCCTGTAATTCGAATGTTGGTTTGTTTAATATTGTCCCAGAGGTCTCAGAGACTGTCCTCAATTCTTTTCATTCTTTTTTCTTTATTCTGCTGTGTGGTAGTTATTTCCACTATTTTATCTTCTAGGTCACTTATCCATTCTTCTGCCTCAGTTATTCTGGTAATGATTCCTTCTAGAGAATTTTTATTTCATTTACTGTGTTGTTCACCATTTTTTTGTTTGTTCTTTAGTTCTTCTAGGTCCTTGTTAAACGTTTCTTATATTTTCTGCATTCTATTTCCAAGATTTTGGATCATCTTTACTATCATTACTCTGAATTCTTTTTCAGGTAGACTGCATATTTCCTCTTCATTTGTTTGGTCTGATGGATTTTTACCTTGCCCCTTCATCTGCTGTGTGTTTCTCTGTCTTCTCATTTTGCTTCACTTACTGTGTTTGGGGGTCTCCTTTTTTCAGGCTGCAGGTTCGTAGTTACTGTTTTTTTTTTGGTGTCTGCCCCCAGTTGCTAAGTTTGGTTCAGTGGGTTATGTAGGCATCCTGGTGGGGGGCACTGTAGCCTGTGTTCTGGTGGATGAGGCTGGATCTTGTCTTTCTGGTGGGCACGACCACGTCTGGTGATGTGTTGTAGTGTGTCTGTGACCTTATTATGATTTTAGGCAGCATCTCTGATGATGGGTGGGGTTGTGTTCCTGTTTGCTAGTTGTTTGGCATACGGTGTCCAGCACTGTAGCTTGCTGGTCGTTGAGTGGAGCTAGGTCTTAGCGTTGAGGTGAAGATCTCTGGGAGAGCTTTCACAGTTTGATATTACGTGGGGCTGGGAGGTGTCTGATGGACCAATGTCCTGAACTCGGCTCTCTGACATCAGAGGCACAGGCCTGACACCCGGCCAGAGCACCAAGACCCTGTCAGCCACAAATCTCAGAAAAGGGAGAAAAAAAGAAAGAAAGGAAAATAAAATTATTAAAGTAAAAATTAAAAATATTATTAAAAATTTAGAAAAATTAAAATGTAATTAAGAAAAAGAAAAAAAAGTCAGACAGAACCCTAGGACAAATGATAAAAGCAAAGGTACACAGACAAAATCACACAAAGAAACATACACACTCATAAATAGAGGAAAAGGAAAATAATATAAAAATATCTATATAAAAAAAAGGAAGAGAGCAACCAAATCAATAAACAAATCTACCAATGATAATAAATTAAGATAAACATAAAACCAGAAACAAATTAGACGCAGAAAGCAAACCCCAAGTCTACAATTTCTCCCAAAGTCCACTGCTTCAGTTTGGGGATGATTCATTTTCTATTCATGTATTCCACAGATGCAGGGTACATCAAGTTGATTGTGGATATTTAATCCGCTGCTCCCAAGGCTGCTAGGAGTGATTTCCCTTTCTCTTCTGTGTTCGCACAGCTCCCGTGGTTCAGCTTTGGATTTGGACCCGCCTCTGCCTGTCAGTCGCCTGAGGGCATCTGTTTTTCGCTCAGACAGGTCTGGGTTAAAGGAGCCGCTGATTCAGGGGCTCTGGCTCACTCAGGCCAAGGGGACGGAGGGGAACGGATGCGGGGCAAGCCTGCGGCGGCAGAGGCTGGCGTGACGTTGCACCAGCCTGAGGCGCACCGTGCATTATCCCGGGGGAAGTTGTCTCTGGATCATGGGACCCTGGCAGTGGTGGGCAGCACAGCCTCCCCAGAAGGGGGCTGTGGATAGTGACCTGTGCTCGCACACAGGCTTCTTGGTGGCGGCAGCAGCAGCCTTAGAGTCTCATGCCCGTCTCTGGGGTCCACGCCGATAGCCTTGGCTTGCGCCCGTCTCTGGAGCTCCTTTAAGTGGCGCTCTTAATCCCCTCTCCTCGCGCACCAGGAAACAAAGAGGGAAGAAAAAGTTTCTTGCCTCTTTGGCAGGTCCAGACCTTTTCCCGGACTCCCTCCCGGCTAGCCGTGGTGCACTAACCCCTTCAGGCTGTGTTCACGCCTCCGACCCCAGTCCTCTCCCTGCGCTCCGACCCCCGAGCCTCAGCTCCCAGCCCCGCCCACCCCGGCGGGTGAGCAGACAAGCCTCTCGGGCTGGTGAGTGCTGGTCAGTACCAATGCTCTGTGCAGGAATCTTTCCGCTTTGCCCTCCGCACCCCCATTGCTGTGCTCTCCTCCGCGGCTCCGAAGCTTCACCCCCCCCCCCCCCACCACCCCCGTCTCCACCCACAAAGGGCCTTCCTAGTGTGTGGAAACCTTTCCTCCTTCACAGCTCCCTACCACTGGTGTGGGTCCCGTCCCTATTCTTTTGTCTCTGTTTATTCTTTTTTCTTTTGCCCTACCCAGGTACGTGGGGAGTTTCTTGCCTTTTGGGAAGTCTGAGGTCTACTGCCAGTGTTCAGTAGGTGATCTGTAGGAGTTTTTCTACATGTAGATGTATTTCTGATGTATTTGTGGGGAAGAAGTTGATCTCCACGTCTTACTCCTCTGCCATCTTGAAGGTCTCTCCTATTGTCCTTCTAATTCACAGCCGGTTTGCATAAACCCGAGGCAAGTCACTTTATACAGTATTTAATTCTTCAGTGACAGCATGAGGAAGGGGAAGAAAGACTCTCTTCTTTTACGGAATGATTGATGCTCCCCTGAACTATAACTTCACATTACAGTGCGGACACATAGAGGCTGCCTTTGGCTCTAAGAAAAACATGCTCTAAACTAGAACACAGTCACCCTTAAACAAATACTCTATGTGATTAGATTACATACTATTTGAATAATAACAGTAATATTCATGTTTGCATAGGTCTTTATCCTCACTGAAATAGAGCAGTCTGTGATGATGTCAGGCATTTGTTAATTTCTCTCTGTGTCTCTCTTGTGTCTGTTTTTCTCTCTCTGTGTCTCTGTCTCTGTCTCTTTTTCTGTTTCAAGTAGAGATAAGTCATCTGAAGCTAAAAGAAGTTAAATGTCTTGCCTAAAGACCAGAAAGTTCCAGTGGGTGCAGAGCATACTAGGTGCAGAAAGGGAGATTTGCATCCCTTTAATCCCATAAGTGGCTTACAGATCTTTTTCTGGAAAAGAATGCCTACACTTTTTCCTCTAATTTTGGAATTACCATCCTTCTATTTGTCCAGGCACAAGCCTCAGAACCATTTCATTTCCACTTTTGACATCAAAATCCAAGATCCCTTGATTCTATCTTGGCAGTGTTCAAAACATTTATTTTCACTGAAAAAGCCTTACTGCCAATTTCCCTGCCTAGACTATTGCAATAAACACATAAATATATTAAACATTCAAGCCATTTTCTACACTGCCAGAGTAGTCTTCTTAAAGTTTTGAATATTTCACTACCTGATTCAACTAGCCATTGATGAGTGTAGGATGAAAACCATATCCTATTTAACATGATTTTCAAAATATGAACTCTGTTTCCTATCTGAATACTTGATTTCCTTACTTCCCATCTAGTCATCCAAGAAAAGAAGACTCTTAATCTTTCCCAAGCATGGCTGTGCTTTTCTGATTCTGTGCTGCTTCTCACTCTTTTCTCAGCATCATATCTACAGCTAAAATTTATTGAACTTATGCCATGATCTGGGTTCTGCTTAAGCAATGTATATACATTATCTCACTTATTTCTCACAACAACCCCATGAGATGAGTTTTCTTCTTCCCATTTTATAGTTGGTAAGCAGAGGTTAAGTAAACTTCCAGAGTTATAAAGCAAATGGAAGTAGAATGTGAATCCACTTTTATCTGACACTCTTCTCCTTTCCTTCTCTTATTTGGAAAATTTCCCAACTTACATGTTCTATCCCAGACACAAATATTATGGTCCCCCTTTTATGTTCTTTGTGTCATGTTGTATTTAATTTGTTAATACCATTAAGGATTTTTGCAACTAAGCTGGTGAGGAATATTTGTCTGTAGTTTTCTTGTCCTGAATTTTATTTTTCCTTTCTGATTTTTGCATCAGAGGAATAAGAGACTCATAAAATAAGTTGGGGAATGTTCCCTTTTCTTCTATTTTCTGACAGAATTTGTGTAGAATTTATATTACTTTTTTCTTTAATGTTTGATGGGATTTACCAATCAAGCCATCTAGGCTCAGACTTTTCTTTATAGAAAGAATTTTAATTATTAATTCAATATTTGAATTGATGTAGGGCTATTCAGATTTTCTGTTTCTTCTTGAGTCAAATTTTGACAGTTTTCTTTTGTTCAAGGAACTTGTTCATTTAACCAAAGTATTATATTTATTTGTATAAGGTTTTCCATAATATTATCTTTTGATACCTGTAGAATCCTCTTGAAACTGAGCAGGACCATGTCAGGTCCTCCTGGGTACAAAAGCCTTTACATGTCCCCCATTTCTTGTCTGTAGGATAAAGGCTTCAGCCTCTTAGACCTTCCCTGAGTTCCAAAGGGAAGATTCAAACAGTTACTAATCAGGGAAGGGAAGGAATGTAAAAACAAAGAATGAGCAGTCAAGAAACAATAGTGCAGCATGGGACAGAGTCCTTGTTCCTCCTCAAGGGATAAACAGAACAATCTGGTAGATATCTCTGAGTTCTTCTACAGGAACTAAAGCCCCCATCCAGGTGGAGGATGGTAACTTCAGGCTGAGGATAAGATTCCTGGAACACCATCCTGTTACCTCACCACCAACCAACCAGAAGAAAGTCACACCCTGCAGTCCTTACCCCCAGTTTTGCTTATAAAAACTCTTCCCTGAGAACTATTGGGGAGTTTAGGGTTTTTTGATCATGAGCCACCCATTCTCCTTGTTTGACCCTTGTCTTTTTCTGCTCTAGACTCCAGTGTTTCTGTTTGTTTGGCCTCACTGTGTGTCAAGCACAGGAACTTACATTCAGCAACACTTTCATCTCTTTCATTCCTGACATTGATAATTTGTGTGTTTCCTCTTTTTTTATTGACCAGACTAGCTAGAGTTTCATCAATTTTATCAAGATTTTCAAAAATTTCCTATTTCTTCTTATTTCACTTATTTTCCTTATTCCTCTATTCTATTTCATTGATTTCTGCTCTTTCTTTGTTTCACTCATTCTACTTAGAAAGGATTTAATTTTACCTTCTTAGATTGAAAGCTTATATCATTGATTTTATATCTTCCATTTCTAATGTAAGTATTGAATGCTATAAATTTCCCTTTAAGCACTGCTTTGATTTCATTCCACAGATTTTGCAATATTGTACATTCATTATCATTCATCTCAAAATATTTTCTAATTCCCCTTTTGATTTCTTCTTTGGCCAATGGGTTAATTTAATTTCCAAGTATTTGTTTAATTGCCAAATTGTTTAATCTCTAAATATTCAAGGGAATTTCCAGCTATGTTTCTGTTTGAATTCAATTTTTTTTTGTTAGATGATGGGGTTTAAGGCCAATCACCCCAAGATATGCCACTCTGGCACGTGGACTATTTCAAGCTGAAATCAACCAAGGCCCAAAAGATTCAGGAAGAAGCTTTGGAACTCCCCTTTACTGCCTAACAGAATTTAAGATAGAAGGCCTGTTCCAGGAAGAAGATATCACCATAGATAACTATAGTAAACTATGAACTTGTATGGTAGGCAGGGAGAAACTTAGCAAGGCCCTTTTGATCAAAGTCCTCTCTGTGTCCCATTGTCTCTAGATGGCTCAGCCAACAGTTATTTAATGAACATTAACTCTTTTCATCTTCCTGTGAATTACCTTACTTCCCTGTGAAGTCCCAGACCCCTACTTCCTTCTCCTTAGTCCAGAATGACATATATACCTCATCTTGACTTACTGTCTTTGGGATTCTTCAGGCTTATGTGAATTTCCCATATGTACTTGATAAACTTAATTTTTCTCCTGTTAATCTGCCTTATGTCATTTTAATTATTTGACTGACCAAAAGAACTAGGAGGGGAAGTTGGGGAGGAATATTTCTGTCACCAACATAGAGAACACACTTACTTTCAATCCTTTAAGTTTATCAAAACTTTTTTGTGGTAAATATTACAAGTATGCTTGAAAAAATTGTGTATCATGTTTTTGCTCTATGGTGTCTTCTATGCATGTCAATTAGTTAGTTGATAATTGTTGAAGTCCTCCATATTCCTCCCAATTTTCTGTCTTCTTTTTCTATTAGATACTGAGAGAGGAGTACTGAAGTTGTTGAGGGTGGAAGAAGTTTTCCTCTACCCCTCTGTTCCAACTGGTTTAAGAATTAAATTGACTTCCGGGAAGATGGCCGAAGAGTAAGACGCGGAGATCACCTTCCTCCCCACAGATACACCAGAAATACATCTACACGTGGAACAACTCCTACAGAGCACCTACTGAACGCTGGCAGAAGACCTCAGACCTCCCAAAAGGCAAGAAACCCCCCACGTACCTGGTTAGGGCAAAAGAAAAAAATAAACAGAGACAAAAGGATAGGGACGGGTCCTGCACCAGCGGGAGGGAGCTGTGAAGGAGGAAAAGTGTCCACACACTAGGAAGCCCCTTCGCAGGCGGAGACTGCGGGTGGCGGAGTGGGGGAGCTTCGGAGCCGCGGAGGAGAGCACAGCAACAGGGGTGCGGAGGGCAAAGTGGAGAGATTCCAGTGCAGAGGATCAGGGCCGACCGGCACTCACCAGCCGAGAGGCTTGTCTGCTCACCCGCCGTGGGGGGGGAGGGGGCGGGGCTGGGAGCTGAAGCTCCGGCTTCAGTCGGAGTGCCGGGAGAGGACTGGGGTTGGCGGCGTGAACACAGCCTGCAGGGGGTTAGTGCACCACGGCTAGCCGGGAGGGAGTCCAGGGAAAAGTCTGGACCTGCCAAAGAGGCAAGAGACTTTTTCTTCCCTCTTTATTTCCTGGTGCGCGAGGAGAGGGGATTAAGAACGCTGCTTAAAGGAGCTCCAGAGACGGGCGCGAGACGCGGCTAAAAGTGCAGACCCCAGAGACAGACATGAGACACTAAGGCCGCCACCAAGAAGCCTGTGTGCGAACACAGGTCACTATGCACACCCCCCTTCCGGGGAGCCTGTGCAGCCCGCCACTGCCAGGGTCCCGGGATCCAGGGACAGCTCCCCCGGGAGAACGCACAGCGCGCCTCAGGCTGGCAACCTCACACCGGCCTCTGCCGCCTCAGGCCCGCCCCGCACTCCGTGACCCTCCCTACCCCCGGCCTGAGTGAGCCAGAGCCTCCGAATCAGCGGCTCCTTTAACCCCGTCTTGTCTGAGCAAAGAACAGATGCCCGCTGGCGACCTACACGCAGAGGCGGGGCCAAATCCAAAGCTGAGCCCCTGGGAGCTGTGAGAACAAAGAAGAGAAAGGGAAATCTCTCCCAGCAGCCTTCGGAGCAGCAGATTAAATATCCACAATCAACTTGATGTACCCTGTATCTGTGGAATACATGAATAGACAACGAATCATCCCAAATTAAGGAGCCGTGTGGATGAAAGGCTCTTGGTGCTGCAGCAGTGGTGGTGCAGTGGTGCTCCCACTCTGAGGTGGGAGAGCCAACTTCAGGACACTGGTCCACAAGAGGCCTCCCAGCTGCACATAATATCAAATGGCAAAAATCTCCCAGAGATCTCCATCTCAACGCCAGCACCCAGCTTCACTCAATGACCAGCAAGCTACAGTGCTGGACATCCTATGCCAAACAACTAGCAAGACAGGAACGCAACCCCACCCATTAGCAGAGAGGCTGCCCAAAATCATAATAACTCTACAGACACCCCAAAACACACCACCAGCCGTGGACCTGCCCACCAGAAAGACAAGATCCAGCCTCATCCAGCAGAACACAGGCACTAGTACCCTCCACCAGGAAGCCTACACAACCCACTGAACCAACCTTAGCCCCTGGGGACAGACACCAAAAACAACGGGAACTACGAACCCGCAGCCTGCAAAAAGGAGACCCCAAACACAGTAAGATAAGCAAAATGAAAAGACAGAAAAACACACAGCAGATGAAGGAGCAAGATAAAAACCCACCAGACCTAACAAATGAAGAGGAAATAGGCAGTCTACCTGAAAAAGAATTCAGAATAATGATAGCAAAGATGATCCAAAATCTTGGAAATAGAATAGACAAAATGCAAGAAACAGTTAACAAGGACCTAGAAGAACTAAATATGAAACAAACAATGATGAACAACACAATAAATGAAATTAAAAATACTCTAGATGGGATCAATAGCAGAATAACTGAGGCAGAAGAATGGATAAGTGACCTGGAAGATAAAATAGTGGAAATAACTAATGCAGAGAAGAATAAAGAAAAAAGAATGAAAAGAACTGAGGACAGTCTCAGAGACCTCTGAGACAACATTAAACGCACCAACATTCGAATTATAGGGGTTCCAGAAGAAGAAGAGAAAAAGAAAGGGACTGAGAAAATATTTGAAGAGATTATAGTTGAAAACTTCCCTAATATGAGAAAGGAAATAGTTAATCAAGTCCAGGAAGCACAGAGAGTCCCATACAGGATAAATCCAAGGAGAAATACGCCAAGACACATATTAATCAAACTGTCAAAAATTAAATACAAAGAAAGCATATTAAAAGCAGCAAGGGAAAAACAACAAATAACATACAAGGGAATCCCCATAAGGTTAACAGCTGATCTCTCAGCAGAAACTCTGCAAACCAGAAGGGAGTGGCAGGACATATTGAAAGTGTTGAAGGAGAAAAACCTGCAACCAAGATTACTCCACCCAGCAAGGATCTCATTCAGATTTCACGGAGAAATTAAAACCTTTACAGACAAGCAAAAGCTGAGAGAGTTCAGCACCACCAAACCAGCTTTACAACAACTGCTAAAGGAACTTCTCTAGGCAAGAAACACAAGAGAAGGAAAAGACCTACAATAACGAACCCAAAACAATTAAGAAAATGGGAATGGGAGCATACATATCGATAATTACCTTAAATGTAAATGGACTAAATGCTCCCACCAAAAGACACAGACTGGCTGAAGGGATACAAAAACAAGACCCATATATTTGCTGTCTACAAGAGACCCACTTCAGACCTAGAGACACATACAGACTGAAAGTAAGGGGATGGAAAAAGGTATTTCATGCAAATGGAAACCAAAAGAAAGCTGGAGTAGCAATTCTCATATCAGAAAAAATAGACTTTAAAATAATGACTATTAGAAGAGACAAAGAAGGACACTACATAATGATCAAGGGATTGATCCAAGAAGAAGATATAACAATTGTAAATATTTATGCACCCAACATAGGAGCACCTCAATACATAAGGCAAATACTAACAGCCATAGAAGGGGAAATCGACAGTAACACATTCATAGTAGGGGACTTTAACACCCCACTTTCACCAATGGACAGATCATCCAAAATGAAAATAAATAAGGAAACACAAGCTTTAAATGATACATTAAACAAGATGGACTTAATTGATATTTATAGGACATTCCATCCAAAAACAACAGAATACACATTTTTCTCAAGTGCTCATGGAACATTCTCCAGGATAGATCATATCTTGGGTCACAAATCAAGCCTTGGTAAATTTAAGAAAATTGAAATTGTATCAAGTATCTTTTCCGACCACAACGCTATGAGACTAGATATCAATTACAGGAAAATATCTGTAAAAAATACAAACACATGGAGGCTAAACAATACACTACTTAATAACGAAGTGATCACTGAAGAAATCAAAGAGGAAATCAAAAAATACCTAGAAACAAATGACCATGGAGACATGACGACTCAAAATCTATGGGATGCAGCAAAAGCAGTTCTAAGAGGGAAGTTTATAGCAATAAAATCCTACCTTAAGAAACAGGAAACATCTCGAATAAACAACCTAACCTTGCATCTAAAGCAATTAGAGAAAGAAGAACAAAAAACCCCCAAAGTTAGCAGAAGGAAAGAAATCATAAAAATCAGATCAGAAATAAATGAAAAAGAAATGAAGGAAACGATAGCAAAGATCAATAAAACTAAAGGCTGGTTCTTTGAAAATATAAACAAAATTGATAAACCATTAGCCAGACTCATCAAGAAAAAAAGGGAGAAGACTGAAATCAATAGAATTAGAAATGAAAAAGGAGAAGTAACAACTGACACTGCAGAAATACAAAAGATCATGAGAGATTACTACAAGCAACTGTATGCCAATAAAATGGAGAACCTGGAAGAAATGGACAAATTCTTAGAAATGCACAACCTGCCAAGACAGAACCAGGAAGAAATAGAAAATATGAACAGACCAATCTCAAGCACTGAAGTTGAGACTGTGATCAAAAATCTTCCAACCAACAAAAGCCCAGGACCAGATGGCTTCACAGGCAAATTCTATCAAACATTTAGAAAAGAGCTAACACCTATCCTTCTCAAACTCTTCCAAAATATAGCAGAGGGAGGAACACTCCCAAACTCATTCTACGAGGCCACCATCACCCTGACACCAAAACCAGACAAGGATGTCACAAAGAAAGAAAACTACAGGCCAATATCACTGATGAACATAGATGCAAAAATCCTCAACAAAATACTAGCAAACAGAATCCAACAGCACATTAAACGGATCATACACCATGATCAAGTGGGGTTTATTCCAGGAATGCAAGGATTCTTCAATATATGCAAATCAATCAACGTGATACACCATATTAACAAATTGAAGGAGAAAAACCATATGATCATCTCAATAGATGCAGAGAAAGCTTTTGACAAAATTCAACACCCATTTATGATAAAAACCCTGCAGAAAGTAGGCATAGAGGGAACTTTCCTCAACATAATAGAGGCCATATATGACAAACCCACAGCCAACATCGTCCTCAATAGTGAAAAACTGAAAGCATTTCCACTAAGATCAGGAACAAGACAAGGTTGCCCACTCTCACCACTCTTATTCAACATAGTTTTGGAAGTTTTAGCCACAGCAATCAGAGAAGAAAAGGAAATAAAAGGAATCCAAATGGGAAAAGAAGAAGTAAAGCTGTCACTCTTTGCAGATGACATGATACTATACATAGAGAATCCTAAAGATGCTACCAGAAAACTACTAGAGCTAATCAATGAATTTGGTAAAGTAGCAGGATACCAAATTAATGCGCAGAAATCTCTGGCATTCCTATACACTAAGGATGAAAAATCTGAAAATGAAATCAAGAAAACACTCCCATTTACTATTGCAACAAAAAGAATAAAATATCTAGGAATAAACCTACCTAAGGAGTCAAAAGACGTGTATGCAGATAATTATAAGACACTGATGAAAGAAATTAAAGATGATACAAATAGATGGAGAGATATACCATCTTCTTGGATTGGAAGAATCAACATTGTGAAAATGACTCTACTACCCAAAGCAATCTACAGATTCAATGCAATCCCTATCAAACTACCACTGCCATTTTTCACAGAACTAGAACAAAAAATTTCACAATTTGTATGGAAACACAAAAGACCCCGAATAGCCAAAGCAATCTTAAGAACGAAAAACGGAGCTGGAGGAATCAAGCTTCCTGACTTCAGACTATACTACAAAGCTACAGTAATCAAGACAGTATGTACTGGCACAAAAACAGAAATATAGATCAATGGAACAGGATAGAAAGCCCAGAGATAAACCCACGCACATATGGTCACCTTATCTTTGATAAAGGAGGCAGGAATGTACAGTGGAGAAAGCACAGCCTCTTCAATAAGTGGTGCTGGGAAAACTGGACAGCTACATGTAAAAGTATGAGATTAGATCACTCCCTAACACCATACTCAAAAATAAGCTCAAAATGGATTAAAGACCTAAATGTAAGGCCAGAAACTATCAAACTCTTAGAAGAAAACATAGGCAGGACACTCTATGACATAAATCACAGCAAGGTCCTTTTTGACCCACCTCCTAGAGAAATGGAAATAAAAACAAAAATAAACAAATGGGACCTAATGAAACTTAAAAGCTTTTGCGCAGCAAAGGAAACCATAAACAAGACGAAAAGACAACCCTCAGAATGGGAGAAAATATGTGCAAATGAAGCAACTGACAAAGGATTAATCTCCAAAATTTATAAGCAGCTCATGCAGCTTAATAAGAAAAAAACAAACAACCCAGTCCAAAAATGGGCAGAAGACCTAAATAGACATTTCTCCAAAGAAGATATACAGACTGCCAACAAACACATGAAAGAATGCTCAACATCACTAATCATTAGAGAAATGCAAATCAAAACTACAATAAGATATCATCTCACACCAGTCAGAATGGCCATCATCAAAAAATCTAGAAACAGTAAATGCTGGAGAGGGTGTGGAGAAAAGGGAAGCCTTTTGCACTGTTGATGGGAATGTAAGTTGATACAGCCACTGTGGAGAACAGTATGGAGGTTCCTTAAAAAACTACAAATAGAACTACCATATGACCCAGCAATCCCACTACTGGGCATATACCCTGAGAAAACCATAATTCAAAAAGAATCATGTACCAAAATGTTCATTGCAGCTCTATTTACAATAGCCCAGAGATGGAAACAACCTAAGTGTCCATCATCGGATGAATGGATAAAGAAGATATGGCACATATATACTATGGAATATTACTCAGCCATAAAAAGAAACGAAATTGAGCTATTTGTAATGAGGTGGATAGACCTAGAGTCTGTCATACAGAGTGAAGTAAGTCAGTAAGAGAGAGACAAATACCGTATGCTAACACATATATATGGAATTTAAGAAAAAAAATGTCGTGAAAAACCTAGGGGTGAAACAGGAATAAAGACACAGACTTACTAGAGAATGAATTTGAGGCTATGGGGAGGAGGAAGGGTAAACTGTGACAAAGCGAGAGAGAGGCATGGACATATATGCACTACCAAACGTAAGGTAGATAGCTAGTGGGAAGCAGCCGCATAGCACAGGAAGATCAGCTCGGTGCTTTTTGACCGCCTGGAGGAGTGGGATAAGGAGGGTGGGAGGGAGGGAGACGCAAGCGGGAAGAGATATGGGAACATATGTATATATATAACTGATTCATTTTGTTGTGAAGCTGAAACTAACATACCATTGTAAAGCAATTATACTCCAATAAAGATGTTAAAATGAAAAAAAAGAATTAAATTGACATGAGACTGATTAACAGGAGAAAATCGAACAGAAGTTTAATAACATATATACATGGGAGAGACGAAGGAAAACTGAGTAACTCACTAAAATAGCTGAAGTTCTCACCTTAAATACCATCTTCAACTAAAGCTAA
Source organism: Grampus griseus (assembly GCF_964374135.1). Classification (NCBI taxonomy): domain Eukaryota; kingdom Metazoa; phylum Chordata; class Mammalia; order Artiodactyla; family Delphinidae; genus Grampus; species Grampus griseus. The sequence goes on from NC_139007.1 coordinate 66,628,056, forward strand.
AAGAGGATGTTGAGGGTGGGGAGAGTCAGTTATGGGTGGTTGCCAGGAAAAGCACAGTAAACAAGGGTAAGGTTGTGCAGATTTAAGTCATTTTCTTCCTCATTGATAAGGGCTTCTAGAATATTGGTCATCCTTTTCTTCCTGGTAATCGAGGGAAACACCCTTACAAATGGACGTTTCTCTTGTAAATGTAAATGTTTTTTACAAAAAGGCAACTCCTACTTGGTTTTAAGAGTTTTTCCCATGACGGCTGTTTCTTAGAAAATATCCAGCTTAAAATAATTAATATGCCAAAGAGACATACTTTGGGGTGGCAAATTCTGCTCTCCTACAAAATCATTTACTAAAGTTTTAAATGTATCTATTTCTCCTTTCATTTATGCCAGTTTGGGGAACTCTGTTATTAGGTGCATGTTCATTTAAAATTGTTGCATCTCCTATTGGATAGAGTCTTATAACTTCATGAAATACTCCACTTTTATGCAGTAATATTCTGGGGCTAGAATTTTATTTTGTCTGATATTCAGATAGCAACTCCAGTTTTCTTATGCTTATTGTTTGCATGTATATTGTTTTCTAACCTTTTCTTTCAACCTATTTGTGTGTCTGTATTTAAAGTGTGTCTCTTTTCAGCAGCATAGAGTAGAATCCTGCTTTTTAAATCCAGTTTTACATTTTCTGCCTTTTATTTTGTGTGTTTGGTATATCCACATTTAATAAAATTATTTATATTGTGAATTTTAAGTCTGCCATTTTGCTGTTATTTTTATTTGTTTCATTTCATTTTGTTCCTCTACCTCTCCTTCCTTGTTTTCTTTTGTGTTAAGCAAACATTTGCAGTATATTAATATAAATCTTATATTGACATTTTTATATGTTAATTTATTCGTAATTACTCCAGGGATCATAAATGCAACTTTTATCAAAATCTACCTAATTAATATTGAAATGACTTCCAATTGAATATAGGAAACATTTGACATTATAGTTCTATTTATCCCTCCCATCTTTGCATTGTTTTCGACTCTATATATTATAATTCCAACAATACGGTAGTATAAATTTGGCTTTAAATATACAAATATATATTTTTAAAGCCTATAAAAAAAGAAAAAATAGATATATTTGTGCTAACTCATATATCATATATTTATCTTTTCCAGTGCTCTTTACTCCTTTTGGCATATCTGAATTACCATCTGGTGCAATTTTCCTTCAGTCTGAAGGGATTTCAATTGCATTTTAAATAGTGTAGCTAGACTTCACTTCACTCAATTATTTTAATCTAAAAATGTCTTTAATTTAGCTTTAGTTTCAAAAGATAATTTCTCTGAGTACAGATATCTTGAATAATAATTTTTCTTTCAGAAAATTGAACACATCACCCCAATGTTTTCTAGCCTGCATTGTTACTGATGAAAGGTCAAATGTTAATTATACTATTATCTCTATCTAGGTAATATTTCATTTTCTCTTGCTGTTTTCAGACTTTCTATTTATCTTTGGCTTTCATTAGTTTGAATCTGAAGTGCCTGAGTATGATTTTCTCTGTTTTTATTCTACTTAGGTTTCACAGAGCCTCTAGGATTTATAAGTTTCTGTTTTCCAACAAATTTAGAAAAATTTAAGCCATTATTTCTTTAAATGTTTTTCTCTGCCCATTTCTTCAGTCTTTTCCTTCTGGAACTCAAATTACACATGTGCCGCAACACTTGATATTGTCACAAAAATGTTTTCATTTTCTTCAATCTTTCCTTTTTTTCTACTTGTCAGACAGGTTAATTTTTTTTTAATAAATTAATTTTTTAAAATTTATTTACTTTTGGCTGCATTGGGTCTTCGTTGCTGTGTGCGGGCTTTCTCTAGTTGCGGTGAGCGGGGCTACTCTTCATTGCAGTGTGCAGGGTTCTTATTTCAGTGGCTTCTCTTGTTGCAGAGCACGGGCTCTAGGTGTGCGGGCTTCAGTAGTTGTGGCATGCAGGCTCAGTAGTTGTAGCTCGCGGGCTCTAGAGCACAGGCTCAGTAGTTGTGGCACACAGGCTTAGTTGCTCCGCGGCATGTGAGATCTTCCTGGACAAGGGCTCGAACCCGTGTCCCTTGCACTGGCAGGTGGATTCTTAACCACTGCGCCACCAGGGAAGTCCCAGAAAGGTTAGTTTTTATTGACCTGTCTTCAAGTACACTAATTTTTTTCTTGTGTCATCTAAAATCTACAGTTGAGCTTATTGCCAGTTTTTTACTTTGGTTATTGTACTTTTCATTTTTAAAAAATATTTATTTACTTATTTATTTTGGCTGTGCTGGGTCATAGTTGAGACACACGGGACTTTAGTTGTGGCATGCCTGTGGGATCTAGTTCCCCCACTAGGGATCTAACCCAGGCTCCTGCTTTGGGAGTGCAGAGTCTTACTCACTGGACTACCAGGGAAGTCCCTATTGTACTTTTTAGATCTAGAATTTTTAGTTTTTTAAAATAATTTCCATTTTTCTATTGGTATCCCCAAATGTTTACTCATTAATATATATATTTTTAAATTATTTGAACAAATTTCCTTTCATTATTTGAATATACTTTTAGTACTGTTTTGAAGTTTATAACTGTTAAATTGAACCTCTGGGCCCACTTTAAATTACTGTCTATCGACAGGTCTGTTCCCTGGTTTTTGTTTTTGTTTTGTATAACTTTTTTCAAAACTAATAAATTTTAGTTGGAAATTAGGCACTCAAGAAACCATGGAATCTGTTTTGCTCTTCTGAGCAGTGTCAGTGTTTTTGTCTAGTAGTCTGGAACTTGCCTGGACTTAAATTATGAAAACTGTCTCCATGAGGTGTGTGGTAACATGTCTCTGCTTAGTTTTTTTGGCTTTCAGTTGCTGTGGTTTTTGTTTGTTTGATTTTGTTTTTTAGCTGGCATCTGGAAGATTCCATAGCTCAAGAGAAAAAATTCATATGACAGAAGGTGTGTGTGTGTGCATGTGACTTGTCTTAAATTTGCTTGATGAAAATTGACAGTTGTAGGACTGTTTCGCACTGGGAGTCTCTCCACCACACTGTCATACCAACGGACTGTTTCTTGCTAAGGTGCTATGTTTTCACATTTTTTCATTCAGTCTTGCCTCTTCTTCCAGAACATGATGCCAGTGGGGTCCAGGGGTGCTTGAGAGACCATCCAGTCTCTCCTGATCTAGTTGTCCCAAACAAACAATAGGTCATTGGTTTAGACGTTGGAGGTTTCTACTTGCTTTGAAGAACACTGACTGACCTCTGTCAACTCTGCCTGAGGTCTTGTCTTTGTGTTCTCTCTTACAGTGGCCAGGATTTTACCCACTTAGGATCCTTTTTATTTATTATGGTTCAATATCATAAGTGCTTCCTGATATCATCAAACATGGAGTTATTTGGATTTGTCTCCTGATATCCAAAAACCAGAATTCTGAAAACAATTAAAATCACATGGAAAAGATTCAAATAATAACAAACATTTGCCTAGATTTTGCAATTTTTCAGGCATTGCCCCACCTATTATCTAACACGATCTGCACTATGTGTGGAATAGGTGTTGCTATAATTCCAATTTTACCAAAATTAAATGTTCAAACTTTTTAGATAGCAGTTGTGACACATAAGAGTTATGGTGCATATTTATGGGATGCATGAGACAATCCTGCTCTAACGTCCCCATGGACCATGCCACACGCCATTCAGCTGAGCTTCTCTGGAATTTTGGTAAGGGTTCATATTCATTTTCACTCTAAAAGCAATGTTTCTTTCATTTATACTAAGCTTCCATAGCTATAATATTGTAGGACTAATAGAGATTATATAAAAAATGTGAATTTTATAATTCTAATCAATAACTCCATCCAAAAACCAAGAAATGAAAAATTATTCTTGTATTTCAAACTTAGATTAAATTCAAACCATATATATTTACATATAATTACAGAGCTCATAACTCATATTTATGTAATATATAGCTCATCAATTTAAGCCAAAATACTAATTTTAGCATATCATTATTTGGCACATAAACATTAAGGAAAATACATAATATAAGTAGTTATAAGTTTCACAATATAGACAAGGTGAAACGTGCCCAAACAGGAAAAAAATATAACATGAATATATTAGTAAATTACCTCTAGTGTGAGGCAGAAATTTAAAGTTAAGTTTGATTTGAAAAAAAGAAGCTTACCTTTTTAGGAAGAACTTTAGGTGCACACAAAAAAATGAATAAATAATTCATGAAAACGTGGAATCCAATTCTTTATTTTAATGACAGGAATGGGAAACTGTTTTGATGACAAAAGAATACTACAAAAGTAGAATGTAATACTTTTGTTAACAATAATAATTACTGCAGTTTATTGGATACCTACTCTGTGCCGGGCTGCGTAATTAGTACATGTTTTATGTTTATCATCCCTTTCAGTGAGATCTAAAAAGGGAACTTTATTACATTGTTCAAAATCAGATTAACACATTTGAAAATTGGCTGTAAATAATAGCACACACACAAAAAATGGTCTTTTACAGTTGGCTTACCAAGAGGAAGAAATCTTTCCCCAAAGAGTAACCAGTTAGTGACCCTGAAGAGTCAGGAAACAAGAGAGTCCTTAAGAAAAAGAGGAAATTCTCTTCCAAGGAGGAGCCACTCAGCAGTGGACCTGAGGAGGATGCTGCCAGTGAGAGCAGCAGTTCCAAGAAAAAGAAAAAGCTCCGAAAGCTGTCCCAGGAAAAGTAGAATGGACATTTCCCTAGTAGGGCATAACTTGCAGAGATATTTCCCAACCCATCCCCTATAGCCCAATAAAAATAAAAACAAACAAAAAACAAACAAAAAAATGGTCTTTTAGTCTGGAATTATCACTCCACTTTCTATGAAATATCAAATATTCTCATTGAGTTCTATATACCTTAAACTCAGCAAATGTTGATTTGCTAATAATTAAATGTAAGAAATTCCAGATTTCTTCATTAATCTAGCTTTGAGAGTTAAAAACAAAGGATTACGGAAAATAACTGTATATTATCTTGCCTGCTTTTATAATGATTCACTGAAAGGGTAATGTCTCCTTTAAAATGCAGTGGCCACTTCAACTATGTTTGAATAGTCAATCTAGCCATTTAGTATATGACTGTACAGTTCTCCATGTGAGTGTGATGAAAAAGCCTGAAGACCAACAATGTCCAAGAGGAATAGATTAATAGTTCTCTTGAGTTCCACTGGAGGCTGTTCCTACCCAAAGCAATGACCTCTGCCTTGATTATAAAAGTTTGTTGAGTCTAGCTGGGCTGAGAAAGCAAGATCTGAGATTCAGGTTCATTTGGGGAAACCATAAAAATGATCATGGCCTCACAAACATGACTCTTATTAATTTTGGCAAAGATTTCCACTTAAGTCAATGGCCACATATAAAAAGAGAAATATATAAGTTAACAGTGCAACTTTATAGATTATAAGTGGCATTTTGCATTTCAACAGTAGCTATATTAAATTTGACATACCCACTTGGGGATGCTGATAAACTAAAAACAAACAAAAACAACTTGTGGTATAAATGATGATTTCTTTGATACCAGCCATTATTTTTTAAAAGGGAGAAGAGAAGCTGATTATAAATGTATAAATACGGTTCAGAAACAATTAAGAAAAAACATCATTATGGGTAATACTGTCAAATATACTGATTAAAAATATTTTTAATGAAATTCATTTAAAAAATATTTTATTGGTTGAATTACTTTGGATTATAGACATAGTTGCCCATGCCTAAATGCACTAACATTTTCCATGTCAAAATATTTTTTTTCCTGAAACTACCTAACTATTAGCAGCTGTCTATGTGAGAAGAGAGGGAGGATTGTTTTCGCTTCACTCAAAGATTAATGATATTTTACCGCTTCAAACGAAGGTTTCAATTCTGGCTTTCATGGAAGGCACCTCCTTCTTGTCTCCTTTAATTTTATTGCCACTTTTTAAACATAATTATTCATTCTGTGGCATATTAAAATAGTCTACAAAGCAAAAGTTTTTATTGGAAGTAAGATTTTGCTAGCTGTTAACTCTGCAGAAGTACACTTCTCTCGTTTACCAGGTAGCATTCCAATCATTTTTTTTCTTTTTGTTTTTGTTCAAATATTTAATGCTGGCTAAGAGATACGGAAAAGGGGTGAGAGAGGTGCGTTGAATTTGTTCTGTTTTCCTCCAAGTTGAATTTCTTTTTGGTTCTCCAAAAGAGATGTTGCAAAATTTCAAGGATAGAAATTAAGTTCTGCAATAGGGAAATTATTATCTACATTCATAATTCTCTGACCTGTTATCAGAGATGAAACGAGGGTAGCACAGGGTCATCAATCTTTATGGGAAATGAGGATGGTCTCTGCCAAACTTGTCCAATTTCTGACCACCCACTTTCACTCCACTTCAAAAGCCTTGGATTTACTGGCCACTTTTTAAATTTGTGTGCGATTCCAGCAGGAATAAAGCAGCCACAAAGGAAAAAATATATGAGGTACCTAGCATAGTCAGATTCACAGATACAGAAGTAGAATAGAGTTTACCAGAGGCTAGAGAGTGGGAAGACTGGGGAGTTACTGTTAATGGATATACAGTTTCAGTTTGGGAAGATGAAAAATTCTGGAGATGGTTGACAGGCAATGTGAATGAACTTAACGCCAGTGAACTGTACACTCAAAAATAATTAAAATGGTGAATTTATGTAATGTTTATATTACAATAAAAATTTTGATATAGCTCAATACACCATTTTAACTGTAATTTGAAAAGGCATTTTGGAATGTTTCATTAAAATAAGTAAGAAATTACAAAAAATTGTATGTAATACAGACAGCAAGTATACAAATGGAACTTTAGAGAAATTATGAAAACAAGAGTTTGTTGTAATTTTCTTGTTAAGCAAAAACAGGGCTGGTTTATAGAGAACTCAGAAAAAAGTTGTTTCTGATGATGGTATTGCTCACAAAATTGTTGTGTTTCAAGGGTTTCAGTTCAGATGGGCTGAACACCCAGTTTACCTGGCTTGTACATTTGCACTGTAAACATGAAAAAACACTAAGCAATCTTCAGTGATCACATCACACTTCCACAGTCCAAGATGTGTGTACTTTACTCCATAGCAGTTCAGCCAGACAATGACATTTGAGATAGCAAAATCTATTACACCACAATTCAAGGACCGCTGGCTACAAACGATAACCAGGGTGGGAATGGTCAGATACTGAACAGAGTCACAGAATACAAACTGGTATGAATTAACTAATTTTTCTGGTAGTAAATCTTGCCTTCTTCACTGAGGGGATCTTTCTTTCTTTCCATTGAAAAATGCAATTCTTCTTTGAAATTATTATTAATAACAATAGCTCCTATCATCTTTAAGCTCCAGTTCTGCCCGACATTTTACAAGTACTACCTCTAAGCATCATAACAGTTAATGAAGATAGGCATCATTTATTTCCCTTTATAGACATGGAGTTGGGCTCAGAGAGGCCAGTCCTTGCCAAGTCCACCTAATGAGTGAACAGTAGAGACTGGGTTTACAGATTGGGTTTATATTCCTGCTTCTGTGGTTCCCAAGCGTGTGTTTTTCCCACTGTGCTCTGCTTTCTACTGGACCCCAAGTTTATCACTTATTCTTCTGGATGCAGGGCCTCTCACCTCTTGATTTTTTACTCTCTGAGACCTCTATTCCAAAGTTAAATTCCTTGTGCCTCATTTTAAACAAATTTGATTCCTCGATCCTTTTTCTCATCGATGTTCTAACAGCATGTCTGATTTTCAGTTCTATTTCTTAGCCTGGGATTGTGCTTTTCTTTGTTTCCAATTGTTCTGACTCTGCCAGACAATTCTAACTAACAATAAAAGTAGCTTCTCCAAGACCAGTAGAGAGAAGGTGTGATTAAAATCACTGTTAAAGGAAGTAAAAAGTCCAAACTCTGGTGATATTTTATACCAGTTGGCACAGCAAATATCAGATGAATAATCAGTGATCCAGTTAAGTATGCATAAGCTTGTAGACAAAGTATGTTCAAAAGTTTACATGTGAATAGGTATCTTTGACTGAAAAATAATTTATATAAATTTGTATGATGTTATACCTATTTTTTCAAGCAGTTAAAATTTTAAACTAGTCATCATTCTGCTTAGGAAAATAGGGATTTAAAAATCTAAGTCAACTTCTTCCTTCCTAAAAACTGAACAAAGCTCACTTGCTCTTTCATCTGAATTCTAACAATTCTTCAGTCTTATCAAGGGTTTTCACCACCTGTCAGTCCCACCATGCATTCACTTTCTTGCTTGATGTTAGTGATCCATCAATACAATCACTATCTTGCAGACACCATGCTGGATAGTGTGGTGGGAACTATTGGAGACCAAGTCCTCCATATGCACTCCGGATTCGTTCCCAGTTCCCTCTTGCTTCTCAAGGACATCACCCCTGAAGTTACCCTCCACTCCTATTGTCATCAGTTTCTTCTTCTTTCCTGAATCATTTATATCAACCTACAAACATACTGTTGCATCTCCACTTGGAGAGAAACATCTGTGCCACACTCCTTTTCAAGAATACCGTGTTCCATTGTTCTGCTCTGCTTCAAAGCTATGCATCCTGAAAAATTTGAAGATTGCCAGTTGTTCCTCAGGCTCTTTCATTATGGTTTCTGGTCTCACCACTCCACTGATACTGATCCTGTGAATCACTGGGGAGCTTATGTTGCCACATCCGACATAGATGGATGTGGCAACATAGAGTTTTATCAGCGATGTTAACATAGCTGAACTCTTCTTCCACCTTGAAACATGTTCTTTTGGTTTCTGCGAAAACTCATTTTCCTGTTTTTGTTCTACCTCACTTGCCACTCCTTCTTTGTGTTCTTTGCTGACCCTTCTTCCTCTTTATGCTTTGGCTTGTCCCAGGGCACGGTCTCAGCTCCCTTCTCTTCTCTATATGTCTCCCTGGATAACACTCTGACTCATTCTAAGAGCATTAAATGTCACTTGTATGCTGATGATTCCCACATCTACTCCTTAAACTCCAGATACATAAACCAATTGTCTATTTAGTATCTCTACTTAGACTCTGTAGTCATCTCACACTCAACATGTCCCCTTTCCTCCAAAACTACCCCTTCCACAGTGTCAGCCTTTACCCACCACCACCTGTTCAGCTGTTCAAGACTAAAACCCAGTTGTCCTCCTTGATTCCTCAGCATCCTGCATCCAAACCATTATAATTCGTGTCACCTCAACCTCCAAAACTTGTCCTGAATCTGTCTACTTCACTTTCCATCTTTACACCTACAACACCCTAATCCAAGCCACCATTACCGCCTACTCCAGACCTCTGTAATACTCACCTAAGTGGTCACCGTGTCTCCATTATTCTTTTTAATCCATTCTCAACCCCACTTCCAACTGTCAGATCCCCATTTAAACTCCTTAATAGCATACCATAGTACTTAAAAGAAAATTGCAACTCTGTAACCTGACTTATAAGACTATAAAATCTGACCCCTGCTTATATCTCTGCACTCATTTTCTATTTTTCCCCTTTACCCACTATGCTCCAGCCACAACCTTTATTTATTTATTTTTTAATATTTATTTATTTGGCTGTGCAGAGTCTTAGTTGCGGCATGTGGGATCTTCGTTGCAGCATGCGGGATCATTTTTAGTTGTGGCATCCGGACTCTTAGTTGCGGCATGCGGGATCTAGTTCCCTGACCAGGGATCAAACCCAGCCCCCTGCATTGGGAGTGTGGAGTCTTAGCCACTGGACCTCCAAGGAAGTCCCCAGCCACAACTTTTAAACATTTAAATGTGTTTCTGCCTTAGATCTTTGTAGTAGCTACACCCCTCTGCTGTGAATGCCCTTCTCCCCAGTTTTTGTATAGCTGGCTCCATTTTGTCAGTCAGGTCTCAGCTGAAGGTGCTTTCTATAGGTAACCAATCCAGATTAAAACACCTTGTTCCAGGAATGGTTTTCACAGTTTTTTAAAGCAGTGACTGCTTAGTTATATCTAGATAATACTTCTATGGGTTCCCATCGCATTTTCTTTTTAAGAAAATCATTGAAATGTGTTCTGTCAAAGAAAAACTAGAGCTGGACAGTAGTTAAAGTGGTAAAAACAGATTTTAAATTAGGAATTTTTTTTTTTTTTTTTTTTTTTTTTTTTTGGTACGCGGGCCTCTCACCGCTGCGGCCTCTCCCGTTGCGGAGCACAGGCTCCAGACGCGCAGGCTCAGCGGCCATGGCTCATGGGCCCAGCCGCTCCACGGCACGTGGGATCCTCGCAACAGGGAAAAGAGACCTCAGTATAGAACTGGATTCATTTCCTAATACAGCAAGGAAAAGTGAGGATTTATAGTAAGTAGCAGGGTAGTTGGAAGATTACTGAGAGGGAACAACAGAGGTAAAGGGAAATTTCTGCCTAAACCGACATGACAGAATTCTTGCCAAAGAGAAGCCAGGATGATTGGATACTACCTGGCAGGGTGTGAGGGTGAGGAATCTGATCAGATACTGAGGGTGGGGATTCTGGCTAAACTGACTTAGTGGGATTCTCGCTAAAAGTAGACTTTTGAGGAATGCCCAAGGATGGGGCCTAGTCAGGTTCAAAGGAATCTGTCTAGAGTTTGGTCAAGGAGAGTCTCTGTCAGTTCCAACACATCTAAAATGTAAAACTGGTTGTTCTGCTTTATAAATTCATCGGCTGTATAGTTCTAAATGAAATAGCATGCTGTTCTTTTTTTTTTTTTTTTTTTTTTGCGGTACGCGGGCCTCTCACTGCTGTGGCCTCTCCCGTTGCGGAGCACAGGCTCCGGACGCGCAGGCTCAGTGGCCATGGTTCACGGGCCCAGCTGCTCCGCGGCATGTGGGATCTTCCTGGACCAGGGCACGAACCCGTGTCCCCTGCATCGGCAGGCAGACTGTCAACCACTGCACCACCAGGGAAGCCTGCATGCTGTTCTTTGTGTTAAGGAGTGTGTTTATCCTTTTTAATTAATCAGCTTTTAAAATTAATCAACTTTTTCTCCAATTGTAGAAAAGTATCTTGGATATTAATTTCTGCACCAATAAAGGATATTAGTTTTGGTTTCACAAAGTGTTTACTTCTACTCCAGGTTTGTCATTCTTCCATAGGGAATTTGATTTTCTCCTCTCTCACGTGCATGCACACACACAGACACACAGATGCACACACATGTGCACACACACACTTTCCATTTTCTGCAAAATCCTTCGAAAACTATTTTGATTTTTAAAATACAGATCACAGAAAACTTATATAGAATCAACACAGTTCAGCAAATGCATAATAAAAACTTTTACTTCCTGTTAGTGCGTATCTCTTTTTGGCCAGACTTACGAATATCATCAAACTTCAAGTGATATATCTGTTGTTTAATACATTTGAAATGGAAAGGTAAGACTCCCCACATAGAGTAGGTCCGTTTCCATTATTTAAATATCTTTGACATTTGACCGTCTATTGTTTTATCGATTCGTTAGACAGTAGTTATTATATCAGTCAGCATCAGCTGGATTTTACCTTAGTAACAAATAACCCCAAATCTTAGTGGCTTATAGGAACAAAAGCTTATTTGCTGTGTCAAAGGAAGAGACAGTGACAAATTGCACTCTATATTTTAAAAACTTCTGTCCCAAAATGGTACACGTCATGTATACTCACATCCTATTTTCCAAAGCAAGTCACATTATCATGTCTAACATCCAAGGGAAAGGATGGAGCACTCCTACCGTGTGCAGAGAAGGTGAAGCACCACCCTGATAAACAGCCCTAATGACTCCCAGAGCTGTATCATGTACAAATAATGAAGGATCATGTATAAATTAACAAGAATGCAGCCAACCATACTTTGTCTGCATGATGTCAAGCATCAAGAGGTTAGATAACTCTTATGTGGGTTTGGACTAGATAAGAATCAAGTCTTCATTACTTCATAAGGCTCTTGAACCCATTACTTCCTTTCTAGTTCCACTGTTTGCACAGTATTCATTTTCTCATCTGGTGTTACTGCAGTCTTCTCCTCGCATAAATCTTCTCTGCTGCAGTCCATCCTGATTAGCTCTCCACAAACACTGCTTTCATCATGTGACTCCCTTGCCAACAAGACACATAAAAACAGAAGACAGTTAAAAATGAGACAGACTCTTTAGCCTGACTCTTCAAGCCTTCCACAGTCTACCAGCAATTAGCTTTTATTTTTCTAGAATCGACAAATGCATCCAGACTGTTTGCCCACTTACCCTCAGATATTTATTCCTACGTTGTTGTTGTTGTTGTTTTGGCTGCGCTAGGTGGCTTGCAAGATCTTAATCCCCGGCTCAATCTCAATCCCCTGCTCCGGAATTGAACCTGGGCCCCCAGGAGTGAAAGCACCAAGTCCTAACCACTGGACCACCAGGGATTCCCTACATTGTTAAAAATAGTTCTCCTGCTTCAAATTCTTACTCTTTGCCTCTTTTGCTGTCACTCTAACCCATTCTTCAAGACTTAACTGAACTTCCAACTCCTCTATGAAATTTTATTCTACAAACAATTTGCTAAAGAAGCTTGGCATTGATCTCAGGTAAAACCTTAGAATGCAATGCTTGCTTGCTTAATTAATTAATTAACTTTCATTGAGCACCAAATATATTCCAGGCAGTGTGGTAGTTGCATGTGTTAGAAGGTCTAATAGACATCTCAGACTAACCATGACCAAAATGGAACTCTTGTTTTTTCCCTCTCAAACATGCTTTTCCCTCATTCTTCTCCAAGCCTGTTATTAGTAACTCCATTCACTCAGCTGTATATGTGAAAAGCCCAGAGTATACCTTGTCTCTGCTTTATCTCATACTCCGTATCCAGTTTATCAGCAAAACTACTTCAAACTATCCCACGTCCAATTACTTCTCACCACTTCCCTTTCTACCTCCACAGTTCAAACGATCATTATCTCTTTTTTTTTTGATTGTGCAGCCTGCTAAATAGTCTTCTACTTATGCTTATGAACTCCCTAGAGTCTATTTTATGCATAAGCCAGACTGTGTTCTTTTCTTTCTTTTTCCTTAATTTATTTTTTAAAATTTATTTATTTTTGGCTGTGCTGGGTCTTCGTTGCTGCATGCGGGCTTTCTCTTGTTGCGGTGTGCAGGTTTCTCATTGCGGTGGCTTTCTTTTGTTGTGGTGCACAGGCTCTAGGCACGGGGGCTCAGTAGTTGTGGCGTGTGGGCTCAGTAGTTGTGGCTCACGAGCTTAGTTGCTCCGCGGCACGTGGGATCATCCCAGACCAGGGCTCGAACCCGTGTCCCCTGCATTGGCAGGTGGATTCTTAACCACTGCGCCACCAGGGAAGCCCCAGACTGTGCTCTTTTCTATTCAAAATTACTACAATGACTACTTATCTTACAATAAAATCCAAAGCTTGTTTTCTTGCCCACTAGGCATAAAATTTGGCCTTTTGCTGTCTCTCAGACCACATTCCATTTTTTTCCCTCAAGTTCAGCCTCTCGGTTCTCCTTGCTCTGGTACGCAGGACAAGTCCATACTGCCACTGAGCATTTGCACTTGCTTGTTCTTCTTGTCTGGGAAACTCTTCCCTTCTACAACTGCCTGACTCTATTCTCCATTTCAGTCAAATCTCTTCTACAATGACATTTTACCAGAGAGGCTTTCCATGACTACTCTGTAGAAAATAACACCTGACACCCCTATCTTCTTTAATCTCTTCCTGCTTTATTTTTTCATGGAACTTATCAGCATCTATATTCTTTCTCTCTTTCTATTTTTTTATTACTTTACTATCTACTTCCCCTCCCACTACAAGTGGAATATGAGCTTGACAAATGCAGAAACTTTATTTTTGTTCACGGCTGTCATGACAGTGCCTAGAACAATACTTGTCATATAGTAGGTGATCAGTATTTTTACCAAATGAATAAATGAATGAATGAAAAGGGCAATTAATAATTACCTGTATGAATATAGCTCTCATTATTGCATTTCTTCCCATATTTGATTTTCTTATATAATTCAGGAGTGTTTCCCAGTTTTTGAAACTGTGAAGTTTACAAAAGCAATGTATTATATATATACAATTGGATTCTCAGAAACATTAATGAATACCCACCCACCTAGTGAAAGCCAGCTTTGGAGTGCTTTTGAAAACTGGATAATGCAATAGCAGAAACACCTCTATGCTTGCATTTCCCTATATGTCTTTTTCCATGCATTTCTTCTGACCAGACTGTATACTAGAAACTCTATGTAAATCTTCCAAATATAGGAAACATAATTATTAACTTTGCATGTAGCAAAAACTTAGAAAAGATTGTTAACAGGATTAATGAAGGAATCAATTTCTTCACACTGATACACTGGATTGAATTCAACAGGATAAGATGTACTCAGCAACCTGACCATGGATTCAGACCAGTGCATTAGGCAGGATGGGCTTTCTGACTTGGTGACAGCTCCTGTGAAAACACTTGGGCCAACATGAGGAGAGGCCATGAGGGCAAAGCCGTCACTCAGATCTTGGTATGGGCTCAGCCTCCCCTTGCTCGTTGCATGATCTTGGGTAACTTGCATAACCATTTTGAAGTTTAATTTTGTCTTTAAATAGGAATAATAATCATTTGTGAAGAAATTGAATTGGGGGAGGCATGATATTTTTGTGAGATTTTTTGTTTTCCTTTCTTCCTCTGCTTTTTTCCCCTTCTCCTGTTCCCTATTCGGTCTTCGAGCGGGTGTATGCTCATAGCTTCTGGAAATCGTGGGGCAGAGGAGAAAATAGAAGGCATTCAGGATGTCTGCATTTGTTTTTCATGACTTTTTGAATGCAGGTTCAATCCCAGTTCCCTAATCAGGGATTGAACCTGCGCCCTCGGCAGTGAAAGTGCAGAGTCCTAACCACTGGACCTTCCGGAAATTCCCATGTTTTTCATAACCTTAAGCACCAAGAGAACGGAGGGGAGCTGAGGTACAGATAAAAAGTTGAGACACAGCAGAGAAAGAGAAGCTATCTCTCCCTTCTCAGGTTGGAGGGAAGGAAGAGAGATGGTGGGGGGCGGTCCTGAGAGCAGGGAGTTAAGTGGTTTCCTGCACCCTGCCTCCCAGTTAGAGACCCAGAGAGGAGTCAAGGTCCCAGAGAGAGAAGGGCTCCTTGATGGACAGTTGTGGCCCATCAGGGAGTCAAGAAAGAGCCATAAACCTGGAGGACCTTCACCGATAACCTGTGTGAACCGATAAGCAGACAGCTTGGTACCTGCTGACACAGATAAGTCAAAGACTGCTTTCCTTCTGCACCTCACTCCCTGCCCCACCTCCCCAGCCGAAGAAAATAACAAGCCTCGTGAAAGGGGAGGGATACGATTGATTAAGGCAGAAGGAGAGATTAAAACAAAAATTGGGTTGAATTATTTACAGATTAAGGTAATGCCTTGAACAACTTTGATTTGTTAGAATAAAATTTATACACTCCTTGGCACACAGTAGAAGATCAATATAATAAAAGCTACTCCTATCCCAACTATAAATATCTTATATGGCTGTTCAAAAGGTCAATATTAACTTTTATTTACACAAAAGTAATCTTTAGTTCAGGAAAGGTAAGGATCCCACTCATCATGGGGGAGGTATGGAATCCACTTTGAGTACATTGTCAAGAGGGCTGATAATGACTCATGTGTCAATAGGGAAGGGTGAATCACACAGGTAGTGAGAAGTCTGGCATTGAACGGTTAAAATAACTGGGGCTGTGAAAAGTGAATAAGGGAAGGCTGAAGGGAGAGATGATAGCTGTCTTCAGAGATTTGAAAGGCTTTTTGTGGAAGATAGCATGTCCTTGTTCTGAATGGAAGTTGATGGCATGATTGTTTGATCCAATCAACAGAAAGAGGAAGTTTCTCTTAGTTGAGTGTTCTTCAGTGCTAAGGATTCAAGCAGATGTTCAATATTCATTATGTCTGGAATTCTGTCAGAGGATTCCTGTATGCAGAGGAATGTGGCCTCGTACTTTCCATTTTAGGATGATATGTGGGGCAGGCGGAGGCCACCAATATTATGAAATTCCAGGAAATATGCTGGGTGCTCTGTACCATTAGTTCACTGAGTCTGCCTGATGGTCTCATGAACTAAACACTGTAAGTGTTATTACAGATTAGCCTTATGTAGTTTACATAGTAAATTACCAGAGTTTATAGTGCCGGTAAACTACAGGACCAAGTTTTAAACCCAGGTTGTTGCATTAAAAGACGGTGTACTCACCTCTACACACTCCATTTCCCTTTTGAAGAAAGTGAACAAATCCTTAGTTTAAGGACAGAAGTATCAAAATACACAGATTTTACTGATGTACTGACCAGTCGAAAGCACTGGCTTCTTGAAATACTTTAGCTATGATTCATGTAATTGTATAGCAATATTAGTACATAAGTTTATGACTATTTAACATATAATAGCACATTAAGTATACTACTCCTGTCTTTTAGATGTATGTACATTTGTTTCCGCTACTACGATGGCTAATTTTATCTGTCCACTTGGCTGGGCCTTAGTGTTCAGATACTTGGTCAAACATTATTCTGGATGTCTCTGTGAAGGTGTTTTTTAGATGAGATTAACATTGAAATCACTGGACTTTGAGTAAAGCATATTACTCTCCATAATGTGGGTGGGCCTCATCCTATCAGTTGAAGGCCTGAATAGAACAAAGACTGACCTCCTCCAAGAAGGAATTCTGCCAGCAGACTGCCTTTGGACGTGACTGCAACTCTTTCCTGAGTCTCCAACCTCCTGGCCTACCCTGTAGATTTTGGACTGGCACCTCATAGTCATGTGAGCCAATTTCTTAAACCTCTCTATATACATATACACATCCTGTTGTTTATGTTTCTCTGGAGAACTCTGATAAATTCAGTTATTTATATTTCTTTCTTTGCCCTTGTGTTTCCTGGTTTCTTTTAGCTTTAAAATTCTATGAGTGGAACAACTACATGTATGAGCTGGGAAGCAGATCCTTCCCCAGCTGAGCCTTCAGGTAACACCACAGCCTTAGCCAACACCTTCATTGCAGTCTCATGAGAGACACCGTACTCAGCTGTGCTCAGATTCCTGAACCTGAGAACTGCGGAATAATAAATGTTTTTTGCTTTAATAATATTCTATGAGTGGAACTTAACTTCCCTTGAGACGGTTTGGTGTAATAGACACAGATTTGAATTGCAAGACCTGGGTCCTAGCCTCTGGTCACTTGAATCTGTAGACCTGGGTCCTAGTTCCCAGTCACTTCCAGCTAGTTTGTACAGCTCTCACATCTCTGAGTCTCATTTCCCTGTCTGTAGTATGAGAGGACTAGACACTAGAACTTAAGTTTCCCTTAAGTGCTACAGTTCAATGTCTCTATTAATCATATGGTTTAGTCATCAGAGTAAATATTGATAAAAGTCACAAAAAGAACACACCCTGGATTTTCAGGCCTCTGGATTTGGTGGCAGTGTTCCAGCGTCCTTTGTGCAAGTAGCTAGCTGTCTGTGTTCAAGTCCTGCTCTACTTCTTTTTTTCCACCCCAACTGTTCTCTATCAATAGCCAATCAATGCTATGTGCATTTTTTGGCACTTCTGTGTGTGCCCTGTGTGTGGATGCCTGTGTGTGCATGTTCACAGTTCAAGCCGGGCTGCTCTGGCTCTGGATGTGCATACAGCACTGGCATTCGGTTTTGCCTCCAGCATTTTCATGGATTAACTGGCGATTCCGAAGGGGAAGGGAACGTCTTTGAGAGTTTGAGTCCTTGTTTTTCTCTTCTCATTTCCAAGGAGGTGTGTCCAGATCCCTTTGCCAGGCAGCGACTCTATAGGAGCACTGGAGGCCAGGCAGTGGACTTTCCCTACTGAGTAACTGGATTTGCATTTGCAAATCAATCCTGCTGAATGTTAGGTGAATATCTACTCAGCCCCATGTTAATATCCCTTCATTTTTTTTTTTAAAGTGGTGCAGATTTTAAAAGGAAGCATGACTTATCTAGTCCTATCCCAGAGTCCCAGTGAAGCAGCAGGAGAGGGTTGAAGGAGGAGGATCCCAGGCCAAACTGTGGAGCAATCAGTTTGTCACTAGTCCTGCCAAGTTTTGGCTTTCACTGAATCCCTCTGCACCCACTTTCAGATTTCTCAGGCTGTTTCCACCTCATATCACAGCACAAATGCTTCTTTCCAGAAGCGATCTGAACAATCCAAACCAAGGGCAATGGCAAAGCTTTAAGGTGTTTCCACTCCTTGGGGTATTTAGATGTATTTCAACAGAAGACAAAATTCTAAGGCAAAAGGATGGAACTACACGTGTCAACAAATCAGTGGGAGAAGATAGTGGGTGTATTTCTGTGGAAGGCGCGGTGGTAAGCATAGGTATATGGCGACTGCCGCCTGCTCAGCCCCCTCTTAAGGCTGGTCTTCATCCTTGGTTGGAGGGGGGGGCTGAGGGACTCTCACCCCTTCTACCCCAGCAGAGACCAAGAGATGTGGTGATGGTATGGGGGGTCTGAGTGTGCTGTGAAGACAGACAGTTCTCACTTCACTCTGATTATTAGAAAGAAAAAGAACAAAAGAAGGGAGAGGGGAGAGAGAGATGTAAGAAAAGGAAGGAGGAGAAAAAAAAAAAAGCGACTGAAAAGTAAAAGAAAAGCAAGGCAGTGGCCCGGGAACCTGGCGGAGGGGTCCCGCGCAGCCCCAGCTGGGCTGGCAGCGCAGCACCCCGGCGAGCAAGGAGAAGGTGCCCACATCCCCGCGGGCGTTCCGAGCTGCTCATTTCTCGCGAGGAGGGTCTCGCGGATTCAGGGCGCCCGGCTTTCGGGTGACCTCCGGGTCTGCCCCGCCCCGCCCCCTTCGCCGGCTGGCAGCCGCGCCGGGGCCCGGAGCCAGTCTCCCACTCCCTCCGGCCCCCGCAGCTTGCCCCTCGCTGCCAGTCTGGGGAGCGCCTCTCCCAACCCGCAGCGAGACTTCTCCCTCCTGCCCCGGGGCGGGATCCTGGGTGGGGCGGCTGCGCCCACGGGACGGTCCCCGCCGCCGAGCACCGAGGCTGGGGCCGCCCCAGGGCCGCGCGGGGCCCGGCCAGACGCCGCGCGCCGCCAGGGCAGCAGCACCTGAGCCCGCTGCCCGGGCAGAGCCTCGGCGCCGGAAGCGCGGGCCGGGTGGACGGGCCCCGGGAACAGCCCGAGCCCGCGGCGGGGGAGGGGGGGAACGAGAGCCACAAAGGGGGTGACCACGTGCCGCCGCGCGCCAGCGGGGCCGAGGACCTACGGAAACGGACCCCTTCACCCACCCGCCCACCGCCCTGGGAGCACCCGGGGTACCCCGAGCACCCAGCACCAGCTCGAAGGCAGACCCAGCCGCTAAGCTTCAACGTTCTCGCCCTAACTTTCCTCCAACTTCTCTGCAAGGAGGAACCGGCCGCCCCGCCCGCCCCCTGGCCGCCGCGATCCGCACTTGAACTCCGCGGAGCCGGCCGTCCACCTTGCGCCACCCCGAGCGCCGGCTAGGAGCGGCTGTCGGGAAGCCCCGATGACCTCTCCAGAAAGAGCGTGAAGAAGGCTTCGGCCGCCGCGTTCGGCCCAGGCGCCAGGGCGGCTCCATCGGGGAACTCGGAGCAGCAGAGCCGGGGAAGGTGGTGGAGCATGACCGCGCGGCCCCTGGGGACCTCAGCGCAGTGATGCCGACATGTAAGTCCCCCCTTTCAGCTCAGAATTCCTTCACACCTTTACCTGTGCCTCCCCCTGCCCCACCCCAAGGGCTTTGTAAGGACTTCAACCGCATTGACGGAATAAACCGGTTTGTCTTCCCTTGGCCCCTCGAGGCACTGAGGGGTGAGCTGCTGCTGCCTGCCGGAGCTGTGACAAGTGTGTGCCGCTGGCTTTTTTCCAGCGAGAGGTAAACCTCACGTTTGGGCGGCGTAAAGCATAATAAAAAGGGCAGGGCTTCAAGAATGGGGAAAAGGTTTTGGATTCAAATTAAACAAGGAGTCACCCGCGCGGCTGCTCCATCCAGGGGCCTCGCCCTGCCAAGAAGCCGCTCTCCTGGATCAGCACCTGGGGGCTTGGAAGGTACTAGTATGCCGAGAAAATGTTGACTTTACACATTGCCACCCTTGACTGTAGAAGTTATTCTTGGATCTTTGGGTTATTTGAATGGTTTAAAAAAAAAAAGCGCGCAGAAAAGGTTCACGGTGTACTTTGTAGATTAAAAAGTAATTAAAGAAGATGCCATTGAACGTGATAGGATCTGTGATGGGTCTTGTATAGAAGTTGAAGTGGGGGGTATAGGGCGATGAAACGCTTAGAGAAACCTAATGGGTTTTGCCTCTGGAATTGTCATCCAAGTGGTGAAGTGCCTCAGAGCGACCCTGCGGAAGGGCCACCGAGCACCCCCTAGCCTTCCAGAATGGAAAAAGGAAGGTTGTTCTCTGAAGGACCAAGCTTATTATTGTGGCCAACTCAGAAGTTACCTTTTCTTGTAATATGTAATTTTCCCTCTGGTGTTTTGTTTAATCTTGGGCAGACATTTTACTCCCTTCCACTAATATACAAGAGTTTCTAGAAATTGATATTCGCCCTCCCTCCCCCACCTTCTGGAGCCTTATTTATTTCCACTTAAATTTCCTCTTTCAGTGTAATACCCGGGAAGAGACAAGCCCCTCAGGCCTTTGTCCATTCCTTGCACCGTCTGCCTCCCTCCCTCCAGCACACATTTTCAAAATAGGAAAAAGGGTTAGTGCCCAGAAGCCTAGCACTTGGCAGCTCTGTTCCTGGTAGTGAGCAGTATAATTAGACAGAAACCACTTATTTTTATTAAACTGCATGTGAAGTAATTCCACACCTGTGAGTTTTAAAGTTCCATTTACCCAGTGGAATTAGCAAGGTATAACCTGAAAGAATTTATTTTGGGATACAGCCAACAGTCTCATATAAGACTTGTTCTCATATGCAGGCGACACATTTTGAATGAATGTGAGTTTGTTTTAAACTTCAGTTTTTTCTGAAAATATAGTAAGGTTTTTAACAGCAGATATTTGTCTAGCTTCCTTTCAGCTTTCCTAGGTGATTTAAATCTTATGGGGAAAAAACTACGTTACACATGAAGAAAATATGAATACCAGGTTTTAAAATAAAAGATGTGAAACTGATCAACAAGTGATGTAAAAAATTTCTGGCTATGAAATTAAGTTATATAGTCCATTTGAATTCTATATGATTAAAACAATCTCATGTCATTATATAGTAAAAGCATGAATATTTAATCACATAAAATTATGGAGTTTAATACCCTGATTTGAGTTTCTTTATTGAACTATTTTGACAGAAAGTTTTTCCATTTCTTGCCAGATTATAACTGTTTCTTTTTTCCCTTTTGCTGTTTATAATTCATATGGAATGGTTTAAGATTATCTGATTCTTTTTAGATATTAGTATGTTAGAGTATATGGAAGTAATACCAACCTTTCCAAGGTAAAGATTCCTACTATCTTGTTGAAAAACGTTCAAAAGGGAAACATAAACTATATTATCTACCTTTTAAATTTTAATTTTGATAGATTCAAATACACAAATTATTCAAGTATATTTTCTGCCTACTCCTGTGGAGAGAGTATATATTGTTACACTCAAGTTCTGGAATTACAGACTTTATAAATATACTTTGGAGTTGTAGTGACTGCATATTTTTCATACCCTAAGAAATTTAATAGATTTAGCAAGACTTGCATTAATTGGTCTCAAGCTGCATGAAGCTACTGTTCCATTTATGGCTTATATAAATTACATGACATTGTGCTTTTCCAATGTGAATGGTGAATGAGGCTATTGTCTCTTGGCTTATGGGAAATATTAGAAGCTTGTAGCTTTACTGCCCAACTAGAAGCATGTCACTCTGATTTCTGGAAATAATGATTTGAAAGAGAATCAGTTTATATATTAAAAATAAACTGATAACCACTTCCTTAAACCTAACCATTTTTCTGACTGCCCATGTCATACAAGAGTTTACATCTCTGATGGGATGATCAAAAATTTCTTGAAACTATTTAGACTTTAGACTAAATAGGAAAAGACTTTGTTCAGTGTGTGTGGCATGCTTGGGCCAAAACTACATCTTTCCACTTCATTTCTAATGGGATGACATTATTACATTACCTACATCGGATGACATTAAGAAGCACACTGAGTGACTGGGGTGATAACATTTAAAGGACATTTCAATCATAAGTAAAAATGCCAATAAAACTTGAGTGTGCTACTTAAGTGTCATCTTACTTTCCTTTATGAGCATTCCTCAGGATGAAATTATTTGGAATGCCTTAAGGAAAACTTTAATATTGCTGTATTGAAAACATTTATAGCAGATATGAACAAGGCTTAACATATTTAGTATTGAATTGGTTAAAAAATCACAAATCACTAGAAAGAAAATTATTTATAATGGAAAACTATACAAATGACTTGAATATGCCAATCTGAACAAAGGAAATCCAAATGAGACATTATTTCTTCTATCAAACTGGCAATGATTAAAGCAATAATACTCAGTAGTGATGAAAGTGTCATCAGATGAACACTGATACCCTTCAGTGTAAATGTGTATGTGTGTATTTAACTTTATTTAGAAATAGTTTTAAACCTACAGAGAAGTTGCAAAAATAACACAAAGAACAGCTGTATACTCTTTACACAGAAACAATTATTGTAAATATTTACCCCATTCATTTTATCATTTTTCTTCTTCTCTTCTCCCCTCCGCTGTCTGTACGTACGTACACACACACACACACACACACACACACACACACACACATTTTTTTACTGAACCATCTGAAAGTAACTTACATTCATCAGGGCTTCAGGGTTTACTTTTTTAATTGAAATTTTAATTGAGGTATTTGTTGATTCACATGCAGTTTTAAGAAATAATACAGAGACAGCCCACGTACCCTTTACCCAGTTTCTCCCAATGGTGACATTTTGCAAAACTAAAGTACAATATCACAACCAGGATATTGATACAATACACCTCTCTTTTTCAGATTTTCCCAGTTTTACATGTATTTGTGTGTGTGTGTGTGTGTGTGTGTGTGTGAGAGTGTATTTCTCACGATTACCTTTTAATTTCATTTATGGTAAAGCCAGTTATGTACATTATAGCTCATATAAGGGTCAAGATTTGTGCAGATTTGAAGAATAAATCTTTCCGCCTTTTTGAAGTGGGGGGGGGGTGAACCCAACTTAATAAAAGAAGTTACAATGAGTAATAGAATAGCACTTCTCTTTTTATTCATTGTGTAGGCTCAGGAACATGATCTTTAACCAGAAAACGAAACAAAATTGTAAGCAGGCTTGAATACACCAAATTACCATTCTTTTTACTCTGGAAGAATTAAGGTCTTCTCTGTGCTACTCCTCATGTCCCTTTCTGAAAAGATTTGCCATAGAAATACAGTTGGTATATGGAGAATGAAGTTATTTCTGACTATCGCTGATATTAAGAGAATTAGTACCATGTTAATTTCTCCACCAATTTCAAAATTTCTTCACTAATTTCTCTTTGTGACTTTTAGGGGAGTCAGTAGGAGTAAAGAGATGGAAGACAGTAGGTTTTTTAGACTTTAATGCATTTGGATTAAATGACATCTACAAGGAGTCATATTGACATTTAAAACAATTCCTATAAAAGGGTTGAATTCTAAAGCTTTCTGACACAGGATTTAAGTATTTTGTATCTTGTAGCCTATATTCATTGAAAAGGAGAGTGAGTTTGCAATAGAGTAGTAGCTTGTTTCTCAAAAAGGACAGTTGAGTTGGAAGGCAGGTGACACAGGGGGTCTTTTTGGCTCTGACACCACTGATTATGTGATCTTGGGCAAGTAGTTTAACATCATAGTTTTTTCATCTGTGAAATGATAGGTTTTATTGCATAACTTTTAGATTCTTTTCAGGTTATAGAAATCTATGACTCTTTCTACTTAAAAAATATTCTTATTCTTTTCAATAGAACTTTGAGGCCACAACTTGAGTGACACAAAATTGTACTGTGTTTTTTGTAGTTCCTGTTTAGAACCTTAGTAACCCTGTTCAGGATTTTCCATTCTTGTGAGAAAGTTGTTTAAATCCCAGGGATGTGTCTTTGCTAATTGGTCCCCTGAGAAGACATACAATGCTTTCCTTCCTCTGTTCTATTCTTAATTTATTTGTTTCTGTTCTTCAGTAAAGTGGATGAAAGGTGGTTTATGTTGGTTACAAGTTCTTGCCCTGTCCTGGGTTCCTTTTCTGTACAAAGTGATGGAGTCCTGAGAACTGGAATGCATTAAGCCCTTGGTTGTCCTTTGCAGCTCTTGTCTGACAGGATTGCAGGCAGCTTTTATAAAATAGCTTCAGGAGTGAATATGGAATTCCTAAGTGTCAGAACCTTTTATAGCAAAAAAAAGTTGCACGAGCACATGAAATAGTATTGAGTGTCGCCAAACTAATGAACATCATTCCCTGAGTATTGTTTAGAGAGCACGGGAACATAAGAGGAGGCCACTATTCACATATTGATAACGGAGGCTTGTCATGCGCCACAAAGATTAAGAAGCTAGGAGTTCTCCTGGGCTGATACTCCTTCTATTAATATCTATAAGGCTGGCAGCCAGGCTTCACTGGTTTGCCCCTTTATTCCTCTGGGCCTCAGTTTCCTCCTCGGTGAAATGAGGAGGTTAGACTTCATCTTTGGTCCTTTAGATGATAACTTCTTTGAATATATAATTGTTCTTTTGTTTCAGAAGTACACTCATTCATCCTCAGCATGAATGGGAAACACCTCATTCATCCAGCATCAATGGGAAATGGACCCATTCTTCCAAAAAAGTGAACTTTCCATGTGACAAAAATTTACAGGCTACCCTTTTTAAAGCACTCACTAAGTTCCATGCAATGTTACATCTAGTTCTTTTTGGTGGATAATATTCTATTTACAGAAGAGAAAATAGGCTCAGAGTTTAAGTACTTGACCCTGCCCCCAAAGCACACGGTAAACAGAAGCACCAGGATGTAACTACGTGCTATTCCAGAGTTCACATCCATTATTATTACGTTATTATTAATGACTCACTATAACATCTTGCTTCTTGTAAACAGTAACACTGATTTTAATTTCAAATATTTTGGATGGATGTATTTGAAAACATACCTTCCATACAAAAATCCTCTATTATTATTGTTTTTAAAAAATTTTTATTGGAGTATAGTTGATTTACAATGTTGTGCAAAAATGCTCTTTAGGACGTAGCCTTTTTCTCATGTAGAAATTCCCCTAGGAGCTGCATGATGCTGGAGCTTGTAGTTTGGTGAATATAAAAACATGTCCTGAGTATCAGATACTATTTTAAATTTCTGTAATAATGGCATACATGAATAATCCATTTCTTCTCTGTTCTAAGTGGATCCCAGAAGTAGCCACAAAGTCAATAGATTGGTTTTGGCTTATAACATTGATCCTATTATCTGTTCCTGGTTCAGTCCTTTCTTTTGGTTTTGCTGTTGACAGAATAACCACACTTATATTAGAATGCTCAGGATGGTAGTAAAAATAAAAATAGCTAATATTTATTGAGTACTTGCTGAATGTTAGGCATATTTCTTAAATGACATGATTTGATTTAATCCTCCAGCTGCTCCGTAGACTAGATTCTATTGTTCCTCTTTTACAGGTGAAAACTAGAGGCACAAGGTGGTGAAGTCAATTTTCCAAGGGTTGCATAGTTCATAAGTAGCAAACCCAGGTCTGTCTGACTCTAGATCTTGTTCTCTTTGTAACTTAAGTAGTCTCTAACAGTAAAAGGCAGATTGAAAATGCAGGCTTAAGGCAAGTGCAAGAATCAGTTTGATGTCTATTTTTGCTTATTCAAGTATTTCTCTTACAACTTTCTGGTTTTCTATTTAGTATTATACATTTTATTCCAGATAAGCAACCTCCAGGAAAAAAGTTATTACTGTGGCCCTAAAGTATCTTATTAGTTGCTCCTCTTTTTAGAAATAAAATGACTCTCGATTACCACTTACAATCAAAGTAACTCTCTTTGGGGATTTTAAGATCTGGAGGTTTCTTACTGCTACTCACCTGTTCTTCCTGCCTCATGACTCTTCTGCTCACCAGTTCATCTTTTTGTGACTGACTTTTGCAGCTGCTGCTCCCTTCAGTGGTTTGCCTTTTTTGATAGGGCTGAGTCAATGAAAAGTATCACACCACTGTCTGAAGCCAAGATAATATGTATGTCCCCATCTAAATCATTAAGTATAATTGTGAGTTTAAAGATGACACTGTTGGACTTCCCTGGTGGCACAGTGGTTAAGAATCTGCCTGCCAATGCAGGGGCCATGGGTTCGATCCCTGGTCCAGGAAGATCCCACATGCCTCTGAGCAACTAAGCTCGTGCACCACAACTACTGAGCCTGCGAGGCACAACTACTGAGCCCACGTGCCACAACAACTGAAGCCCGTGCGCCTAGAGCTGGTGCTCTGCAACAACAGAAGCCACAGCAATGGGAAGTCCACGCACCACAACGAAGAGTAGCCC
Source organism: Grampus griseus (assembly GCF_964374135.1). Lineage (NCBI taxonomy): Eukaryota > Metazoa > Chordata > Mammalia > Artiodactyla > Delphinidae > Grampus > Grampus griseus. Next base: position 66,654,676 of record NC_139007.1, read on the forward strand.
CCCTCACTGCAACTAGAGAAAGCCTGCGTGCAGCAACAAAGACCCAACACAGCCAAAAATAAATAAATAAAAATTTAAAAATGTTTTTAAAAAAATGAGACTCTTGTACGGAGAATTATTTGAGAGTTTTCAAAACAGCACCTCTCCATCTAATGTCATTTATTAGTTTCTATAATACTTGGTGTTTACTAGCCATTTAAAAACTTTGATAGCTATTATATATAAAGAAATTAATCTTTTTAGAATGTTAGTGCTTCTGTACTTAATTTTAGGGGAAGGAAGAAAGTTTGGGCATTTTAATTTAAATATTTCCATTTGTGAAGCAGCAGATGTTATAAAATGAAAACGTTTCCCTAGAGCCTAAATTTCTGGGAGATTATAGAAGAGGTTGATAAAAACATCCTCTTGCTACTCAGATGGGCATGTGACTGGTGATGCTGAAGGTTGATGCCGAAATAGTTTTTTTTTTTTATAAGTGATTTTTATCTTGTATTATCTGAATACTTCCCCATCTTCATGAAGAAATCGTCTATTATATATTCATTGATAAGGAAGGTGCCACCAAGTGACAAATAAAATGCATGGATTTTTCTCTTTTGCCTAATTAGCTTAAAGGGGATGCTTAGTTTATCATCTTCAAAGTTTCTTTTTTTTATTTGGAAGCAAGGCTGAATCTGAAGGTTCCTATTTTCCAGTACCTGCTGGAAACCTACAGATTTTATTAACCGAATGCCTTACTGAATCTAAGTGTCCTGACTGTTGCTTTTTTCCATGACAGGATGTTTCACTCAGGCCGAATGTGGAGCTGTCATTCGAAATGGAAGCCAAGTTCTCTTTTGTTCTTATTTGCTTTATATATTGTGTATGTTCCTCCCTCAGGTAAGTAAGACTCTTTTTCTTTCAAACTCAGAAATTAATAATGATTACATTGCCTTCAGTGTAAGTGTGCCTCTTATTTGTTGATGTTTTCTGTCTTTACAGGCTTTTTCTGTCCATGGCCTCTCATTCCTCTTTAATTATGTGTGAATTCTATTACTTTGATCATTGTTTTATTTTCTAATGAGTGTATTTCTTTAATCTTAGCTACATTTCTTTTAGTTTTATTTATCTCGCCCATATTGAATGATGAGATAGCTACATATCTGACATTAAAAATGTGCTAGCTGTTTCTTCTACGGTTGAATAAATATACAGTACTTAATTCTCTCTCTTTTCAAGTTTTCATTCAGTTCTTTATGAAAAGTAAAGTATAGGCTTTGCTATTTTTATTTATTGCCAAGTATCAGACAGGAATTTGAAATTAAGTTTTTAGATCATGAAGGTTATTTAGTTGACTTAAAATGCTGTGACAAAGTTAATTTTAATTACAGTACATTTGGAATGAAAATATTTAATTTTTAAAAAGAGTACAATTTTTTTCTCAACTTTGAAATAAGACCTTTTTAGCTGTTATTGAAAGCCAGATTTTTCTATAAACAGCTAATTATATGAATGAGCCAATAAGAACTTGAGGAATGTGAGTGATCTTTAAAAGTTATCTGGTTTTGTCACTTGAGCAAACTGCATTTTTCTTAAGCCCATTTTGTTTTACACTTTTTATTTTTTTTACTGTTGCCTTTATTCAGTTTATTATATTTTCCTTTAGAATGAAGTCATTACTCCTGAAGCCTTATGTATTGATTACTTGGATTTACTCAAGATTTTATACATTCCACGTTTATAACATACCTGTATGTTATTATAAATAATACATTTAACAAATCTGGAAATAGATTATCTGCTAAAATTGCTAATTCATGGATCAAGATATTTAACTAGTGTTTAATATACAAATACTTTTTTTCCAAGCCATCAGGTAGTTTCAGCTACTTACTTGGGAAATCCCTGGTACTTGTTTACTGGCTTCAAAACAAAATTGATCTTTGAGTGGTTTTTTTGGTGTATTTGTTTCAATTTCCTTATAAAGTCTATCTTTCTGTTACTTTCATTGCCAGAAAGAGGAAGCACACTTGTAAAGAGATCTGAAAATTATATATACATTAGATTTTTATCATGTACAGTGTTGAATTATTTCTTAACTTTCAAAAGTGACCCTCCAGGAGCCAATTACATGATGTAAGATAAATTATGAGATTAAAATTCATTTTTGTTAGGTCATAGCATTTGTAAATTTTCAAGGCTTCTTCAAACCTTAAATTGGGACTTTTTATTTTAGATGTCAACATTTTATTTGGTATATGCACCTTCATTATTTTAATCATTTGAATAAATGAAACACATGTTTTTAGACTAAGTAAATGGGGTCAACTGGGCTGAGACTAGGATGGGGCAAGGGAAGAACCTGGGATGTAAAATTTAAGGAGGTGCTCATTCGCAAGGGCATGGGAATCAAAGTACTTAAATGTGTTTTTAAGTTACTGTCTGACACAAGAAATCTTTTAAAAAATTTCTTTTATTACCCCACATGTTGTGTGCATCACCTAAGGCTTTGTGACAGATAGTTACCTGTGTTTTCTCATGAAGCCAGAATGTTTTGTGTCTATATATCTTAAATATGACTCACTTAAAATGCCACCACCTCCCACATGAATATTTGAACTCACAGAAATACATTAGGGACTATTATTGGCATTTTAATATCAAAATTGTGCCTTATAAGTAACTCGGTGTAGGGTTTGTTAAAATAATGCATATTGAAACTTTAGCTATATCTAATTTTCAGAGTCCTATCTTTCAATCATGGTGAAATACCACTATATTTTTGAAGAACATCTGGTACTTAACTGTGATTTATGTCTCTGTATAGGCAATCTTTGACTTTTTCACTTCTCTGGATGACCCCTAGGTGATCTCATCGAATCCAGTGGCTTTCAGTGGCATCTTGACGCCAGTGTCTCCTCAGTCTTTATCTTTGTACCCGGCCCCTTCTTGGACCCAGAGTCATTTCTTGGGTTGCTTATTCTCATACACTTGGATATATAATAGTCCTCAGACTTCACATGTGTGAACAGGGTTCTTTTTTCTTTATATTAACTTTTTAAAAACATTTATTTATTATTGGCTGCGTTGGGTCTTCGTGGCTGCATGCAAGATTTCTCTAGTTGCGGTGCGCGGGCTACTCATTGCAGTGGCTTCCCTTTGTTGCGGAGCACCTGCTCTAGGCTCACAGGCTTCAGTAGCTGTGACTCGCAGGCTCCAGAGCGCAGCCTCAATAGTTGTGGCGCACAGGATTAGTTGCTCTGTGGCATGCGGGATCTTCCCGGACCAGGGCTTGAACCCATGTCCCCTGTGTTGGCAGGTGGATTCTTAATCACTGTGCCACCAGGGAAGCCCTGAACAAGATTCTTGATCCCTACCTCCGATCCTCAAATCTGCTTCACTCTCATGCATTACAGTGCATCCTACTATCCTGCTAGTCTCTCCTACAGTCACTGTGTTTCAGATACATGTCCTTTCTATTCCTTAACCATGCTTTCTTAGTACCCTCTTCTCCCTAATCCACATGCGCCTGGTTCTTTTTTGATACTCAGGTCTTAATTATTACCATCTCAGATAAGTCTGCCTATCCCCCAATTCAAAGGAGTCCCCTTATCACTCTCATTTCACCCTTTAGGGATAATCTATTGATTTTGGTTACTCTCTTGGTTGTTAATATTTTGTTAATTTGACTGTGTAGCTGGGTTAGAGGGTTGGCAAAACCTCTTGATTGTTAAGCTTGACACTTAGTTCAGATGAGTAAAAATTAGGATCCTGTAGTTTAATTCTGATAATATCCACAATTTAACTCATAAAATAGAACTGCAATGTTAAATCTTCTAGGTAAGTTAACATTTGTAGTTTCATGGACATTTACAAAGCAAATAGTATACAACGTTTATGCCCTTTAGAATTTTAAAAAGTAGTATAGAAACAGAATACCTTGTCTCTTGATAGGTGATGAATATAACTTTTTTTTTTTGCGTTACGCGGGCCTCACTGTTGTGGCCTCTCCCGTTGCGGAGCACAGGCTCCGGACGCACAGGCTCAGCGGCCATGGCTCACGGGCCCAGCCGCTCCACGGCATGTGGGATCCTCCCGGACCGGGGCACGAACCCGTGTCCCCTGCATTGGCAGGCGGACTCTCAACCACTGCGCCACCAGGGAAGCCCTGGATATAACTTTTAATAAGAACTACAGCAAAATAACATTTGAATATTTAAACCGGTCCCACAGAAGTACAAATTACAAAATACGATTGTTTTTTACCCACTAGCTTGACAGTATTTAGAAAGGTTGATAGCATCCAGTATTATTAAAGTTTAGGTAAAGGAGACACACTAACACTGTTGGCTCTGTCTTTTGGGAGAGTAATTGGGCAATATTTTTTTAGAGTAAGAATGTGTATTTTCTTTAACATATCACTCCCACATGTACGCATCTATCCTATAGAAATAAAACCCATAAATATATAGAGAAATATGTACCCATATGTTAACTGTAGCATTGTTATAGCAAACAATTGGTAAAGACTCTGATTGTTCATCAACAAGGGAATGGTTGTGTAAATTATTTTATATTCATACCATGCAATACTGTGTAGCCATTCAAAACTATGTATATTGGCTTGGAAAGATAATAAAGTTAAGTTAAAAAGCAAATTACAGAACAATATAAGATTATCCTAGATTTGTAATAAGTTGTACTACAAAACTGGGATTATTATGTGTGTATACTTTTGTGTAAGACTGTATAAACATTAATAAAACATGGAATGATACACATCAGGTTTTAAAATGGGTTATCACAGGGGCGTAAAGTGGATTATCTCAGGGTGGGAGTGAGAAGGGGGAAGGTGATGGAACTTAATACAACTCTGAATGATTTGCCTTGTTACAATGAACATGTATTACTGTAGGAATTTGGGAAAACAAAAAAATCCTAATAAGATTCCTTGGTATTAAAAAAAGAAGCCCCATTAAAAAAACTGCCAGAGGGCTTCCCTGGTGGCGCAGTGGTTGAGAGTCCGCCTGCTGATGCAGGGGACATAGGTTCGTGCCCCGGTCCAGGAAGATCCCACATGCCGCGGAGCGGCTGGGCCCGTGAGCCATGGCCGCTGAGCCTGCGCGGCCGGAGCCTGTGCTCCGCAACGGGAGGGGCCCCAACAGTGAGAGGCCCGCGTACCGCAAAAATAAATAAATAAATAAATAAAAATAAAAAAACTGCCAGAGAGACTGTTGACATGTATGAATATTATACTTTTATAAGTATGGTTATAATGCTAGTCATGTAACCGTTACTCCGACTCTTCCTTCACTTGATATGAATCTCTAAAAGTTGTTTCAAGTAAGAACCTCTTTTTATGTAACGTGACACACTATGATCTGAAGATGAATGATGATATCTCAAGCAGACAGAAGGTTGTGGCTTCAAACAAAGTGGGAAACAGACAGCCAAGAGCCAACGGATTCCTTAGCAACCAGGAGCCTGTTTCCACACAGATAGCCTTAGTCACGAGCACTGAGGGAGGAGCCTCCCTTCTCTTCCGAAAATTGATGACATCAGCAGATTATTTCAAAGCTCAATGTTATTCTGATAGTTATGATACATCAACAGCTAAAAGGGGAAATGTTTCTGAAAGTACAATCTGGCCTGAATTGTGTGCTTTCTAACCCATAGGATAGCACGGTTCTGGAAGGCAGATGATTGGACTAATCTTGTGCTTTTTTTGGTTTGTGTGTTAATTTTACTCATGATCATCAATTACATTACAGTTTGTATTGGAGTGTTAGACATCTTTTATACATATTTTTATATGCAATCAAATGACTTTCGAATGCATAGAAAAATAATCCCTTTATAAATCTGCCAGGTTTTTCTTCTAGCCGTTTTAACATTAATATGTCATTAATTACTAAATAAGTATATTTGAAAGGTCAAAAATAAGGCTCTAGTTGTGCAAACTATTCTTATTAAGTGAAGAAAGAGCCAGAGTAATGCTTAAGTGACTAACAGAAAACTATAATATATGACAATAAATATTTGTGGGGGTTTTTTCCAGTTAGGGTCAAAGTGCTCCAAATTACTGTCTGAAGCTTTCAGCTAAAAGGCTGTTTTCCCATTCTACACTTCAGATTAGAGGAGCCAATGTGATTGAATAAGCAAACCTTAGAAAGTTGTATACAGAAGTTTCTTTGATGCGTCTTCCCTGTAGATAATTGCCTGCCTTCATATACCTTTAAGATGATCTGATTTTGATGTAGGTAAATATGAAATCCTACATTGGGGTCATAAAGTCAATTACGTAAATGTGGAATGAGGGTGACTCATCTTGTCACCACACTATCTCAAGTGACTAAGCAGTGTGATGAGGCCTCCAGTGAAACTGACACCATGTAGGAATTAAGCATGAGGAAGAGTGAGGTGTTAGCAAAGAGTCTTCCCCTTTGCTGGTCAGATCACGCTCGCCTCCAGGCATGGTTGTTATCCTTTAGAGAGAGTTCATAAACGGAGTACCTAGACCAGGCAGATGAGCCTGGTGATGAGTCTCGAGCAGTCTGAGGAATGTTTCAGAGCATCTCTGTCTCCACTGTTACGTGAAGCCTTTGTGGGGCTGGGTTGCAGCGGTGGACCCATGCCCTTTGAGTCAGCCACCACATTGTTGCTTTGGTGTAACAATTTGGTTTCTTTTGAAAGATAAAAATCTTGCTGAATTAAAAAAATCGATTTAAATGGCACATTTACTTTGGAATAGTGATGTCAGTAAGAATGCGATAGTGGTCTTTAGATGTTTGAAAAGTGGTCATTTGGAAGTGAAAACAGACGTAGTCTAAGTATTTTTGGGTTGATGCTCCAAATGACTCAGTAACTGGTTGCCAAAAGATAGAGCCAGCTGACCTTCGAAATCGCCATCACTGGTGATGAAGAAGGTATGAAGAAGGAGTCTTCATTTTGAAGAGGAATTTGTACTAAAAACCATGAAGGCCTCCTCAGCCTACAGTTTAATCATAGAGTGAGTGTGTGTGTGTTATAGAACTTTTGTGTTTTTTTTTTTTTGATCCCTCACACCCTCCTTTGGTAACTGTAAGGTTGTTTTCCACGTCTGCAAGGCTGTCTCTGTTTTGTAAGTAAGTTCATTAGTACTGTTTTTTCAGATCCCACATATAAGTGATATCATATGATATTTGCCTTTGTCTGATTTACCTCACTTAGTACGATAAAGAGCCTGTTTTCTTGATGTACGCATTCTCTTAATAGTTACCTCAAAAGTTTCTTCTGTGTGTATTTCCTTTCAATTTTAGCAGGTAAGCTCTGTACTCAATTAGAGATTGGGAAGGTAACTTTCTTAGAAAAGATAAACCTGGGGAACTCTAGACTTTGGCAGGTACAAAATTTTCTGCCACTTTCAAATTAATAATTCTTTATGGAGTTTTCCTTTTATTTTCAGCAAGTAGAATATGTGCTTTTTGGCACCATTCTTCCTAAGATTTCAGTGTCATAGTGTTTAGTAAACTAAAAATGTGGAAAAGAACAAAATGGAAAAGAACCAAGGAGAGAGGAAAAAAAACTTATTCCAGATTTAATGAGTAAATATGATTTATAAGGTGGGGCAGCAGGGTAGGAAAGTAAGGAGGGTAGATGACAAAATATATTAATCTGACAATGAGCACGAAGTCACAATATTGTAAACATCTTTTCCCCTTCACTGAACAAAGATGATTAAACACCTGAAAAAAAAAAAAAATGAGGTCATTTGCCAGCACATGGGTGGTGGCTATCACCAGTTCAGATGAACCTATTTAACCATTACCAAAAAAAAAACCTCTCAGTGAAGAATAAAGTAATCCAGTGGGAACTGTGTTACTACTGTATTTCTATGGTTAAGACTAATTATCTTGATTTTTTTTCAAAAATTGTTAAAACTATTTATAGCCAATTAATCTTTTTAGATGAGAGCTCCTTTGTCAGGAAAATAGTTTGGATTATTTGATGTCAAAATATCTTGGTTTACAGTTATTCCTAAACCAGGCTCATCTTAAACTTGTGGTTTAAAAATCATACACTTTTATAAAAAATTACAGAATTTTCTCTAATAAATCAACTATTATGAGTCAAAAAAGATGCCTCTGCTAATACATTCTGCTCCCAGCTTGGTGCTGCTAGTTTAGATAACAGGAAGAGAGAAACTGTTGGCAGTAGAGCCAGATGATGGATTGTGTCAACCCCCTTGAAAATCAAAAATTTTTTCATCTCTTTAATTATAAAATTACACTAATCACTATTATTGGACTATGCAAAGCTATAATAATGAGTTAATGCTTATGATTTTTACAAATACGTAAACAAAATGGTATTTTTAGAAGATTCTTTACCTGGTTGAAACTTAAAGAGTACTGTTAAAGTAAAATACAGATCTGAAAAAAAGAAAATACTCTTAATGGGAATACAGTATTAATCACTGCTTTTAAACACATCCACAGTTTCTTCCTTCCTTTTTTTTTTTTTGCCTTAAATATATGCACAGAAATATGGCATTATATACAGCTAATACTGGCCTCAATTGAGTATAAGTAACAGTTTTATTGGGTTACTGACTTTAATGAAGAGAATCTTAAGACAGAAAATGAGGGTTTTCAAGTCATAGTGATTTGATTGTCTTCAGTACTGATGCTACAGGGTGTGAGGAAAGCTAGAAAGCTAGACTTATAGAGATATTTTGCCTCCATATTGGGTTTTTTAGAGAGAATGAACTCCTAAGTATATACACTAAGGCATCATGGAATATGGTCCCCACTTCTTCCTGAATTCTCCTAATCGATGTCTCCTGGCTGGGTCATCAGAGGTGAAAATTAGGTTTTTACTTGGACTGCTAATCTCATCTCTCTTTAGAATGGTAATCTGAAAATCTGTTACTTGTAGTAAGTTCATGACCAAAAAATTTCTGTAACAATACTGATGAAGTACAAATATATCAATAAACAATAAGCTCTGTGATTCTCTCAGAGCCTTTGCTAACTTGACATAGGACTTTCCTTCCAGTTCAGTAAGCCCTGATACTTTCATTCGTGTTTGTTTAGGACTCTCATTACTTCTCATCATCTGACTTGCTTACCTGTCTCTCACACACACATATTAGAGAGGTCTGACTTTTTCAGTAACTGTTTCAGAGGAAAGTTCTCTCTGAATTTGCAACAATTACTTTTTAAAAAGAATTGACATGTAACTTTATACTATGCGACTGTTTCTTATATTTAAGGTCCTGTCGGTTTACAGACATGATGCTGTGATTGTAATGCCACAGAAGAGGTTTTCAGTAACTGTGTAGTGAATGAATCAAATTGCTTTCCAAGCTGCCCTTTTGTGACTTTGGATTTTCCTTACCAAAGTGAGTCTAGCAGATCTAACTGTTAGGTATTCTTAATCAGAACCTTTTCCCTCCCCCAATATTATTAAAGTAAATCAAACATTTGTGACAGCATTATAATACTTAATGGAGTTGCAGAGAACATAGTTAGCATGCTACTTTTAAGTGCATTTAAAAGCTGAGGGCTATGTCACAATAATACCATAATATTTGAGCGTTTCACATGTGTGTGTGTATCAGACTCTTTTCAAAGTCCTGGCTATGCAGAGCTAAATCATGATCCTTAAACTCAAGAAGTTTTAGTGTTGATAAGGAGACTGACATGAGACAAATAGGAAGCACTGTGATATGTGGTCTAATAGAATTGTGACTGTGATATCAAGGGATAACAGAAGAGATCTCAGAAAAGTTTGCACAGAAGAGATAATGTTAAAACTGCATCTTCTACCAGGGGTGATGAAAAAATACTTACAAAATCACATGGCTTTGTCATTGACCATTTGAAGAGCTTTCCCTGTAATCAGATTGGATGGCTGGCTGTAAAAACTGATTGCAAGCCAAAGCAATCTTGAGAAAGAAAAACGGAGCTGGAGGAATCCCTGACTTCAGACTATACTACAAAGTTACAGTAATCAAGACAGTATGGTACTGGCACAAAAACAGAAATATCGATCAATGGAACAGGATAGAAAGCCCAGAGATAAACCCACACATGTATGGTCACCTTATTTTTGATAAAGGAAGCAAGAATATACAATGGAGAAAACACAGCTTCTTCAATAAGTTGTGCTGGGAAAACTGGAAAGCTACATATAAAATAATGAAATTAGAACACACCCTAACACCATACACAAAAATAAACTCAAAATGGATTAAAGACCTAAATGTAAGGCCAGACACTGTAAAACTCTTAGAGAAAAACATAAGCGGAACACTCTATGACATAAATCACAGCAAGATCCTTTTTGACCCACCTCCTAGAGAAATGGAAATAAAAACAAAAATAAACAGATGGGACCTAATGAAACTTGAAAGCTTTTGCACAGCAAAGGAAACCCTAAACAAGATGAAAAGACAACCCACAGAATGGGAGAAAATATTTGCAAACATAGCAACTGACAAAGGATATTTTAATGTCCAAAATATATAAGCGGCTCAATATCAAAGAAACAAACAACCCAATCCAAAAATGAGCAGAAGATCTAAATAGACATTTCTCCAAAGAAGATATACAGACTGCCAACAAACACATGAAAGGATGCTCAACATCACTAATCATTAGAGAAATGCAAGTCAAAACTACAATGAGGCATCACTTCACACCAGTCGGAATGGCCATCACCAAAAAGTCTACAAACAATAAATGCTGGAGAGGGTGTGGAGAAAAGGGAACCCTCTTGCACTGTTGGGAGGAATGTAAATTGGTACAGCCACTATAGAGAACAGTATGGAGGTTCCTTAAAAAATTAAAAATAGAACTACCATATGACCCAGCAATTCCACTAGTGGGCATATACCCTAAGAAAACCATAATTCAAAAAGAGTCATGTACCACAATGTTCTTTGCAGCTCTATTTACAATAACCAGGACATGGAAGCAACCTAAGTGCCCATCGACAGATGAATGGATAAAGAATATTTGGCACATATATACAATGGAATATTACTCAGCCATAAAAAGAAATGAAATTGAGTTATTTGTAGTGAGATGGATGGTCCCAGAGTCTTCATACAGAGTGAAGTAAGTCAGAAAGAGAAAAACAAATACCATATGCTAACACATATATATGGAATCTAAAAAAAATGGTTCTGAAGAACCTAGCGGCAGGACAGGAATAAAGACTTAGACATAGAGAATGGACTTGAGGACACCGAGGGGGGGGAAGGGTAAGCTGGGACAAAGTGAGAGAATGGCATGGACATATATACACTACCATATGTAAAACAGATAGCCAGTGGGAAGCAGCCGCATAGCACAGGGAGATCAGCTTGGTGCTTTGCAACCACCTAGAGGTGTGGGATAGAGAGGGTGGGAGGGAGGCGCAAGAGGGAGGGGATATGGGGATATATGTATATGTATAGCGGATTCACTTTGTTATACAGCAGCAGCTAACACACCATTCTAAAGCTATTATACTCCAGTAAAGATATTAAAAAAAAAAACAAACAAACTGATTGCAGTTGTGGGATTGGTTCGTCCCCACTGAATTTCATCTGATCTTGACCAAAAACAAAAAGATGGAAAGTGAGCATGGAAATGGAGAAGGGTGAGGTACGCAGAGAAAGGGAAAGGACAAACCTAGGAATTCACTGAAACTGATTTTGTGGAAGGATCCATACTTCCTGTGCCTAGAATAAAGGGTCTCTGCAGAAGAGAATAAGGAATGAACGTAGACACTTAAGCAGGAGGCCTGACTGTGGAGGATGTCAATGGAGGGACTGTGCTGTCAGAGCTGAATGAGGAATTCTAGCTCAGTAGGGGAGATAGACATGTCATTACCCACTATAGCTCAGTGAGACACGTGCAACCAAAAATGTACACTGAAGGGAACAGAGGGTAAGAACTCCCTAGGATTATAGTTAGGTAACTCAGTGTCAGACCTGTCTTTTCTTTACTGAGTCTGTGGTTTATGCTTTTTCTCTATCAGGTACCATTTTACTTCAGGAAAGCAAGTCTTACTTTCCTCCTTGGTGAACAGCGTTCATGTATATATCGAAAACCTGGAGATATTAATAGAATCTTAGGCACACTTGCTGCCTTCTCTTTCTTGCTCAAACTCACATTTAGCTGTGACCAAGAGTTGCTGAGTCTAGGTTAGAAATGCCTTTTTTATCTTTATAACGACTGTCTCTGAGGCTCTCATCTCCACCAGGTGTGTCCAGTGTTTCTGTTAAACCACTGTTGGAATCATGCCACTGCCCTGTTTAAGTTCCCCTGAAGATTCTCATTGCCTACAGGATACAGTCCACAGTCCTTAATTTATGTAATTTTTTTATGTCACAGCTCCCTAGCTCTGTAATGCCCTATCAAGTGCCTGCCAGACAGTAGCGTCTCAATTAAATATTGAATGAGTACAGAAATTGAAGAATTTATATATTTTTGCTAAGCAAAATGAGGATTTAGTCATAGGTATTCAGTTATTTAAAAGAAAAAATTTGTGCTTGGCCTAGGTACTACGTTGAGGTTTAGAAATTAATGGTTCGACCCTTCCATCTTTGTGGAAGACTAGCTATTTGAGAGAGGAAGTTTCATAAAATAGTTATTTGTGCCTCTAAATGAGTAAAAATAACTAGAGTATTTATTCTCACTTGCTCCAAGGGCTAAGCTTCTCATGGAGATACATTTTTTTAGTGCCAAACTGATCTCATCACTATTAAAATGTACACTCTTTAAAAAAAATCAATTTTTGTTGAAAATAGTAAAAGTTATTATTTTCTTTAAATTCTTTAAGCTGTTCCCCCCTTGCCCTGTGGCCGTCTTTTCCATAGTTATCCCCATCATCACCTGTAACTTTAGCTTCTTATCTTGGGTTAAACCTTCCCTGCTTAGCCCACAAACATGTCCAAGTCTTTTCTTTATAAAGCAAACAAATTTTTCCCACATCCCCTCCACACTTGTGTTCTATTCAGTTTTCATTTTCATTTGTCATTCCTTTCATTTCCTAAAGTCTTCAAAGACTAGTCTACACTTGGATTTATTACTTCCTCACCCCTAAAAATAGATTATTCTGTTTTGAAGATGCCTTGACAGGTTATCAATTTGTGTGTGTATGTAAACAATTATGTTATGGTTCTCTAAAGATCTCCTAAGTTAGTCTGAACTTCCCCAAAGGTTTATTTATTTAAAAAAATTCTTTTTAAGTAGGTGGACCATATTCACTGCAGTAACGTTTTGTTATTAAGAGGACAAGAAAACACTTTCTTCATAGAAGTCTGTTTTAGGTTGAAATTGTGTCACAAAATGAGATGACTTATATTCAACTTTTAGAATAGACCTCTTTGCATGTTTTTCATATTCTTTAAATTGTTCCTTTAGGTGCCTCTGACTTCCTAGAAGCTTATGTTACCTCTTTTTTTGTTGCTCATTTAAATCAGATTTACATCCTGATTTGCCAGTTAGTTCTGTTTCCCATTCCTATTTCTTTCTTTTTGAGTACTTTTCATATCTTAAAATTTTCTATATGCCAGTTATTAGGATACTTATTTCAAAATGGTTGGTTCAAGTGAAGCTGAAAGACTGTCGTTTTTCTTCGTCTGCTGTGTGTGCCTGGCTTTGCTTTACAACAACATTTATCTTTGTTATAGTTATATTTAAAAACACCTTGAGTTGGGAACTAATTTACATTTAAAACTCCCATTTGTTTGAAGCAGAAGTACATAGGTATAAAAATGTAGTGCTGTAAGTCAGAACTTACCATTGTTTTGGTTAGAAAAGCAGTTCATTAGGCTTTGTGTGTTAGAAGTCTTTTAGCTCTTAGGGAAGAATATAAAAACTAAACCAGTTTTGTTATTCATCTGGAAGCTAAAAAAATCAGATTTGAAGTCTAATCATCAAATTGAACTTGTATAATTTTGTTTTTCCCTGTTATTAAAGGAGAACTTTTAATTTTTTTCAAAAGTAAGATCATAGTACCTTCTGAGTATTTTAAATTTTAATAATCCTAGTCATAAATAAAATCTATTGTGGGCTATTTCAGGTTAAAAATACAAGTGAATCCTGTATTGCTTAAGAGAAAATGTGCCTTTGAAAAGCATATTTTAAAAAATATAAACCTATGTTGGATTTTATTTAAACTTGAACTGTACATACTATGGTGTCAATGTATTTTTTGATGCGTTTAAACTAATTACGAGAATGAAAAGGTTGGTTCGATGTCAATAACACTGCTAAGTTGACTGAGTAACTTGATCCATCAGTAACATGAGCTAAATGCTGACTCTGAAATAAAATTTTGCCAAGATGTTCTTTTATAGTCAGAAATACCTTCTCAGTGTGTGTGTACTGGAGCTTTATTCCTCATGGACTGTAGGTAGGAGGAGACAAGTTATTACATGTAGTGAAATTTGTGTGCCTGATTTTTTAGATTCTGTTTCTGGCAAAATCAGGCAGAGGGTGGTTGGAAGTGGTTACATTGGATGACTGAGTTCCAAGGAGCAACTGACTGGAAGGGGACACTGCAAGATATGCTGGATTGATGGAAATCTTCCAAATTTTGGTTGGATTGTAGTTACAGAGGGGTATACGACCATCAAAACGGATTGAACAGCACACTTAAAATCTATGCATTTTAATGGGTCACTTATACCTCCAAAAAATAAAATCTCAGCTAATTGGAAAAAATACTCATAAGAGTTCTAAGAGGACACAATAAATAGAATTCTAATGCCTCCAGAACTATCAGGATTTTACTAGCTATATCAAGAATTAAATAATAGCTTTCTACAATACAACTTCTTTGTTGATATGCTGGCTTTTGTTTGGCTAACAGGAAAGGCATATTTAGTTTTACTATTTATGAATTAGTTAGGCTTATTTACATATTTTCAGTAGTTAAGAATACTCGTGTGTGTGTGTGTGTGTGTGTGTGTGTGTGTGTGTGTGAAGACATTTCTGTGAACGATATAAACTTCACCTAGCTCAAGTGTAAGCTTCGATGTCATGCCTCTTTAGCCTCTACATACATTCAAAAGTTCAACTTATATACTGTACCTTTACCTGGAAGCTCTTTTCCTTGAGAGCTTCTTTCCTCCATTTAATAAAAGTGCATGCAGTGCTTCCCTGGTGGCGCAGTGGTTGAGAGTCCACCTGCCGATGCAGGGGACACGGGTTCGTGCCCCGGTCCGGGAAGATCCCACATGCCGTGGAGCGGCTGGGCCCGTGAGCCATGGCCGCTGAGCCTGCGCTCTGTGCTCCGCAACGGGAGAGGCCACAACAGTGAGAGGCCCGCGTACCACAAAAAAAAAAAAGTGCATGCAATGATCAGGATATAATTTTTTTCTATTAGTTATATTTTTCATGTATAAGATTTTGCTTCCTCACTGAGACCTTAAGGAAGACTTATTGATATTGTTGGCTTGCTTCATAACATGAAAGATAAAAAAGGGTGCTTCAGGAACACTTACTCCATTCATTGTTGTGTTATAAGCATGTTTTTCTTTCTGTTCATTTTATCTTATCTTTACAGAGCTGTTTATCATTTACTGTAAAGTGATTTGTACTCATTTCGCAAACATGTGGTATTTGTGAAAAACTCTACAAATCTTTTTGTAAATTTGATTGCTCAGCAAATATAAAGCATGAATCAGAAAGTGAATTTCGGTCAAACACTTGAAAATTCCAACCTAGACTACACTCAGCACCTGGTGAATGGTTTCTGAGAGGTTATTTGTTCTGCCCTCGTTCCTAACTTGAGAGGTTTTCATGGGTAAATAGTGGGTTGAAAGCATCAGTCAAGACAGTCTCATTTCAAAAGGTGCACCTGCTGTGACTGTGTCCCTGGGTAAAGGTCACTATTTGCCTAGGAATGGTGTAATGAGAATGTGGCCATCAATGGAAACAAAATAATGAGACTAATAATCATCAACTGTTAATATTAAGATCCCAGATGATACACAGATTATACAAAAACATCTTCCGAAAACGAGAATGTATCCTTATTGGATGGATACTTTGAGGAAGTACTATGTATAATTCAGTAAATCCAAAGGGGAAAAGTGGCATCATTTTAAACTTCAGTAAGTATTACAAAAAGGTGACGCTCAACTTTTACATCTTAAAGTCTGATCTCAGACAAGTTTAAAATTAAGCTGATTTAGCTGATGCTTTACTCAGTGGGACCTGTGCTGGTAGTTACAATTCCATTGGCTCTAGCCATTGGATAGGACAGCACTTTATTTTATTTTTAAAAATCTTCATATATTATTAAGATACTGGGGTACCTTGAAACCAAGCCTATGTGGTAATAGAGGAGGGGAAATTTTATGGCTCTTCTATCTTGTGAAGCTACCGCTCTCTATTAGGGTTCCAGTTACCTGTGCAGTGGCTTGGAAAGTGCCGTCAGACAGAAATATGGGGCTCACACTTCTTGTGTTTCTTTCTGCTAAGGATCAAAGGTTTGTTCTATCAGTTATCCAGTGTCTGAAAACAGTTTTTCTTGTGTGTGTGTATTTTGTCCACTTATATGTTTGCTTTTGCTGAGGGAAGGAGTCCAACATTTGTTACTTCATTATGGCTGGAGCCGGGAGTCTCTACTATTTTATTTGAACTGAATGTAAGCTTACATTTTTAGCCAATCTTTGGATATAAAACAAAGTCCTTTTCTTTGAGGATAGATTTGTTAATTGGAGAGTGTTTTCTCTTTTGAATAAATTATGCCCATAAAGTGTCATCATTGATTTTTTTCTTCCAGGTTTATTGAGATATAATTTACATACAGCTCAGTGATTTTTAATTTTCTTTCCTTTAGAGTGAAGAGAGATTGCTTTTGAAGTGATCTGAACACAGAATCCTCATTTTTAAAAGTTTTACCATTTAGTCATTAAAGATCATCTCACCCATATCTAATTAAACAGCTATTTTTATTTACCTCTATTCACAACTTTCCTAATGATTCAACTAAGTTTTCATAGACCCATATATCCTTTTACTTTTGTATTTTTATTGGGTTATGTAAAATATAGTAAATTTCATAGCTAGAATATGAAGTATAACTGGCAAAAAATAGTTGGGAACGAACATGATCTAATAAGTACAGCTCAACTTCTGGGAGCAGCTGTTCAGAGGACTATTAGCTTTGAATATTCAGCTCACTGTGAGTGTCATTCAGTGTCTTTTACGAAGAAAGTCGTGAGAGTAGGTTAACCTGAGGCATCAGTTAAGTGCAGGTTGATTAGGAGAGTTTCTCTCGGACCTCTGGGCTGCAGCCTAAGATATTCTTCAGAGTTGCTTTTTCCTGGTTTCAGTGTGTCACTACTATAATTTTTCTTCCCTCCAGAATCAAGATGTCAAAGGTATCTGTGACACTCCCTTAGCAACCCTTCTCTGAGACCTAATCTATTGCTAAATCTGGGAGCATCTGTTGTATCTCTTTGGTTTTTTGAATGATCTTCATTCTAATGCAGACCCTTATGGTTTCTTGCCTCAACTTTTGTAATGATAGAAAAACTGATGCCGTTATCTCCTGGTTTCATCTGCAAGCTAGTAATAAACCACTTTCATATAACCATTTCTTAGAGTGTAATTTGCTCAGGAACCTTGAAGAGCTTTTGGTTGCTAAATTAAGTACTGCCTTTACGGATTGACATTCGAGATCCTTCACCATATATTCTTAACTAGTATTTTTTAAGCCGTTTCTAAGATTCCTTATTCATAATCTAAGAAACAAACAAATTGAAAAACATATTTTTCTCTGACATTTCATATATTTCCCTGCCTCTAAGTTTTCTTTACACTATTTCCTCAACCTAAAAAGGCTTTCTCCTTCTTTGCTACATAATAAGGTGCCTCCCCACCTCAAGACATGTGTTAAATGCTTCCTCACGCCAGGAGCATTTAAAATGAGGCTGGTAAGACGAGTAGGTTTTTTCCCTTAATTTTCATGTATGTATATATCAACGTAATCACCTGTTAGATAACATTTTAAAGGTAGAAATGGAGCGGGAAATGTTTTCTATATCCCCACTTTTTTTTTCATTTCTCCTTTGGAATTCTATAATAATTTGTACTTATTCTATGTTTTTTTGTCGAATTGCGTTTTATGATTATTACTGTTTGTGTTTTCTTTTTTATTGATTATGAGTGCCTAAAATGTAAGGGCTATGTCTTCTTCTTCTTCTTTTTTTTTTTCTTGTGTTCTGCACAAAACCAAGAGAGTGTGTGTACTGCAATATGAATGAATTAAAGCATATTATTTAAAGGGAGACATTTGAGATTAAGGTAGCCCATCCACTCTACAGGTTTGACGTGAAAGGCATAGAAGCTCTGTCTTGAAAAAGTAGACCAAGACACGAGACGCGCATCTTAGTTATCATATTGGAGCAGGTCTACTGGAACTGTTCAGAGTGCTGCAGACCCTGGTGGCTCATTCTGCATTTCATTCACTTTGGCTCTGTTGGTGTATACCCCAAGTTACATAGTACTTAAGAAAAACTTCCTAAGAAGTTGATAACGTAAGAACTCTTGCCTTAACAAAACATGTCTAAAAGTCCAGTATCATGAAGTTTGTCTCTTCCTGTCTTTTCTTGACTGAGCTATCCCCATGGTAGGTTTCTGCTTCCAGCACATTCCCTATTGTAACCCGCTTTCCTCCCCTTTCCATAGGAGGGGGGAGAGGCACTGGAGCTTCCATGATCTTCATATTCTGTACATTTCCCAGGAGGCTCATTAGCTTAGCAGAATCTTGGGCTGAGGCTCCAGGGTATTAAGTGGATTTGGGATTCTGGGCTGCTATTAATTTTGTCTTAGCTATGTTATGAGTTGGCCTGGGATTTTAACTGAATTTTATTATGTTATTTCCATGGGAAAAACAGTTCTAAAATCCAGACAACCAGCTAGGAGCTTATTTTTTGTAATATAGGAATTAGTACATTTTGGACTTGGTATTCTTGACGTTTTACGACCAAATATTTCAAAATTCATTGTGTCTGTGTCCAATTCTTTTAAATCAAATTAAAATATTCTCAGTATGCATTATTTAGAAACATGACATAATCAGTGCTTTAAACGTTTTTCAATTTATATGATATGCTTCTCATTTAGATGAGTATTTACAGATTTTTAAAAAAGGATTTAGTATACTGAAATTAAATTTCGATGTTTGATTTTTAAAACTAGTCTATGCTGGATTCATCCAGCAAGATGATGTTGTATCTTTGATTAATTACTGGGAGATTTAGCAAAGAGAATAATTTAATAGAAACAAAGGTTTCACACGTGAAGCTGCTCGTTTAATACTATCTACAGTAGAAAAAAAAACAAACCACCTAAAATTCCATTAACACTAAATAATTTTATGAAGTTGGCAAAATGACTACAATTACAACATAGAAATAGACGCAGGGCTTAGAATAATAAGCAATAGCAATACTCAATGTTAGATATGCCATGTGTGCGAAGTATGTGTGAGTCTAGGGCGGTAGTGCGCAAGGGTTAAAATAGGAGGAAGAAAGTTCAGACTAATGGCTTCAGGTTTTCAAAGTGAGTCTTCAAAAGAATTCTACTTGATTTTAAACATGTTGCTTCTGGAATAATGAGGCAGGCTGATTGAAACCAGTGTGCCTCAAGACAGACTCAGAACTGTAATTTTTGTTTCTCTATATTCCCTCCTAACAAGTTATTATTAATAAGCACTTCCCAGTTGTTGTGGCTCCTTTTCCCTGCATTGCTTCAAGATTTGTGAATTTTCAGAACTCCCATACAAAAGGAAACAGGAGTTAAAAATGAGCAAGGCTTTTGGAAAGGTAATTGTCAGATCTCATTGGGCCTACATAGTTATAATATGCAATATTATCATCATTTTTCAGGCTCTCAGCTTCTTCTTCTTTTTTTTTTTTTTGGTCTTGAACGTGGTTCAAGATGAGTGTCACGCTGAATGCTGACTCCTTGTCCGGAACAGAGTTGTTTTGTTCCTATGTACCCCTTGACTGTTTGCTGTTCTTTTAAATTAATGGTGCAGAGACAGACTCATTCTATGAGACTGAGATCATCTGTTATCAAAACTCCGTTATTAGGTGGAGACAGAGACTTCATGGCTGAAGTGATCACAGAAGCATCTGTGGAAAGGGCTATACCATCAGGTTGTGTGAGGGTTAAGGAAGAGTGTGTGTGTGTGTTGAGGGGTTGGTGAGCCCTTTTTGTATACTTGTGGGATTGTTTTTGCATAGGTTTGTTTTTAATTTAAAAATCTTTTC
The DNA here is from genome assembly GCF_964374135.1 of Grampus griseus. Classification (NCBI taxonomy): domain Eukaryota; kingdom Metazoa; phylum Chordata; class Mammalia; order Artiodactyla; family Delphinidae; genus Grampus; species Grampus griseus. Next base: position 66,674,924 of record NC_139007.1, read on the forward strand.
ACTTTAAGAATCTTTTTAGATTAATTGACATATGTCATTGTTTCAGAAACTGATAGCATCCAGAAAAGTCTTAACACATTATTTAGTGATTCAGTACCAAATCACGGGTATTGTGAAAGTTGCAATTTCTCATCTTGGTCTGATTATGAAAAACTAGTATCCCATCTTGCCCTAAAACTTTGTTTGGGTATTTATACTTATTAATTAAGTTGTTTTCAGATGTAATGCAATCGCCAGTGGGAGATTATTTTTCTAAAATTGTTTTAATTTTTAAAGCCTCATAAAATAAAGGATGAAGCAAATGGACCACTGCTTCAACTAAAATAATGACAGGAAGAGAAAAAGAGGAATTTAGTTTTCTTTTTTAATGAGTCTTTGAGGACCAGGAGGAACTGGAAGTATCATAACAACAACTTTCTGTATAAACTGGAAAAATCCCCTAATTCAAATTTAACAAGTGAGGTCCACCTTTTATATTAGGAAATGTTCTTTCTGAACACAGTACGAAAATCAGTGCTAGTAAGAAACATTTTATTAGTGCAGACATAGAATACATTTCTGAGGCTGACCACTGTTAACTCAAGTCAGTTGAAAAATAAGCTGTTAGATATGTCTAGGAAATACATATTACCTTTTCTCAATAAGTGTGTAACCCCAGAACTCTTGTACCTGTGCTTGTGGTAACTTGTTACCCATCACCTCTTCTTCTGTTTCTGTTCTTTCCCCTCAAGAGGATTGCTAACCAATCTCTCTTCATTTTATTGTTTAGAAGTCAGTTACTTTTATAAGGGGTAAAACTCTATTCCAATTTTCCCACCTTCATTGTCTCTCTTTAGGACATTTTTGAATTAAAATATGCCCTAATCATGACTCTTTATTATGATCAACAATCATAAACTGGTATAAAAGGTAATCTTCTCTAAAGAAAACAAAAGTCCTACATTTTGAGATTAAATCAAATTTGATTAGAGTCTCAGTAATGCTGCTTTATTCTGTGTATTATTCTTTGGTGCATTAAAAAAAACAAAAACAAGGGAATTATTATTCCGGTGTTCCAGGGGAGGAGACTGAATTGAAGAATATTTAAACCCAGCTGTGTAGCGTAAGAAGCAGAACAGAGCTTTTCTGGCTCCTCGTCCTGGTTCTTTCTATTAATGTTAGAGGTGGATCCCCAAAGGGCCCACAGACACCGACCACGCAAAGGCTACAAAGAGTCACACACCCTCGTGTGCCTGTCCTTCTCTGACAAAACTGACTTCATCTCCATAACCAGGAGGCAGGGTATGTATTTTGTGCCTGATTTTTTATTCAGTAATAGTACTCAAAAAATTCTTCCCTTATGTTTCAATTATAAATATCACCAGAGGGATGTTTTATACCAGCGGTTCTTAAAGTGTGATCTGGTCCTGGGACCAACACTATCAGTATCATCTGGGAACTTGGTAGAAATGCACATTCTTGGGCCCCATCCTTGCCTGCTGACTCAAAAACTCTGGGTATGGGGTCCAGCAGTCCGTTTAAACAAACCCTCCAAGGTGATTCCCGTGCAAGCTAAAGTTTGAGGACCACTGTTTTAACTCATCCATTGCAGTTGAAATTCTGGTTAAGTTTGATGTTTTTCTTGAGATATCTAAGGAGCCTATCCAGCATTTATAATACTGTTCTTATTGACGTCTGCATCCACCACGTTAGCTACCTGAGATTGGAGAGTGGAATGGCTCAGTACGTGGGCTCTGAAGACAAACTATGAGTTGGAATACGGGTACCACTGTTTACGTACCAGTTATGTGGCCTCGGGAAAAGCTACTTCTCTGTGAAATGAAGTCATGATATTTCCTACTTCCTAGGGTTGTTGTGGTAATTTAATAAAAGAATCCATGTAACGTATTTAGCAGAGCCTGACCCCTTGGAAAACACCGATGAAGTTTTAGCTGTAATTGTTAAACACAGTGAAGAGTTATTCACCAAGTAAATATTATTTTGGAAAATAATATTTTGTTTCAACTAAGGATCTTAAAAATGAACTTTGGGGGAAACCACGAATTTAGAAGACTTTTCCGGGGTTAGCACAGTAATGTGCATGTCTCATTAGCAGTTGTTTTTCCTTTCTAAATGTTGTTTGCTTGTTTATCTTAATAAACTGTTAATAACTAAAAGCGGCATAAAGAGAATGTTTGTGCTAAAAAATCATTTCAAGGTAATATTCCTTTTTCTCCTCTAATGTTTTCACTTCTGAAAGGGAAGTAAAAGATTACATAAGCAACCAGCTTTTGGGCCTCTGCCATCTACTGCAACCTTTAACATCTATTTTTATTAATCCATGAGATTTCTCATGATTCTTACTAAAAGATAATTCTAACAGTGAATTTAATCTACAATTTCTAGTGTTTCCTCTTTACTTCAGAGAATAATTGTTATTTGTAGAAAGCTCTCATCCCTGAGTCATTGCTGTTGTGATCCACACAGAGGGTACGCGATAGGACCCGGAAGTGATGGAAAGGTGTTCTTACACTGAAGGTTTCTTTTTCATTTAAACGTTGGTGTTTTAATACTTAGGTCGCTAAGGCATTCCCAGTTTACTCCTTAGGCTTTCTTGCTCCTCCCGTAAGTTTGCGTTAGTCACGCATCTGCCACCAATCTGCCACTGCTAACGAGAAGAGGGTGGAAAAGGAGATTGTAGGGGAAAGGCAGCTGTGCAAAGGTTAGGTGTGTGAGTGCTGCTCTTCAACTTCACTTTTCACTGCAGCCCATCGCCAGCAACTGTTGCCTCTTTTATTTTAGTCTTTAACAGACCCTGGCAAGAAAAAAAAGAAAAACCATGTCCTCCTGAAAGAAATTTTTTTGTTTGCCACTGCAATTTTTTTTTATATATATAAACAACAAAACAGGGTAAGGGAGAGGTTAGGAATTAGGTGGTGAAAACATTTTTTTCTTGGTGGTGTTCTCAAGCCAGATGGGTCTTATGCAAGCCGGAAGGATGTGGGAGGATATATGGTAATATAATTAATTAATTGTGAAAACCGTATTAAGCAAAGGGCTTCCCCAAACCCTCAGTGTCATATACCAGGCCACCAGGTCCATTTTTGGGCTCAGAGTTTTCTATACTCTGTTCAGAATCAAGAAACAGATGATGTTTGATACCTTGCTTTTCCCCTCAGGAAAATAAACAAAATGTGCTTGAGAAGACAGATTTGATTTACTATAACCTTGTAGTACTGAATGCATTCAGTGGGCTGAAAGTTGAAAGTAGTTTATATGCCTTTTTCCCTAATGGTCTTTGATTTGGGGTTTTGAGGAGGAGGACTTTACAACTTACTCTTTCCGTGTTTATTACTAGAGTATAAAAACGTGCTCTTTGTATCTTGGAAAGTCAATTTCCAATTTATTACACATCAGAGGAGCTGCAGAACAGTATTTTTAAAGCATGGAGTTCTTGCCCACATAAAAACATTTGGGAATTTTTTTTCAAAAAGGGTGTTTTGAGCTTCATTTATATAGTGGGGCTTGATCAACAATTTTGTCCATGGCATCACAGAAGCGAAACTTGCCTTTGCCTGGAAGTCACTGATGGGGCCCAGGAGGATGAGCCTTCTTTGGGGTTGAGGTCAGAAATGCCTGTGAGTGACATGGATATTCTATAGAATATAGCAGGAAAAGAATTTTTTTTAAAAAAGCTGTCAAACTACTGTTTTTCAATTGTCCTGGATTTTTAGTGTTTCCCACTAGGTTCTCACCTTTGCCATCTTGATGCCTCTAGTTCTGAGAAGATAGACTGCCTCTTCTTCTTCTTCCCTCTGTCACTGCCTCCCTTCCTGCCCCCCACCCGCCCACTCCCACCCACCTCAAGTCTTATGGCTCCTTTAAAGTGTGTAGTTCAAAGAAAGCCACAGTGAAAAGAACTGTGTTCTTTTAGGCCCAGTGAAACATGTCCTGCAGCCCATGGGCTTTGTGTGAGGCTTTCTGTGATCTCATCTTGCAGGGTCAGAAATGAAAAGAGATTCTTCCGTTCTGTGTTTGCTGGTATAATCATCACTGTGAATGACAAAAATGTAGTGGGAATCCAACATACCCTCTGAAAAGGATGCTAAAAGAAAACTTTTTAGAAATGTCGCTAACTTAACCTCATTTTATTTTTGTTCATGAAAATTGTTCTGAAGTGCACTGTATTCACAGACTATAGATCTAGATTGGAATATTTTAAAAAAAAATTTAAAGAGACAATATTGATCACTATTAGCAGGGTTAATGAAACAGAATAGTTTGTGAAAACTATCGCCCTCTGCTCTATTTTTTAATTGCTTTTTTTTTTTTTTTAGTGTACTTATGACTAAGTAGGAAAATACATGTCACTGCTTTCCCCACCCCCTCTCTGTTAACTAATCAACTTAATTCACAGCTTGTGGAGTTTGGCATGTTTTCATGTTAATTTTTTTGTCTTGTGTATTAGGCTGGCCATCTTTTAGTGAGATGTGAGGAAAGATTATGTCAAAAAAGTTAACTGCATTTTTACAACTCAGGACTCTATTGATACTTCGTGTTAATGAGAACTTTACAATGGGAAAATTAAATAAAGATCTTTAAAACTTTAGAATAAAATACTGTCAAATCTAAAATATATATATTGGAGTTCCAGAAAAAAGAGAAAGCATATATAAATTCTGGTCCGGCACACAATTCTTCTTAAAGTAGATATAACAGAATTTAATATCAACACATGGGTAGCTTACCCCTTGTTGATTACTTTAGCATGACTATATCTCTGTAATATATAATAGGTTCCCATCCTTCCTTAAAAAAGATTTGGTTACTGAACTTGCTAGCGTAGTGATGAGTAAGTAGCGTGGTCTGGAATATAAGTGATAATCTCTTCTAATTCTATTCACAAAGAAATGTAAACATATGTAAGTATTAGATGACATTCCATAGAGATGGAAAGTTTTTTATTTTTAATAAAAGTAAATTATGTGAATATTGGCTTGACGACCTTTCTCTGTTCTCCACTAAACTAGAATGTTTTTAACCAGGATGTTTTTTGACTCATGTGTGAAGGAAGTCTGGGTTAAGCAGAGTTGACATTCTGCTGGCTTAGATAATGAGCCACCTCATTCCAAGGCAGTTTCTCGAGGAAATGATTTCCTTTCCTTATAAATCTTGCTGTGAAGCTTGGCTGTTGTGTGGCCATAAAACATTATTATTTACCAAGTCAAGAAATTAGAGCTTTTGTAAGAGAGATAATGATAATGTTTATTTTATATACATTTGTTTTTTTAATCTTTGGGGTTTTTTCCAGACCTTCCTCCTCTGTAAATTATTTTATGTGAATTAGTAAGAATGTCCTTGAGGTCCTTTCCCTCCCACTCCAGAGAAACAAGGGAAAAACTATAATATGGGCTGAAGGATTATGGCAAGAGGAAGAGGCCAATAGGAGTTCTTAAACCTTCCAGAGAAGGACTTCTGTCCAGGTGCCTGGAAGGTTAAGCATATGGCAGTGACTGTGTGTTGTCTAGTTACCATCCTAGCTACCTACACTAGGAAGTCTGCTGAGCATAAAAACAGCCTAGTACTCACCTCACTGACTCAGAGGTGTCTGAACAGTCTTACATTATCCAAATGGTGATAACCCTGGAAAAGTATGATCCTGTCATTTGCCTCACATTTCACAGCAAAGAGAATATATGATACAAGGCTTGATTAATGAGGCAACATTATATTATTTTCTTGCTTGAATTTGTCAAATAATCGATGTCTCAGTGATTAAACCCACCCAGGAAACATCTTCAGATAGAATGAGAGGCCCGAATGGCCAGAAAAAGAGCACTGTGTGATGACTCATTTGTTTTAATTCGTCACCAAGCATATTCAATGTTGGTTTTTTAGGGTTATATCCCTTCTAAGTGATTTTACTATTCCCTAAGTGTTTGCAGATGTCATTAGAATGATAAAATATATAGACCTTGATCATCAGCAAATTCTTCTTCCTCATTTTAGTGTGTGGTGTACTCAAGAATGGGTGTTGGAATCAGGCCCACTGGATTGTTAACTCACCTTCATCACCTTTAAACTTCAGGCCTTGGGAACTTGGAAACAGTACTTCATGTTCAGATCTTTTGAGGATGGAATTAAAAATACCCATGTCACACAACAGAGCAGCTGAAATGATGATAGATGTCTCTGGTGCATTGTAGTTTATCATTATTTAGGGATGAGGAAATTGAGTTCCAGAGAAGTTAATTGATTTGCCCATCATCACCTTAGGGACTTAGAGGCAGGGAGGGCTTGGTTCAGGCCTTCTGTCTCCAGTCCTGTGTCCTGTCCACACTGTCATTCCCCTTATTTCAAATGGATTTTTGCTCATCTTTTCTAGGGAACGGTGTATAGGTAAACTAATGGTGTTTACTGAAGGAAAGCTGATATAAATTATTGCCGATTAATGATATCAGATTGTTCACCGGGGGAGGAAAGTGGGTTTTCCAATAACTCCCGATGAATGGGTACGGCAGTCTGTTTTGTGGTAGTTTTAGAGTGTTTCCAAGGTGAGCCCCAAAGTATGACCACTCAACTTGAAATGCTAGAAATAAGGTCATTAGTGGAAAGACAAAGGATGGAAGAAATAATCCAGTGGGGAAACTAGAAAGAATACCATTTCATGTAAGAAGCAGGGAGTCAAAACAGCAAGTTTGGCTGAAGGAAGAAAGTGATAAAGGAAAGAAAAGAAAGGTAAAACTACTCCACATTACCAGATATAGTAGACATATAGTACATTGGTTAGCACCTAGGTGATCCAGACTATGCCATCCTGGGTTCCATAAAATGATACATTGGATTTGCAAACATTAACAGACTGTAGGAGTCCTATTACCTAACTTTCCAGAAATAACAGAAGCCCAAGTGTTTGTAGCACTAGAGCTGGGAGTGATGAGGAAAAGTTACCAGGAAGTATATCTTGGCCCAGAGTAAGGAAGAACTTTCTAACAATAAGAGCTGCTGACAATGGAATGTCCTATCCTCCAAAGTAATGAGCTTCCTCCCGTTGGAGAATCAGGCAGCAGCCAGAACATTGTCTGGCAGGGGTGCCATTGGGGGTTTCAGCAGAGGGTCACAGTTTGAATCAGATGAACCTGAAGATCCCTTACCAAGACTCCATGATTCTGTGACTGTTTTGGTTACACCTTCGTTCTCTCTCATACTCAAAGGTTTACTGTTTTTCATAAATATCCTTTAATATACACAGGGAGGGACTTGGGCTTATGAAATAAGATTAACTTGACAGTCCTTTAAAAAAAGTAATCAAACCTAATTCAGAATAATCGATGTTAGAGGAAAATGACCAAAATAGGAGATTCTTTTGAAAGTCATACTGAATAAAGCCCGTCATAGTGATTATAATAAATCTCAATAGAATGAATAAAGGTGATTTGCAATGGATGTAAACACATCTAGGAAAGCATTTATCTGTTGCATTTAGTATAGGCACAGCTTGTTTTATTGCACTTCACTTTATTGTGCTTCACAGATACTATGTTTTTTACAAATTGAAAGTTTGTGGCAACCTTGCATTGAGCAAGTCTTATCGGCGCCATTTTTCCAAAATCGTTTGCTCACTTAGTGTCTCTGTGTCACATTTTGGTAATTCTCACAAAATTTCAAACTTTTTCATCGTTATTATATTTGATATGGTGATCTGTGACCAATGATCTTTAATGTTACTGTTGCAAAAAGATTACAACTTGCTGAAGGCTCAGATGATGGTTAGCATTTTTTAAGCAATAAAGTATTTTTAAATTAAGGTATGTACATTTTTTTAGACATAATGCTATTGTATGCATAACAGACTACAGTACAGTGTAAACATAACATATACACTGGGAAACAAAAAAATTCGTGTGATTTACTTTATTGCAATACTCACTTCATTGCAGTGGTCTGGAACCAAACCCACGATAAGACAATACAGAGGTCTGCCTGTATTGTATTATTCTGTTGGAGGAAAGAACTTATACAGAGTAAGCAAAAGACATGTAAGGGGCTACAGGGCAAACGTTGTCCTTTAATATAGCTGATTGGAGGACAGTATTGAGGGAAAACAATCAGAAATCCGTGTCAGGGAATTGAGGAACTTGGATTTCAGGTTCATAGGTTTGGCCTTTGGTAGACACCTGATTTCTTTGGAAAGTTTTTGATTTTTTAAATAGAGATGGACATGATATGAACTTTGTTTCATAACTATTAATTTGGTTGTGGTGGAAAGGAAGGTTTAGAAAAGAGAAGGGAGGGATAAAAAGTCTAGGTGAGAAAAGTTGAAGTCCAGAGCAGAAGTAGTGAGAATTCAGCTCTTGGGAGGACAGAGCTGCTTTTCATTGAAATGGGAAACTCATGGGGGAGAAAAGCTTTTGGAGGGTATCAGTGTGAGAGCAGGTCCTCTTGTCCATCTGGCAGCCACAAATGCAGAACTGGTAAATGGGACAGAGGTCAGGAATGGAGACACAGATTCGGGAATTATTTACATGGAAGACAGAACTGAAAATGCAATTTTATGAAATTCCAAAGATGAGACTATCAGGTGAAAAGATAAGAGACCTTTGAACTCAGCTTTAGGGAACAGCAAAGTATTTGGAAAGAGAAGGAAAAATAATGAAAGAAGTTAGTAATAAAAGCATACTTAATGAATAAGGAGAAAACCCAAGAGATAGTATTTCTTGGAGGCTGAGAAAGAGCACAACTTCCAGAAAATGTGATCATTTCAGAGACCATAAAGGTGGGAAGTAAAGGCAAAGCCAAGTTGGAAGTTTCCGTGGAGGATTCTAACCACCTTTCAAGAGCTTGGGAACTGGGGTGACCATATAATTTTGTAAATGTGAAAGAACCCAAAGCAGCCAAATTATAAATTAGTAAAAGTTGTGTTTGTTGCTCAAAGCGACTTTTCATGATTTATTTTTCCTCCCTTCTGGGTGATAGCTAGCAATGCCTCTCTGTGCCCAGGGGTGCAGCATCCTTCCCCACACTGCTGCTCAGACTTCTCTTGGGAGAAAGACTTCACATCAGACTAAATTTGCGGTTTTGGATTAAGCTCCATTGGAGGACAGGGTTGCCCTTACTTTCCTTTCTTGGGGAGAGTAGATGATTGGAGCATACTAGCACAGAACACCCAGTTATCTCTGAAATGATGTGCGTGCGATAGCTTTCTTATAAGACTGACTTTGGTCTAAGTAGTAGTTCAGAAAGTGCAAATCCCTACTCACAACTAGTTTCCTTATACATACAGATAAGACTGTAATCGGGGAGTACTTAAGGGTTTGCTATTTTATGTTTTGCTATCTGATATGATTTTAAAAAAAGTAACTGCCTTAACTGAAACTTCAGTTTTTGGTTCAAATAGTTCACGTATTACATTGTAGCAGCTATAGTTTTATATGCTACTGGTAATCAAATACATTAATTCTACTAATTAGTTGTGGATCTCTGTTTAGATCTCTGTTTAGATCTCTGTTTCTTCTGATTAGTATTCTAATATAAATGTAACAGCGACCACATATATATCAAGGCATGTTCTAAGGTACTGTGCTGGACATTATATATAATTATATATATATATTTGTGTATATATTATCATCTTTTATGACAACCTCTTTAGAGGGGCGGTATTATTGCTATTATACAGATGAGCAAACTGAGTTTGTGAGAGATCTTATAAGTGTCCAAGCTCAGATGAACAGAGGAAGTAGCCAAGAAAGCACCCTAGGCAGTGTGTTTTCAAATCCGATATTCCCCATCCCTGCATCATGCTGTACTTCTTAGAATATGGAGACATCGATGTGGAGTCTTCCCTCAGACGTCAGTGTCAGGGTGAGTGAGTGAGGGAGCTAAAGCACATTGGGGTTCAGGACCAGCTGGGCAGCCTGCATCCTTCAGCACAGTGTCCCTTTCACCATAGGGTGCCTCTGTAGGGACTGTTTTTTCTTTTCAGGTAAATTTCAGACACCATTCTATCCAGTTTTCATCTTCAAATTTTCTTGCCGTTAGCATTCTTTAGGATAATATGCTGAAATTTTATTATAATATTATGTGTCTTCAAGAATTTCATGTGATCTTGTATTCTTTGTGAGTTTGGGACTGTGTGTTACCAAAAAAAAGCCTGCAACTCTTAGGGTGAAGGAAATTTCCATCTATTGGAAGTATTCCAATGACGTCAGAATTTAAGATTTTGCACTTTGTCTTTTGGAAGTTATAATTAAAATAAAATAGACTGTGGTTCTGTTTTAATCTTATACAACTCTTTTAGTGAATGCTGCAGTAGGACTCAAGCAATGAAACCGAAACAAACCAGAAAAATGGCAACAGTACATGTTAGGGAGAAACATCTGTTTCTTCTGATAGTTCCTCCCTGTGAAGGGACCTCCAAGCTGACTTTATTCCTGGAAGGACTTAAATGATTGGTAATTTGTGGAAGGCATAACTGGGTCTGCTCATCCTGACTCTGCCCTCCTATGTGCCGATAGGTAGCTGCCTATCTGAGGGGAGGTGGCATTCTAGGGCTTCCTAGTGCATTTCCATAGAAGCCCCTGTGGACTCGTGTGAAATGAATATTATTAGTGAATAGTTAATATCTGATCATTTTATATACATGTCGGACACTGAATTTAAATATACTTCTTATGCTGCAAATTAACAAGTATTTTGACGATGAATTTTCCTATGCCCTGTATCTTTGACACTATATTGAAATTAAAGAGGTAAATCTCTAATTTTTTTTTTTTGCGGTACGCGGGCCTCTCACTGTTGTGGCATCTCCCGTTGCGGAGCACAGGCTCCGGACGCGCAGGCTCAGCGGCCATGGCTCACGGGCCAAGCCGCTCCGTGGCATGTGGGATCTTCCTGGACCGGGGCACAAACCCGTGTCGCTTGCATCGACAGGCGGACTCTCAACCACTGCGCCACCAGGGAAGCGCTCTAATTTTAATAATATTAAAGTTGTGTCGTAAACTATGTTGAGAAAATCTAATTTCCTTTGTTTGTAGTTCAATAACAATTCTTAATGGAGGCTCTAAATAAGAGTATTTATCATAGTCCATAAATTTAAAACAAATACTTGGTGTTTAAATACTGACTAAAAACTTTGTACTGATATATCATCAGAGTCATCTTAGCCTTAAAACTTTAAAATATCTAATTTAATTTTCTTCATTTTAATATAAAGAGTTCTCAAGGTAATTACCATTTCATAAATAGTTATAGTTAACATCATTAGATTTATATATTATAATCCTAAAAATAATCTTTAAAAAGTTAAATATAATTCTTAATTTCATCTGATGTGTAATCGAACAAGTGTAATGACTTTTGTAATTCAAATAGTAATACCTGTCATCCATCCACCCACCTACCCACCCACTCACCCACACACACAAACTTGGAAGCAACCCAAATATAAATGGACTTTTCTCCCCATGACTAATTGTTCCAGAAATTTGTCATTTCCCCCACCACCTCCACAGACACAAACACAATCTGCATCCCACTGGATATAATTGACATTGTACCAACTCTCTAAATTAAGGTAAGAATTTTCTCTCTGTATTCTGAAATGTTCATATTCAGAACAGTTATTAATTTGTAATGTGTCTTAGCTGTTGTACAAACCTCAGATATTAATTTAAACATTTGTATTTGTTGATAGTGTTCTTCACATTTTTGAGTCAGGGACCCTGTTGAGAATCTGATGCTTACTGTGCACAAGCTTCCATAATCACTTATTGGAGGTTAAGAGACCACTTGAAGCTCATGCGAGGACCAGGCAGGTAGAGAATCCCTTCTACACTGTTAACTGCCCTTTGGCTTTGGAGATGCAACGACAATGTGAATGCTTTCAGAAAGGCTGGGGACCCACAGAGAGTAAAATTGGCATGAGGCACTGAAACTAAGAATTGATTTAAGAACTATCAAGCATGGTTATGTTAGGGCTGATCTCAGAGCTTTCTAGAAACCACACTAAAATTAGAATCCCTTCTTTCCTTGTACAGTGCCAAGAACGAGTACTGAGACCAACTTTGGCTGGTTCTTTTTTACTTCTGCTTTGCTTGAGTACCCAGATTTGTCATTCCATGTCGTTACTGATGTTGTCTTTTGTTAAAAAACATAATCGTTTTGTGATGTCAAGAGTTTGATTTGTGCAGTGCTGTGTCACACTTGACAATCACAAGCAGGCCTTCTTCAAGACGCATGCTCCTGGGATGTTTCGACTTTAAGGATTATTATGGGCTTTACTAGAAGTACAAAATAAAAACCACTATGAAATTACCTACTTAATCTTTTTATTACAGCCCTCTATATTTAATGCCAGATAATTCTTTCTGGATTGTCTTACACCAGGAAACTTCAGAAACCAGGTGATTTTTTTCTTATGCTTTTATTCTCGTATATTACTTTTCAACATAATAGGGTAAGCCTTCCCTTCTGTCTTGCATTGTTATTTATGCATGTGTTTTGCAGGTGTGGTTGGCATTGGAAATTCTGTCTCCTGACCTACAGACACATGTTAGATGCAGAGTTAGGTAGTGCTAAGCCAATCTTGTTTAATAAAGTTAACATCTTTGTTAATCAAAAATATTGCATATTAACAGTAGCTTATATGTGCAATGGGACCAGGTAGTCTTTCCTGCAAGTAACTACACATCTGTGAAAAGAGAAACATTAGATAGTGAGAGTTAGATTAACAAGTGTAGTTATGCTTATGTACCAACATCTGCTGCAAGTTATTTTGCAAGGAAGACAATATGAAATGTAGGTGTATTCCCAAAAGTAAATACCCATCTGTGGCAATTTGTATATTGCCAAATAGTTATTGATTATCTACTATGTACAGGTCTTCCTGTTCATGAGTAACGCTGTATTTATTCAATTCCCAGAGTGTGCTTTCAACTCACTGTAGGAGGTTATAATGATAGTAAGGTCACTTGTAAGAATTTAGAAGTGCTCTTATAGGTAAATAAGATTACAGAGCATATAGTCATAAGTGCTCACATGTATATCATGTGAAACAAAACCTTGGATGCACTAAGAAAATATTCAAAAGAATATATCCTTACTCTTTATTTAAGAATAAAATAAAGAGGTAATGTGATTTCCATTCTTTCTCAACTCTTAGGCCCTTTGAGTTGTAGACTTTTCCAGAGACAGATATTTTTTGAAATTTATTTTATTGAAGTATAGTTGATTTACAATGTTGTGTTAATTTTTGCTGTACAACACACTGATTTGGTTATACATATATATGCATTCTTTCTCATATTCTTTTCCATTATGGTGTATCACAGGATAAGGAATAAAGTTCCCTGTGTCAATAGGGTTATTAATAGTGTCTGCTTCATTGGGCTGCCTAGCACAGTGTAAGAACACATTTTTTTAATGGAAAAGTCAAGATCTTGGTTTATTGCTTGCTTGGAAATGTGAATGGAGAGCAAGGTTCTAATTGTAGTTATGCCACTGAGTAACTCTGTGGCCTTGGAGGCTTTGTGCCCTCCTTTTCTTTCCCTCTACCTCTCCCCTCTCTTCTTCCTCCTCCTTCTAAATTATAAAATGAAACAGTGGACTATATGCTCTCTAATTCTGTTCCAATTAGAGTTCTATAATTCTGTGAGCATTTAACCAATGAATACCAAATTTTTAAAAAACTTGATCACTGGAACTTGACTAGTTGAAATGAATGTGAAAGTGGAATCTGAGTCAGATCCCACGCCTAGAAGGTTTGCCATTTAGAAAACACTTCTTTGGTGCAGTTCACCTCTTAAGAGGCCCAGAGTTCCGGCGTTTGGTGACTCAGCTTGTCATGAGCCTGATGCTATAAGGACCTGTGTGCAAAGAGGGAAGAAATTGAAGTGGAAGGCACGCAGGCAGTAGGAGTTTTGGAGAGATTGTAGCAAGTGGTAGAGACAGAGCACAACTGAGTGGAAAAAAATTCTCCAGAGGCAAGAGAAAATTGTTGAAAGGAAAAACATTAGGAGACTCAGTTTATCTCAGGGTTTATTCCAAAAATCAACTTCCAGAGGAGACCCATTTCTACAATGCTTTCCCAATCCATATTTATGCTGTAGTACAGTGATCATTATTCAGAATGAGAAGTTATAATGTCCTGAATAATCAAGGAAAAATTGAATGATTTTTATTGGTCCACAGCATACAATGTATTCTTTTAAAAAGAACTTTAGGAGTAACGATCCCTATCATTAACTTGAAAATATTTATTATAAAACTCCCAATTTTTGAGCATTCTTATTAAAGCTTTACCATCTAAATAAAGCACAAAGAAGTTTTCAGTTAACTGACCATTTCAGTTGTTATTTAGCAAGATCAAAATTAGTGAGCCACAGACCTGGTGGTAGTATAGTTTCCATTTTTCTTCTGAGTTTTTTTATTTTTTTAAGTTTACTAACCTTATAAGCATTTAAAAAAATTATCAAAGTTCCTTAACAAAGCTGATAACATAGTAGAAAAATGAATGAAATCAGTTTCACTCATGCTCATCTGGCATAAATTGTCATCTCCCCACAGTAAATATATATTTAGGTATTTAGAAGAGGAAAAAATATTGGAAAAGATGCAATTTTATTTATTTAAATAAGTGAAATTTCTGCTGAAAATACAGATGAAATTCTGCCTCTGATTTACTCACATACTCTATGTACCCCAACATGGCTCCCAGATACATGCGAATGGATTCTTTATATTAAACTGGTTAACAATATACATACTTGTCTATAAACATATTCTCTGTATTTTCTGCAAAATTAGATATGTGTTTTTGACAACTATATAAAATTAATCTCTTGCTTTTCCTGTATATATTTTTTTATAAATTTATTTATTTTACTTTTGGCTGCTTTGGATCTTTGTTGCTGAACGCGGGCTTTTCTCTAGTTGCAGCAAGCGGGGGCTACTCTTCATTGCAGTGGCTTCTCTTGTTGTGGAGCACGGGCTCTAGGTGCGTGGGCTTCAGTAGTTGTGGCGCATGAGCTCAGTAGTTGTGGCTCACGTGCTCTAGAGCGCAGGCTCCATAGTTGTGGCGCATGGGCTTAGTTGCTCCGCGGCACGTGGGATCTTCCCAGACCAGGGCTCGAACCTGTGTCCCCTGCATTGGCAGGAGGATTCTTAACCACTGCACCACCAGGGAAGCCCTCCTATATTTTTATTTAGTAATTTTAATGATACCTGGATAAGTGTCTGTGTATTCTTCATAGTCATGTATCCTTTAACTAGAACTTACATGGTTGTTTGAAGAGAGTACTTGAAAGTAAGAAAATAACACAGTATCTTTCAAAAATTCAATATCTGGAACTAGTGAACCATCTTTAAGCAAATAAATATTAAATCCTATTTTTAATAACATTCTGAAAACATTATATTTATCACTTTTAATAAGAACGAAGAGGGGCACCAGTGTCTTTGAACAAGATCTTTATTTACTGTTTATTTTAAACTATTATTTTTCCCTAATGATCTCATTTAGTGAAATTGTTCTATGAAAGATAAAAAGATAAAGTTTTTAGAAATAAGTATTTTATATATTTTAGTTTATTAAAAAATCTATAAAGTATAAGATTATGGATTTCAAATTTTGAATAATATAAAATTAGTATTAATATTTTAAATGCCATTGAAGAAGAGAGCAAGAGTAATTTGGTTTGGAAAAATACATTTAGCTCCCAAGCATCATAATATTTAATCATCCATAACTTTTAGATTGACCAGATCCAGAGACATGAAAATTTGCAGTTTACTTATTTATTTTAATAAGGCACAAAAAGTCAAGACTTTTTGTGTGAATTATCTGGCAAAAGAAAACAAAATTCAAAGTGGGGAAGTTCTTAATTTACTTTCTCCTGGACTGAAACATTAAAATTTATAATACCATTAAAATTTATAATACCCCATAGTTATTTTATATGGTACACTTCAGTAATACTTAAAATTTACAGCACCGAATTCCTGTTTCTACAGTTTATCTAAATACTAAATGAAATGTATGAAAGATATCTCTGTTGAACAATAGCTACATTTCCTACTGGATTTTTCTTTTTTTTTTTTTGGTTGGAAGACTTGAAAGGGCATTCATAGGGAAGTCAGAAAGATCTAGCTTACATGTTGATACGTGATTTATTATTCTGGATTTATTACTCTGTGAAAAGGGGGAAAAAAAGCCTTTTCTAGATGGTGTTTGATTGTTTTGTTTCCAAAGTATTAGTGATAAGAAAAATATTACATGAGCTCAAGTAAAAGAAATACATACTTGAGAAAAAACTGTCATAACAATGTATGATCAGTATACTGTAAATGTTTTTCTTTATACTATAACTTTGTAGTAAAAGAGTATTTGAAATGCTTTATTAATATAATCTGAATGTTTTATGTGAGTTTGAGCACATCACACAGAGCTATCCTAGGTCATGGCTACAGTACATACAAAATATCCAATCTTCTTTTTTTTTTTTGCCGAGCCCTGCGGCTTGAGGGATCTTAGTTCCGCAACCAGGGATTGAACCCGGGCCCACGGCAGTGAAAGCGCTGAGTCCTAACCACTGGACCACTAGGGAATTCCTCCAAGATATCCAATCTTAAAGATATGATATGATTTATCCTTTGGATGTGTGTAAAATTGACTTGGCATTTAGTTATAGACATATTTTAAAGAAAATAGTGTGGAAGAATATTTAAAGGATTCTCACTTACAGGAAGGAAATTTCCAAAGCTAGACAGTCTAGTAACTTTTACAATTAACTAGTTAAAAGATGTTTTCTTTAGACAATTGATACTATGAGGTACTGCCTCCTCCAGAAGCTTTTGTTAAAGTAGCTGGGTGCCTCAAAACTTAAATAAAAAGCTTCTGCTTCCATTCTATTTTAGGCAATAATTGGTAGATAAGATTTAATGGAAAGGAGACAGACAGGACACACACACACTACTTTTAACATATCTAACATTGTGATTGATATTCAGTATGAGTCTAGAATTATAGTTATCAAGTTGTCTTTGCAATAAAATAGACTGATGACTACAGGATATTTGAAGATCTCTTTAGATGATGGGGATATTAGGGAATGAACTGATTCTCCTCCCACTTCAAATAATTCCAGGGACCCGAGGTTAGAACAAGGCAGAAAGAAGGAATGGGAGAGTAAAAGAATTGAGAGTCAAACCAGCCCCAATAAAGATCAGAATTATGAATCATTCAATAATCGGATTGTAAAATACAGTCGATTATAAAAGTCAAAGGGGACTTGAGAAATATTCATTTTGCAGTAAAAGCTTTGCATGACTGAAACATTTCCTGCCGAGTGGCATAGGAGAGAAATAGGTGCTACAGGTTTGTTGACGCATTGCGAGTTTTTGATCTAAAAATGCAGTTGCCTTTAATCTTTCTTTAGTTTTCAGTTAGGAACTACTCCAGGGGAAAATGTATGTAACTTGAAAGAGTATCTTGGTATCCTTGGAAGTCATGATGAAGGCTGTTCTACTTATACTTGTTGGCTGTTATCTATAAAGATGGTAGACACAATGAAAATACTGAACAAAATCTTGGTTTGTAAATATAAAACACTATATTAAACCTCTTGCTTTTTTGGTTAGAAATCTTTTTCGTATCATGATCAACTGTGTTTGAATTCAAAATAGTCTTTCTGGTTTGCATGTCAGTTAAGTACATGATTTTTCACTGAGTTTTTCTGACACACAAAAGGGAAGGAAATAAAATATAAATATTGGAACCCCCCCCCCCAGCATGTTCCGAATATACCCTTTAAGATGGTATATTTTGTGTTGAAACATAAATTTATGATCAGATAATTTCATCAACTAAAAATGCGTTTTTCCTGATGGCAACATGGTTAATAGTCTGGGGCTAAAACAACAAACTGAGAAGGGAAGTTTAATTATTACATGGTCAAAGTGACTGTTTCAGTAATCAAACTTGTAACTACTAGGCAGACTTTAATTTGCAGCAAAATTGGCTTAAGATCTTAATCCATTAAATTTGTTGGTTGCTGTTATGTCTTAGATTTGTGTTGAGGAGACAAAGAATATAAAGGTTTCTTATGTTGGTAATCTCACTGTAGGTTCTGTGGGGAAAATCCCTATAGTGTCTGGAGGGCTGGGTCAAGATAGCCGGCTGCTTGTAGGAAGGATGCTAAAACTGTTTCCCAGGTGACCTCACTGAAGGTCTTCTTGGTGGATTAGTCTAACCCTCAGTCTTGGAGGCTCAGAAGTTTGATTTTGAGCCCACTGTGAAAGTAAATCGATCTCTTAATGGTAGGTTCATCCAAGTTAATACTTGTCTGTTTGCTCCTTTGTTCATTCATTCATTCATTTTCAGGACCAGCACCAGGAATTAGACTAGGTTTTGGAGATACAGTGGTAAATAAGTCCCTGTGCTCATGGACCTAACAGTATGAGAGGGAAGAAAAATATTAAAACAAGTAACTGAAATTTTCCTTATAAGTAAAAGGATGTACAGAAATCTGAGTCAGAACTGATGATATTCAGCTGGCCAGCATCTCCTCTAACTTGTTGGGGCCCAAGTCCTAATTGTTACAGGTTGTTAAATGTTTTTAAAATTACCCCTATTCACATCGCTGTCATGGGGATATCTCTTTACTTGAGAAACCAAATTTTAATGAACAAATTTGTTGATATATGATGAGTAATATCTATCAGAGGAGCTGGAAGAATAGATGGTACACCTATATAAGAAGCCAAATAGTGGTCTGAGCATGAATTAAAAGATTGTGATGAATCCAGTTTTTAACCCTATCAATCCAAATGAGCCTTGTGTATCCATTTCACAAGGACTCTGGGCCATTTTCTAGGACTTTCTTGCTGGCCTAGTACAGTACATAGATAGGTATTCCCATTGAGCTCTTCTTAGATTTTCCTTTTACCATATTTATTTTATTTCTCTGCATTCATTTTGATAATAGTCAAGTCTTCCTCTTCTCAGGAAGATTCTCTTTTTCTAAGATGAATATGTCTGTTGGTATCAATGCAAAAGAGTGAAAATTTAATGCTTTAAAGAACAATCTGATTTCTAAATTCCTAGGGAACTCTTCATCATAGCTTCCAAATACTGACAAGAGTTTTTATTTGAATAAGGTAGCTAAATATACTCCTGGATTCCTATGTTAGTTTTTTATATTTTGGACCAAACTACCATGTTTTTCCTGGCCAACAGATTTAAAATCTAAACATAAAGGTTTATTTTTCATAAATATGTTTTGAATTTGACCTTCACAGGGAACATTTTAAGTGTCATAATCAATGAGGTTTCAGGTACCTCTTTACAGAGAACTACTGTGATTATGTTTTTGTGGTTGGATTTTTCTGAACCCATTAGCTACATGGTAATAGAGTGGTGGAATTCAGGTTTTGAGAATCATCACACCACTCGCTTACCAGAAATTCAATAAAAAACAAACATGAGTGATAGGTTTATGTTCTAGTACAGTATGTTTTTAAAATGGTGTTTGTTAAGCCCTCTAGAAGATACATCAAAAGGAATATGAAAATCCGTCTTTGATCAACTGAACCGTCTTACAATTGGACTCTGCATCAAATGTTAAAAGATCAAAAGAAAGAGGCAAATTTAGACATAAGTTAAGAAAGGTCATTTTTCCAGCAGGAACATTGTGTATCTTTGGATTGGTAAAAATAGGATAATGGAAAATATCATTTTCTAATTTTCTCTTCTGTTCATTCCTAACATCATTTGAAAGCATCTGCTACTTCAGCGTGAAGGCAAAGTGTACTTCAGTGACTAAATAACTTCCTTTCTTTGTTTCAAAAAAGTTCATGGGTCATGAGCAAAGCGATATTTGAACATAAAGTTTTCTTCTGAGATATTTAGACTTCAGAAAAAGAAGAACTAGTTTCCTAAAAATTACTTTAAATCTTAATGGTATCAATAGTATAGGAAGTTTCATTGATCAAGAGTATACTTTGATTAGTATTCTGCAATGAATTATTTAATCAATTGTCACTTGGTTAGATTAATCTGGAAATTTCTGCATTCCAAGTATGTTAAGAAAAAAAATCATGATCTTTAAATGAGTCATCTTGGTCTGTGAATTGATTGGGATTTGATGAAAATATAACTATTGACGTGTTTTCAATACAGGTAATTTTATTCTTGGCCTTGTAGAAATACCAGGGACTAAAGAGAGAACTAAAATGAGGGAACCTAAATGTTATGTCAAAATTATAATGCCATCACATTTTAAACCATTAAAGCTGAGATATTAAAGTGACCCAACATTCCTAGGTAATGACTGGAACCAGACGTAACATCTTTTAATTCTCACTTCAGTATTTTTTCTACTGGATCACTGCAGTTTCCATGGAGATTTAGTTACTGAGCATCTTCAGTGCCTACTGTTCCATTCAAGCATGAGACAATGAAGTGACCAGATGTTGCAGGTTGAGTTCTTTCTGCAACTCAGAAGGAACTGAAATGGGGATTAGATGTAGGAGGTGTGTCAGGGAGTGGTCTCCTAGGGCAGAGAGAGAAGTTGGGCTTCGACATAGTCACAGAAATGGCCCCAGCAGATACTACAGGCAGCTCTGGAGCTGGGATACCCTTCTGAGTTCTCAGATTGGGGCAAGGGGGCTGGCCCTTGTGCCCCTACTGTGGTCAGTCACTGGATCAGGGCTACTCTGGGAAGCAAACGTGACTTTGGGTGCAGTGTCTCTTCAGGTGACGGCAGTCTTCTGAGGGAGACTCACCTGTGAGCTGTCAGTGGCAAGCAGCCTCAGCAGCTGAGAGAATGAGTACAATCCTGAAGGGGGGATCTGGTCAGTGTTGGGCAGCATCCGTTACATCACCAGTAATCGAATGACTACGCTGTGTCAGCTGTTTTGTAAGGCACTTTATATAGGGCTTCACTAATTCATGCAGTAACCCCCAAAAGGAGGTGATGTCTTCTCTTTCCTAAGAAGTAACAGGGGTTTAAAGAGGTTGAATGACTTGCCGAAGATCACATACAAATGGCAAGTGTCCCTGACTCCAAAGTTCATGTTCTTTTCATGTTACTCCTCCTTACAGTGAGAAAGATGGTAGAGCGGATTATCTAAACTCTGAGATTCCTTAACATCCTTTGATTCTAGAGAAAATTTGAAGATTATTATTAATTGTCATTGTTAATACTGTGGGCACCCTTATGGCCACCACTAGAAATAGACTTAGCATATAATGTTGATTACTAACCCAAATTAGATGTGACCCCTGACTTTCAGAAATGTACAGACTAGATTATACAAGCAAAGTGATGCATTAAGATGGTATACCAGAAACCTTAGTTTTCCGTTCAATAAAACAGTGATATACTATGCAAGGTTGTTATGAGAATTTAACTTAAATATGGAAAGATAATTGTATATGACTTGAGACATCTTAGGCAGGCTAAAGTTTATTTTCTGCTTTAAATATAGCACAGGCATGCACATATTAGAGAATATTTGCATTTACCATAGTTGGGAAACAGAAACAATTCTCATTTTGATTTTAATTTATAATTTTCTCTCTGGCAAGTCAGTGGTATCTCTGGGCCTTAGCTTCCACATCTGTAAAATGAGGGGCATGAGGTGGGTGACCTAGATTTCTGCAAGCAGTGATATCCTGCTAAATGTTATTGATAATAGAGATCCAGGTGATTCAAAATGAAAACATGTATGACGTCAATAACTGGTCTTACATACAGTGACCCTCCTACTTTGGGAAATTCATGACCCCTGTGCTATGGCTTCATGTTTTTCCCAAAGTAAATCATTTTCCTCTTTAATACTTAGAAACTATGCCTTAAACATAGTATGTGCTGAGTAAGTATAGATTGATTAGAGTGAAGCAAACATATTTTATGAAATCAAATATAATCTCAGCCTAGAATGGAGTTCTAGTTTAACTTTATCATAACCAGGAAAGAATAAACAAGTTGATGTTTTTCTATCATATAAGAATCCTGATTATTTAAAAAAATATATCTTGTGTTACATATATAATACATATATTTAAAATATACGTAAAGGCATATATGTTAGTGTTGTATATATATTTTGAAGTACACACATGTGTGTGTGTTCTTTTCTCAATTTCTGGGTATTTGAGTTGTGAATCTTTGCCATGTCTAACACTGGGCACTGGGTATTTTGCAGTGAATTAAGTGGCCATGATGCCTGACGTCATGGAAATTGTCTGCGTCTATATCATATATGCATCCAGAAGGCGTACATATTATGTGTGTGCATGTAGAACTTTGTCCTTTTTTATTCTTTACTTTTTTGTTTAGCCTGGCTCATCTTATGAATTTGTGGTATTTAATCAATAAAAAAAAATCTGACAAAGAAAAAGCAAGCAAATAAAATTAGATGAAGAGTGCCAAGAAAAATAGTCTTGAATTTCAGAATGTGTACCACAAGATTTTCAGATCTCCACCCCCCCACACAAAAAAACCCTGAAGAAACAAGAAACCCAAGCCTTTCTCTATGTGGGATGAAGGGAATTTGTACCTTCGTGTACTGGCATTAAACAGTGTCACGGAATGAAATGAAGATAAGTCGGTCATCTTAGAGATATCCATTTGTTTTTTTTTTTTTCTCTCTACTTACATTTTTATTGGATATAACCCAAAGAGTCAAAGAGGAAGCAGACAGCAAAGGGCTCCCACCCAAGCTATGTCCAAAATCTATTTTATTTTACTTCTCTGTATTCCTTACCCCAGTTACCAAAGGGGGTCAAGAGGAAAATGTGATAGTTTAATCTGCCATAATGCTATTCCAGTTATATCTAACAAGATGCCACTCATCTTGAGATGATTTAATCACACCTTATTCAAACATTCTTAGTGCAGAATGTTCCCTCCAGCCTTCCCCTAAAATCCTGGATCAAATCAGCTGAGCATTGGCCTTATCTTTTCTTTTTTATTTCTTTTTTTCAGTCTGCTAAAGACAGCCAAAGGATCAGCACATTTACATTACTTGGATGTTGTACCAAGTGGGGTACCATTGGGTATACTTTTTTTCATTAAAATTTCATTAACATTAAAATTTGCCTTTATTAAAGGTTTTGATAGAAAAGTTACTCCAACATGAAATTTTCTTACTAAAGTCCTTATTTTTTATACTTCTGAAAAGACTGTACCCTAGGAGGTAGATGCACATCTTTTCACATAGCTTCTATATCACTAGAAGCCCTGTAAAAATATCAAACTGTGAATTGAAAGGCTGTACCTAAAAATGATATCATGAAGCAAATTGATAGAACGAAACAGGATATAGTGGAGCCTTTGTCTTTTGCTTCAGCAGCCCAAGTCTAATTGTTGAATAATGTGTTTTAGAGGACAGTGGTGTCTTTCATTGAAACGCTGTGCAAAAAGTTCCAGCCAGGCAGTGTGCTATTTCTAGTCAAGTGTATGGAGGGTTTACGTACTGAGAGCAGCTGTACAGATGTTAGCATAGGAGCAACTCCGAAGCCAGTTCAAATGGAAACTTAGATTTGCGTCCAAAAGGTCTTACGTGAACTATAGGTGTTTAATGTTCAGTTCTCCAGTGAGCAAATGTTTAAACATAGTAAACAGAAATGACAAGCTAGGCTATCCTTTAAGGTTTTGCTTTTCTCATCTTCTTCTGTGAAAAGGGTCTTTGTTGTGTTTGAGTTGCATTTGTTGCTATACATTAAGTTTTTCATACAGTCACTTAGAACATTTTTCTTTTATGTTTTAGCCGAGAGCTTTGGCCTGCATTTGAAGTTCAGCGTGGTTCATATATTTCTTATTGACTGTTGTTTGTTATGAGACAGAGGAACTTCATCTGCATTGTTCACTTTTGAATCGTGACTTATCGTTTTGTAGAAGAATAATTGTAAAACATCATAAAATAATATCCAGAAAAATGGTGTGTCAGAGAAAAGTATTTTTGATAATTTAAGAAAATATTCCTTTCAGGCAAAATCATCTATATGCAAACTATTAATATCGCTTTACAAGCAAATATTAACTTTCATTAAAATTTCAATAAACTTCTTTTGTTTTGGCTCATTTTGCATAGTGAAGCTAGCAGTTCTACTTAGAGCAGTACCATTCTGGCTGGGTGGTCCTTCAGAAAAATGCCTGATGTCTTACTCATCCCCCAAATGGAAAGTTAGCCAATTATATTGGAGAAGAAAATCATTTTGATTTCCTTGAGTAGAGATTTTACTCAGATTATCTTAGCAAATAATTTTCAGAAAAGATCTGTTATCCAGATATCTCCTACTTAATTCATTATTAAAGAATCAAAAAATCTAAAGTTTCTCACCTTTTTTGGATTGAGATTTGGTGCCAAAATGGCATATAGCCTTCCCACCATATACCCTTCCCTGGGAAAATGATATATGTGTTTCTAAAGCTTTGTATTTATATTGGAATCCCAAATCGCCATTGTTTGAAATTTCCCTTTCAGTTTTTCTCTAAGATGGACTTCCTTAATGTCATTTCAATAATCCCTGGGGCTCAGTCTGCCTAAGCATCAGTGTTATTTTGATGAAGGGGGGCGGTGACTGAACTATGCATGATACCTGGTACTGAACCAGAATAATATTATACCTATCATTATTGGAAAATAATAATAATGGGATTGTGAAAGGAATCTGTATGTTAAAATAATATTTCCCTTTCCCTCAAACAACATGGCAAAGCTAAATGATCGAGAGCATAGAAGCAACTTCCAGACATTTCGAATGATGGCTCAGCTCCCTCAGTAGTGAGTGAAACAGTTATGTGCAGCCTGAGTACTCTGACACTGTCCAGCGACGGAGAGGTTTGCCCCAGTTCAGCCCTCTCAGACACTGACCAACTTCTGTTCTTAGGTTGCACCTCCGACTGGAAACACGCTGCCCTGTTTGCTCTGTAGGCCAACCAGCCCACCCACTTTTGGTGGCTTGGCTTCCTCTCTGGCTTGCCTGCAGGTGTGACCTTATTCCCCCACCTATAACAAGTCACTCTCCCATTTTTCTGAAGTTTAAAAATAAAGCTGGCTGAAAGAAAACAGTAAGCAAGTAGATTTTTATGTTCTCCTGGAAACTTATAATTATGCAGCTTGGTGAACTTCATGAACTTCTTCCAGTGTTTTTGCTGCAGACTTGTGATTGATGTGGAGGCTCCCTCAGGGCAGAGGTGAAGCAGTTTAACTGTGGAGAAGTTGATTGAGTTGCCTGGATATGCATAACCCGCCAGAGGCTGTACAGCGTTACACCTACATCGCCTTGTCCCTGACCCAGTGCAATCTGAAATCAGATAAACATTTTGGCAATGGTGTGGCAAACCAAGGTTCAACCTCACTGCTCAATAGGTGCATTAATTTTATGAAAGTAATAGATGATTTTTTTTCTTTTGTAAAGTAAGTTGGTAGGCATCAAGAACACACAAAAGCAGCTATTTTAAGTAGAAAGGAGATGATTTTTTTCCCTGATGTAACCACACTCTAAATCTTCACAATCTGTCACAGCTTGCTCTGTAATTCTAAGCCAGCAATATTCAAAATAGCACAATAAGTACTGTTAGCAAGATGTGGAAATTTCTTGAGCAGTCGGAATATATCCCAGAAGCCAGGATGTTTGCCGAGCATTAGCTCTACTTGCATTCAACCTGCACTGGCTGATTCATGGCTCCGAAGTGGACAAATAACACAAACAAGCTGAGACTCATGAATACTCAAAAAGACCCTCTTGCCTCATAATATCTTGAGCTGTACGTTGGCATACTCCTTTCCTTGGGGAGCATCAGATATCTTCATGACTCTCCTGGAAGTTTCTTCCTAGTGGCGGGAGCAGTTGAAGCTCTGATGTGTGCGAGGCCCTAAGTTCGTCACTCATACTAGGGTTTTAGAACCATAAGAGACATTCTTTCAGCTGTGGAAACCAAGACCTCAATGGCTAGTCACTAGCCAGGGGCAGAACCCACTGTGATCCACTTGCAATATATCCCAAATAGTCACACAACCATAGATTATTTCAAGATAAAGGCAATTTAATCCCCTGTCATCTGGCACAAAGTAATCACTCACTAAATGCTAGTTGCTATTACAGTTGTTATTTTTATTTCTCTGCATCTCCAGAGAAGACGGGTTGATGACTTTTATATGTGTTTATATTGCTTATATTCACATTAAAAAATACCTTGAAAGGTATAACGTTAGATCTGGAAAGGATCTTGAGAAGGCTTCTAGTTCAGCTTCATAAGCATATTGTTCTTGCTACAATGATTTTTTTATTGTTCTTGCTACAGTGTTTTTTTCCCACAACAGTAACAATTTTTTTTTTATCAGATAGACCTTGTGATTTAGCTAGAAAGGAGTTGGACTAGAAGGAATCTTTTTAAAGTTCAACTTTAGAGTTTACTGAAAATATCTTGAGATAATCTATTTCTTTCTCTCCCTCTCTCACACACTTCTCTAATGTATTTTACTTGAGGTCTATGTGCAAAGTCAACATTATATAAATACTTTGAAAAGTAATTAATTCCAGTGATGGATTAACTTAAGGCAGGTAACAGTTGTAAGCAACCTATTTATGTATAAAATAGAAAGTTTTAACGAAAAAACATTAAAAAAATCTATATTATGTAATTTTTACATCAGCTCTTTCTTATTACTAAGATGTTTACATTAAAAAGTATTCTGTAAAGGGGCAAAATTATGCCAGTTGCATCTATAATTTGCTTTGCTCCAAACCTTGACTATTTAAACTGCTTCCATTATGTGTACAAACCTGAGTGTTTTTTGTTTTTTTTATGTCTTCAAATTAAAGGCTCATTTGGAAAATTTGAGCTAAGATATATACACTTACTCAGCTACTACTGTCTTCTTCCCAATATATTCTCCCAACTTATTAGGAGGGCAAGTTTGTAAAAGCAAAACTAGTTGTAGCTATTAATTTCAGGGACTTTACCTGCACCCACATAACAAGGACCTTTTAATCCTACCTTCCCTCTGACCACCCTCTGATAAACATATGTAAAGATATTTAAAAGAAAACTGAAAATGAATGGAAGTAGGGGCCCAGAAAATTGAATAAATGAATGAATGAATAAACAAATGAATGAACAAACTGAAATATGGCTAACATGCTCTGCTATTAAATAACAACCACAGTCACAACAGTAAAAATGAATATGATTTGAGCATCTCACTTTGAACCAAGTACAGTCCTAGTACTTTACATGGATATCTCATTAGCTGCATTCATGTGCTTAAGAAGTTAGTCATGCGCTATTTAGCCAGTAATTACATCATTGCCTTCATGGGTATTAGAACTATAATTAGCTTTTATTAGGCTAAGACATTCTCTACTTATGTTGGTAATATTTACCAATACTTTTCTGGTTAATGCTAACATAAACCAGTTTTACCCTGCAATGCTGCCTAGATAGTCCATATGGAAAGATTTTCTGTGACATTCTCAAGTAAAATGAACATTAGGTGAGTGTTTATTTTTTTATAGTTCCCTCAGTTTCTTTTTTAGGGGTAATAATACGTCAAAGTAAGACAGATCTTCGATAAATGCTACATTGGTCACTTTGCTACCTTTTTATCTTACCCATCAACAGTTAGGCTTTGATTCACTGAATCCTTGTAGAATTAATCTTCCTTTACCACTGTAACTGCTTTTTTCTTTCCACAAACAAGCTGCCAGGATGGTTTGCTGTCTTTTGTCTCTCTTCTTGTCATCCGTCAGCCCTTTGGGTTAGGCTGCTGTGATTCTTACAACAGTCTTTGTTCACTGGTAATTTTGTGTTGTTTATGTGTACAAGGGTTAGGTTTTAAAAAATATCTGCTAAATACAAATCTGATTATTTTACTTTCCCCTAATTAAGACCTTTTTATTTTCCCTACTGCTTTTATTACATTTGAAAAAGAAAGTTTTTAGCATTGCTTGCAAAATCCTGTAGAATCTAATCTCTGCCTATCTTGCCATCTTTATCTCATGTTTCTCCCCACTTTGCACACTCTGCTTCAGCTAAACTAAACTCTTAAGTTACTGCTCTCTCTCACCCACAAGGCTTTGCAACCTGCTGACCCTACTGCACAGAACCCTCTCTTCTTTTTCTCCTCTGCTTCCCTTCTTCACTGGCCCACTTCTCTGCTGCATTTTCAGATCTCAGTTTCTTTCTCATCTGTTAGGAATGGCTCTGTTTCTACGAAATCTAAACATTGGTTATGGCACTCATCTACCTGCTCTATTAGAGCAATTTTCACATTGTATTATCACAATCTACTTATTTATCTGTATTTGTAGTAATCTCTACATTCCATAACATCAGGGATTATATCTTGCCCACAACTGTATTCCCAGTGCCCAGCACAGTGCCAGGCACATAAATGCTTTACAAGTATTTACTGAGTGAATGGTTATGGGGGGATGGTGAGAGATGAGTTAGAAAGGGTGAACAGGACAAATATGGAGTGCTATATGTGTCATTCAAAGAAGCTTGTCTTGTTAGATTTCAGAGAAGATTTCAAGTTAGAGAAAACATTTTATATTTTTAGTTTTTTTTTCAATTCTTTCTCATTTTGTTTTTATTTGTGTTTAAATTAGAAACAGTGTAAGAATGCTAGCTACAGGGTGTAATATTTTTTTTATTTTATTTTTTAATTAGTTATCTATTTTATACATATGAGTGTATATATGTCAATTCCAATCTCCCAATTCATGCCACTCCCCACCCCGCTTTCCCCCCTTGGTGTCCATACGTTTGTTCTCTACGTTTGTGTCTCTATTTCTGCCTTGCAAACCGGTTCACCTGTACCATTTTTCTAGATCCCACATATATGCGTTAACATACATTTGTTTTTCTCTTTCTGACGTACTTCACTCTGTATGACAGTCTCTAGTTCCATCCACATCTCTACAAATGACCCAATTTCGTTCTTTTTTATGGCTGAGTAATATTCCATTGTATATATATATCACATCTTTAGCCATTCATCTGTCAATGGACATTTAGGTTGCTTCCATGACCTGGCTATCGTAAATAGTGCTGCAGTGAACACTGGGGTGCATGTGTCTTTTTGAATTATGGTTTTCTCTGAGAAAACATTTTTGTACTTGCATTTGCATTTTCACAGATATTTCTTGTAGTGATGGGGAGGATGAATTGGAGGTGACAAGACTATTGACAAAAAGACTAGTTACTGAGCTTTTCTCCAGGAGAGAAAAGACAAGAAACTTAAACTAAGTAGCCATGGGAATGAGAGAAGGGGATAAATGAAAAACCATGAATAAAATCATATATGGTCATGGCCCTTGACAAACTATTTTAAGGGGTGTGGAAGAAGGAAGAGAGAAGGGATATTCAGAGTCCTAGCTTGGATGATTTTCTTACAACTAACACTTATAACACGGATAACTGGTTTGAGGAAAGATGTTTGGATTGAGGGATCTATGAGATATCCAAGTGGAGATGTTGAGTAGACATTCTCAAGTGTGGGTGTGGTGTGCACTAGACCATGTATGTCATCAGCATTTGGACATAATGGAGGCCTATGTTTAGATGAGATCACCCAGAGAGAATGAACATGGGGGAGAAGAGCTGAAGAGAGAGGAGAGCCCCATAAAGGAGTGGCTTGGGGCACACTTGGTTTTAAGGATCAGAAATCCATAATGCAGGATCAACAGAAGTGGCACGGTAGGTGTAAGAGTTCTTGTCGTAGAATCCAAGGAGAAGCCACAAAGAACAGCTCCTCCGTTGATGACTGGACATGGCATGTCTAGAATTAAAGTCTCTGCTCTTCAAAGTTCTGGTTTTCTCTCATCTCTCTGTTCTTACATTTTTTTCTCTTTCTCTTTTCTCTGCCCATCAGTGTCTTTGTTTGCAAGTGGCCAAGGAAGCTGCTACTTTGAGTTTATATAACTTTGTCATTCTATTGTTCATCGTTTTCTGAATAAATTATCTGTGCCTCTAACTTCAAAGAGAGGGAATCTGACTGAGTAGCCAAGCCCATGATTTGGTTCCCTTCAGGTCAGGGGTCCTCCCCTGGGGTCATGGGACAAATACAACTACCAGAGATGTAGGAGAGGCAGATCTTCCTGGGAGCAGGTGCGTACGTGGAGATTGTGAATAGCTTCTGGCAGTACGTTGTTACTTAAAGGAGTGCTTTTCAGATTTTAATGTGCTTGCAGATCACCAGAAAACCTTGTTAAAATACAGATTTTGTTTAGAAGGTCTGGGTGATTCCACTTGTCTAACAAGCTCCCAGCTGATGCTGATGCTACTGGTCTGAGGCCCATACTTTGAATTGCAAGGATTTTAAGGGCCAGTAGAGCAGAGGTAAGCTCAGAGAGGGCAGAGAGAAAGGCAGGAGGAGAGCAAGGAGACAGTAGGAACCGAGTGGAGAGACTCAGAATCAGGGAGTGTTCAGAGGCATCAAATGTTACAGAGCATGAGTAAGATCAAATTGGAAGCCTCTTTAGTATAAATAAACTGCATGATTTTGAGAATTCTTTCAACAGTGCTCAGAAGTCTATGCATTAGAGAGCAAGAAGGTCCATGGCTAGATTAATACAGAGTTAGGGGTTTACAGTGCAGGAAGGGAGGGGATAAGAGACTTGAATGTATTAACCAGAAGGTAGATTAAGTGATAGGCCAAGCAGCTGTAGACTGTTTCAAATGGTGCATTGCCTTTAGATTATTATTATTATTATTATTTTAACACCTGGAGAAAAACTCAGCCATTACTTAAGAGAGAATAGTTTCCCATGAGAATGTGTGTGGGTGTGTGTGCAAATGCATGCATGTGTGCTTGTGTGTTTAATCCTCTTGCAAGGGATATATATCTACATAATAAGCTGACTCTAGAAGGATTTACAGCAGTTCACTTGTTTGGATCTCCCCACAGTATTAGCTTTTGCAGTTACATATGGAATGTTTTCATGCCAAGGTGATTATGGAAAGACAGGATTCAAAGTTTAAGCATTAACAATATTACAGACAGAAATGTGTTTGAGGGTGTGGTGCGTATGAATCTCTTTGGAGCTTCAAAAAATTGTCAAGCTTAATGGTGCCTCACCAAGAAACCTTCACTTCAACTTTTTGTTAGTTTTCTAGCAAGGCCAGACTTAATTGAACTCATTCGAGTAGAGTGGTACACTTTTGAACCCAGGCCTAAGTCACTGCGGTACCTTCGTATTCATGGTGCTTCCAAAGAACATTTTGAGGTTGAAACATCCCAGAGGGAAATCAGACAATTTTCCGGTTAACCCTGGGGAAGCCAGTGCTTTAGGAGGAGTTTGAGAGCAAACAGATATCCTTCCTTGGCTTCTGAGAGTTCTAGCAGGAGAATGGAATGGACAACGTAACCTTGGTGAAAGAGTGACTTTCCCCTGGACGGCAATGCTCTCTTTGAGTGCAGAGCTTGAAGAGGAGTGGTGAGGGAGTGCGGGGATGCTTGCCAAGTCTGTCACATTAACAGAAACGCAGATGTCACAGCCAGATTGCCTTCAGATTCCTTGCCATCCTGAAAAAATATGCATAGAGGCCTGAAATCACTTAAATTTAAATACTTACTTTGATGAAGTCATTCAGTTCTGTGTATTATCAGTCATTTAACACATGCCAGCATCTAAAGTATTATTTATATTTTACGTTTCAATGATGCTATATCTGGCAGCATTTCTCTTGATCTGGAGCAATGGTGTGTGGCTGTCCTGGCTTGGTAGTGATTAAGGCATCAGGCTGATCCTGGAGCTCTCAGTTGCTGCCCTTAGGCTTAATCTTCAGAAACCACCAAGGCTACTAAATATTTTAAACCTTTTTAAGCAACTCATTGATTAGAATTTAATAGATTCACATAGGTAATTCAAACAGTGACTTTGAATAGATGCAAACTGAACAGGCAACTGAAAGGAAATTTTCTGGAGATATTTTTTTCACCGGCCAGATTTTACAGCAAATTTATTAGTGTCAGTTTTACACACATTCAAAATAAAAAAAAAAAAGATTTAAGTACATTCATTTCTTCACCACTTAACACAGTATAGGAAAATCAGTTATTTTGTCTACAGATGTGGGTTGAAAGCCGCTAAAATTGATCTCTTTCTATTTATCTCTTAGGATCTGCTACTCCTGTCTTAGATTTTAAAGCACATAGTATTTGATTTATAGAGAAGTACTTACAGCAAAGGTGGAGTAAGAATCCAAATCTCAGATTTAAAAAAAATGAGATAATGGTTCCATTAAATCTAAATCTAAGTGTTCTTTATAAATTGAGATAGCCTTTGGCATAACTGGGAGGTTTTCCATTTCAGATTTGCGTTTCTTTGAAGAGTAAAGTTTTGTGAAAATATGCAGAAGTAAATTATTACTCAACATTGCAAGCATAGGCAAGAACCAAGGGTGGAATTTGGTTTGTTTGTTTAGATTACCGGAAAACTGCTTTTACGAATTATGAGTGTGAATATGTTATTATATCTGTCTTTGAGAACAACTTGAGCCAGATGTTTTGAGTTGGCTCGCTTTTAGAAAATGTTAACTCTGGTTTTACCAAGCCCTCATTCAGTGGCTACTTCAGTAGCCATCTTTTTAAGTAGCCCTGCCTTTAAGAGAAAACAAATTAATTTCTTCATGAACTGGCTCACTGTGTAGGAATCAATTAGCAGTGACATTTGATTGCTCCAAGTGGACAAATCCAAAGCACTACATTTTAGACTCTCTAACATTCGTTACTAAAATATTTCAAAATTAGTTTCTTAAAATACATCAATGTTAGCGTGATTACACTAAGTTTAAACATGTGTTTACACTTAATTTCATATGTTTAACTTTGAAATTGCCCATTAAAAAGCATTGTCTCTTAAAACAAGAC
This sequence comes from Grampus griseus, assembly GCF_964374135.1. Lineage (NCBI taxonomy): Eukaryota > Metazoa > Chordata > Mammalia > Artiodactyla > Delphinidae > Grampus > Grampus griseus. The sequence goes on from NC_139007.1 coordinate 66,707,789, forward strand.
TTGGGCTCATCACTTTGCTGTGTCTTTTGTTTAATCTTGGCAACTTTTTTCCTCCTCTAGAAAAACACTAGACTTATATTCAAAAGAGCTGGTTTGAACCTTGGTCCTGCTATCAATTAGATATGTAACTTTGGACAAGTTATATAATCTATAATAGTCTTATTCGTGTCATCTGAAGAGGGAGGAGGTACTAATTCCCAGGGTTGTTATGATACCAAGTGAGATAATCTATGTGAAAGCCCTTTACTGTGATCTATAAATATAATGAACACCATGATACTGTGCCTAGTTTAATTGACATTTCATCCAATTAAGATAATCGCTATTTGGTAGCATTATCTCTAAATGCGGTTTAGCTACTGCAGATGAGAATCACATAGAAGAATGCTTTAAGTGCTTTTTAAGTGATTATTATGGGTGTCTTCTCTTTCTCTTTTCTATCACAATGAGTGCCTAAGGGAAAAAGTGATTCCGTTAAGGTGGGGTGCTACTTTTTCTCTCTTAAATTATTGATTCACAGATTTTGTTATAGTAATGATTAATAATAGCCAACATTTAAATAGTGCTAACTCTGTGGCCAGTACAGTTTCCAGGACCTTCCAGTATTAATCTATCTAGTCCTCCCTATAACCATGGGTGGGGGGCACTTTTATTACCACCAGTATAAAGTGGTGAAGCTGAGGTACAGAGAAATTAATTTATTCAAGATTACATGGTCAGTGTGATCTGTCAGATTGACTTGTTTGTATACCTTTCATTAGCTCTAGGGAAGAATTTGGCAAAAATAATGTATCATGATAAAGACAACAATGAACGTTAGCTGGGTCTTGGATGTAGGGGATAGCATCTCATTTTGGAAAAATGATGCTGCTTGCATGCATGTTGGAATGACACAGAGACCGTATCTTATTTTCCTTTCTTTTTTTCTTTTATAATCTCCAGTGCCTTTCACTGGATACATTACTGTTAATCTACTAGGATTAGTTCTCTCTCCTGAGCCCAAGGTATAGTAATAGAAAGCTAAATGTGCCAGAGAGGCAGGCCCCGCTCATCTCAGTCTCTTGCTGTGAGTGAAACCATTGGAAAAAAGAGCCCCGAAACCCCATCCAAAGAGATATCCCAGACCTTATGCGCTCAGCCATTTTTTGGACTTAGACTTTGGTTGACTTAGTTTCATATACTGTACTTAGTCATTCTTTAAGTTAGGTGTGTTTTCTTTCATTTAAGTGACTCATTTATTTGTTCTTAAATTTAACAAATTTTATCAAAGGTCTCCCATGTGGCAGGGGTGCTGTGAGTTCCTGAGGGGTAAGATGGTGACTATGACAGTACATACCCTCTGCTTGTTCAGCCTAGAGAATAGTGGGAGAATCCGACAATAAACAAAATAATCTCACACATGGAATTAACCCAGCTGCTACAAGGAGAGGAGCATCGTGCTCCAGGGATGGATAAGAGAAGGCATTTGGGGCTTCCCTGGTGGCGCAGTGGTTGAGAGTCCGCCTGCCGATGCAGGGGACACGGGTTCGTGCCCCGGTCCGGGAAGATCCCACATGCCCCGGAGCGGCTGGGCCCGTGAGCCATGGCCGCTGAGGCTGTGCGTCCGGAGCCTGTGCTCCGCTACGGGAGAGGCCACAGCAGTGAGAGGCCCGCGTACCGCAAAAAAAAAAAAAAAAAAAAAAAGAGAAGGTATTTGGCTAACACTTGATGATCATAGATTGTTTTCTCTGTCTATCCTCAGCCCTGTAAAAGATGTTGGAGACTTAGGGAGAAAGAGCCAGAGGGAGGGCAAGTTAGAAAGAATGGTTGGGGAGCAGAATTGGCAAAGCAAACCCCTGCATAACACAAGGTGGCCACAGGGAAAGGAAAAAAGAAAAACCTAACTCTAGCAGCATAACACATCTAAATCCTTGAATATATCACTGTATCATAGAAGAATAAGTAATACTTGTACTAACTACCGTTTTCAAGAAAAGTCATTGCATATTCATTCTACTCAACTCAGTAAAAGAGGGAAGAACACAGTAAGTTGAGAGTGAGTTCCATTAACCTGGTAGAAGTCTTTTACTTTTAGAAAGTGTATGTGTCAGTTTTATGACAGTTTATTTATCCAGAATGTTGGATAAATGACACTGCTGCCTACATTTATACAAATGTTTAAAAACAACATGAATATTAATTTCAAAAGCATCACTAAATAGAAAGACAGTAGACCTTGGTTTCTGGATCCAGCTGGTGACCAGGCCCTGGATAAGTACTACTTGAGAAATAATTGATTGCTTTACTTTTCTTCCTGCCTCTTATTATCATCTGTCATTACATTATTGTTTGTTTATCTTTGGGTCCAAAACTGAAGTGTAAGAATCATTCAGATGGAGACTTTGTCTTTCCTGCTCATTGGTATATACTACTTAGAATAGTGCCTGGCGTGTAGCAGGCACTCAATAAATATTCACTGAATGAATGAATAAATAAGATAATCGCACAGGTATATAATTACCAACTAAAATAAACAAGCGGGAGAAGTGAAAGTATTTTTCAAAACTATAAGTACTGGGCTTCCCTGGTGGTGCAGTGGTTAAGAATCCGCCTGCCAGTGCAGGGGACACGGGTTCGAGCCCTGGTCCAGGAAGATCCCACATGCCACGGAGCAACTAAGCCCATGAGCCACAACTACTGAGCCTGCGCTCTAGAGCCCTCGAGCCACAACTACTGAGCCTGCGAGCCACAACTACTGAAGCCTTTGTGCCTGGACCCCGTGCTCCACAACAAGAGAAGCCACCGCAATGAGAAGCCCGCGCACCACAGTGAAGAGTAGCCCCTGCTTGCTGCAACTAGAGAAAGCCCGCATGCAGCAATGAAGACCCAACGCAGCCAAAAATAAAATAAATAAATTCAAAACAAAACAAAACTATAAGTGCTTCACACATACAAGGTGATGCTGTTTATTTGAATTTTAGAAAAAACTACCATCTGCCAGAAGATAACTTGTTGAATTTTTTGTACTGGTAGCTAGCTTTCTCTTTAAACATTTATTTCCTGTTTCTCTTCCATGGTTTGTAATATTGTTCTACATTTATGGTTCTATAAGATCCCCTCCACCCCAGCTCAGTTAGCCTGTAGAGTAGAGATTCTTCATCTGAGTCAGTGTACCTATGTGAAATCCGGTGTTGCCTCCTGAGGCCTCATGTACTCCCTGAAATTGTATGCCAAGGGCAGTGGCCCCTGTACACTTTACTGGAGGGAGTTCCCCTGACTTTTATCAGATTCTCAGCATTTATGAGCCCCCAGTTTAAAAAATCAGTGCTCTAAAATTTTGTATTTTTCTTTTACTTTTTGTTGCTCTCTTGGTTTTTCTTTTTCTTCTTGAGATGGTTTCATTTTCCTTTTAATGTTGATGATTATGTTTTGGTATTTTAAAATGTTTACTGTTTGATTGTCCCCATTGTGTGGTACTCTTGGGTAATTACACGCCTCTGATCCCAGTCCTTCTCTCTGTCTTTCTTTTGTCTGCCCAGCAGCGTGGGGATGTGCCAACTGCAGGGTTGTCCTCTCCAACCCTTCTGGGACCTTTACTTCTCCGTGCTACCCTAACGACTACCCCAACAGCCAGGCTTGCATGTGGACCCTCCGAGCCCCCGCGGGCTATATCATTCAGATAACGTTTAATGACTTCGACATTGAAGAAGCTCCCAATTGCATTTATGACTCATTATCCCTTGATAATGGAGAGAGCCAGACTAAATTTTGTGGAGCAACTGCCAAAGGCCTATCATTTAACTCAAGTGCGAATGAAATGCATGTGTCCTTTTCAAGTGACTTTAGCATCCAGAAGAAAGGTTTCAATGCCAGCTACATCAGAGGTATGTAAACCAAAGGCAGCGCCAACCTTCTGGTTTCATTTAGCCTGTTCTACAATAAACACGAGGACCAGAAGACGGTTATGCTCTTTTATGTGAATGTGAATGATTAGGATTAGAATTTAAGTGCAAGAATCTGTTAGTGTTCTCTGAACGTTCTCATTAGTGATATAGTTACCAGATCCAAAATCTGGTTACAGTAGAGCTGAATTCTTTTATATTGTTTATATACAGAACATTTAAAGGCCGCTTGAAAGACCCTGTAGATATCCCACAGCTAATAATTGAATCTGTAATTCTAACATCTCTCCGTCAAACATTTAAAACATTCTTATTTAGAAGTCCTTTTATTTTAGGCTTTTAAGATGTTGCCCTTTTCAGGAACTAGGGGGACAAATGTGGGAAATAAACATATAAATTTAAATGTAAAAACAGCTATGTATAACTGAAGCTAATAAACAGCAGAGCCTGAGGAAAGCCCCTTGAAAATGGCTAATTGAAGGAAAGAAATATATTTTTATCAGACGTATTTCCCGGGTTCCGGCATATCAGAACATTTAAATAATCTCATTCTCTCCAAGCCAGTCTTTCCTTAAGGAAATCTCAAGCTTTGAGACTGTGAGATTTAGTTATACTTTTTTTTCCCTTCTGAGCTGCTTAAGTAGGTGTTATGTATCAAAAAAAGAAACAGAAGAGAAAGGCACCATTCTGACCATTATTATTACAAATTGTGTTTTTGGTTTCAGCTTTATTTACTGTTTGTGACTGACATTAGATATATATGTGGTTAATTGAAACACGCATGCTTTAATTTTTCAAATAATGTTTTAAGGTTATAAAATACTGTAAGAAATTTGAAGATTAAAAAAGAAAAGCAAATTAGAATTACCTGTACATCTACCACCCAGCCATAACCACTAATAAAATGTTGATGAACATATTTCCTTCCAGCCTTCTTATTTTAACAATGCATGTAGAATACTGGTTACATATTGTATAAGTATCCCTTTGGGTAAGTAGACCTAGAAACTGCTTTATATATAAGAAGTAGACTAAAAAATAATCATTCTATTAGATTCCATTGTGAATTTTTGACTAGAATATTATATTAAAATGATGTTATTACTATAGAGCTATTCTTGGTATGTATTAAAATATATTCAAACTAGTATTCATATGAAGCCAGTATTGAACAGTATTTTTGGGGAGAGCTACTTCTCTCTCAAATCAGTACATAATGTTTCACAATATCTATAATATTAGCACAGAGCTAAATCCATTGTGTTACTTAATAATTTTAGATATGTCACAGAAGGACTAGGCTAAAGCATTTTTATTTTGAATTTGTCATGCACAGAATTATAGTAATCTATATTAGTAATCAGTAATAGCTGTATATTGACTATGACACAGATACCGCTCCAGCGCTTTGAGGGGATTAACTTATTCAGTTCCTATGGCCCACCTGTATAATAGATGCCCTTCCCTTTGTTTTATGGACAAGGGAGCTAAAGTAGAGTGGCATGCCCAAGGTCACAGGGCACTGTGTGGGAGAGCTGGGCAGGGAGCTCCACTGTCTGCCCTTTAACCACTGCTCTTTACTGTCTCTCAGAAACTAGCTCACATGCCCAGATGTAAAAGAAATATAGCTTAAAATGCCATTTTTGTTTGTTTTTTTACCCGACTCCCTCTCCTCAGTGGAATTGTCTTTGCCTTTGATCCTAAAATAGCCTGGTGATGGGGAAGACAAGTAGGATATGGGGTGTCTGAAGGGAAAGGGTAGCACAGGAATGTTTGAGAAGGGTGAAAGTTAATGAAAAATGGAACTATTAGTTATTATGTTTAGAAATTATTTGAAAAGAAACATAGTTTTGAAAATCATAATGTATAAACAGAACTTTCTTGAAACCAGTAGGTTCTTTAATTTTCCCCCCCACCCAAATCAGGGATTTAAAAAAAGAAAAAAACTGTCACCTTGGCAGCTATAACTGGAAGGTTTAGGTGTGAGAGCCAACAGTGATTAGAGTTAAAAATGGGTGGGGTTTCTTATTGTTATGGGTATAAGGTACTGGGTTGGTGAAAGAGAGTGGTGGACAGAGAAAGAGGAGAGTGTGGGACAAAGGGTGGGTAAAAGTCAATTAGTAGAGAGTGTGGAGGGGTTGGCTGTATCAGACATTTTGCATCTCATTAGTCCATGTCTGACGTTAACAGGCTTTATCTGTTACTGTGTTTTGTCCTAGTTGCCGTGTCCTTAAGGAATCAAAAGGTCATTTTACCCCAGACACTAGATACTTACCAGGTATCTCTTGCAAAAAGTGTCTCTATTCCAGAGCTCAGAGCTTTCACACTCTGCTTTGAAGCAACCAAAATTGGCAAGGAAGACAACGAATGGACAGCTTTCTCCTACTCAGATGCATCCTTCACACAATTGCTCAGTTTCGGAAAGACCAAGAATGGCTACTTTCTATCTATTTCTGGCTCAAAATGCTTACTAAACAGTGCGTTACCTGTAAAAGATAAGGAAGATATTTTCACAGAAAGCTTTGAGCAGCTCTGCATCGTTTGGAATAATTCTTTGGGATACGTTGGTGTAAATTTCAAAAGAAACTATGGGGCAGTTTCATGTGATTCTACCATTAGTAAAGTTATTCCTGGGAATGGGAAATTGTTGCTGGGCTCCAATCAAAATGAAATTGCCTCTCTAAAAGGGGACATTTATAACTTTCGACTTTGGAATTTTGCCATGAATTCCAAAATCCTCTTCAACCTCAGCTGCAATGTGAAAGGGAATGTGGTGGACTGGCAAAATGACTTTTGGAATATCCCAACCCTAGCTCTGAAAGCTGAAAGCAACCTCAGCTGTGGTAAGTCTCTGGCATAGTCACTCTTTAATTTTTTTCCATTGTTCTATGAATATGTTTGTCAACAAGAAATTATATAGACACACATATATGTGTGTGCTTACCAGCCATACATATTCAATCAAAGCTTTAGTCCTACCATTTTTAACTTTTTCCTGTATCATAAAATATCACATGGTTTATACCTAATATAAACAATTGTGTATAATTATTGCGTCTCATATAGAAATGTTAACCCCAGGACTAAAACAAAAGAAATTAATAAGTTACTGTCTTTAATCATGAAGATGATACAGTGAAAAGCTGACCTTTGTTCATCCTAGAATGAAATTTCCAGAGCATTACTTAAACAATCACCACCTAAAAGAATGGTATTTACAGGGCTTCCCTGGTGGCGCAGTGGTTGAGAGTCCGCCTGCCGATGCAGGGGACGAGGGCTCGTGCCCTGGTCGGGGAAGATCCCACATGCCGTGGAGCGGCTGGGCCCGTGAGCCATGGCCGCTGAGCTTGCGTGTCCAGAGCCTGTGCTCCACAACGGGAGAGGCCACAGCAGTGAGCCCGCGTGACAGGCCCGCGTACGGCAAAAAAAAAAAAGAAAAAAAAGAATGGTATTTACTTAGCCAATGTTAAAGATTGTTCATTTTATGGAAAATCTTGATAATCAGGAATTATCAATTTTCTTTAACTTTTTTCTCCATTTATTTGAAAATGAGCATTTGTTGTTTGATAAAAATACTATTGTCTTTTTGGTTGCTCTTTGGGAGACTTTAAATGTGATATTATTCTGAGGAGCTAACTGCAAAATATTTAGGGAAATAATTCTAAGTTACAAAAATTATATGAAAATAAACTTCTAGCAATTATTCTCTGTGTACATAAGTCAATTAAGTCCTTATTTTACTGTAGGACTGAGTCAAATATAAAAAGTATAAATTTCATTATCAATGTCATGACTAAATCTAAGGTGTTGATAATATATATTTTTTTAGTCACAGAGATAACTGTCAATAAAGGAGGGATAGAAGGGGCCTAATATTCAAAAGTCATTTGTATGTGACTTTGGAGGGAATTCTATCAGAGCTTCATTCCCAATACTTTTAACAAAGTAGGACCCACTGTGAAGACCTGAGGTCACCTGCCCTGTTTCCCTGACCTGCGTTTGCCCTTCCAGCCTGGGGGGCTCCTGTCACCTATCCCTCTGTGGGCCACCCATCTCTCCGTGTGGTCCCTAGTGCTCCTGAAGATGGTGGGAGGCAGTTATGTGATGTCTTTTGAGAGGTATTTCCTTGTGGGCTGTTGGAAAGTGGGTAAACCTCCTGTTCCAGGAGACCCTGGAACTTTGTAAGAGTTAGTGGTGTTCCCAGCATCATCTCATTCTGAGATTAGCTACAGAAAACGACCTTCAGGGACTCCCAAGAAGTCTTTCACTCAGCAAGGGAACTGAGAAAATCACGTGTGTGTGTTTGGTGTGGCATGGTGAACAGCGAGGAGAGGGCAGTGGTGTACTTCCTATGTTCAGGGTGATTATCTTTAGTCTAGGGACCTGTTTTCATCATATCCTTGGCCATTATTAAAAACTCATAATATAGACTATTTAATATTTGCCTTCCTGTGGGTCAGTATTTGAGGACTATGACAGCCAAAAGAAAAAAAAGAAAAAAGGATTTGGCTAGTCATATTAATAGTTGCAAAATACTTAAATTATACTTAAATTGAATGTATATTATGTACTAGGTACTGTTTTAAGTGCTTTATGCATGGTAACTTATTTCCTACAACATAGATCCCATGATGTAAGTTTTGTTATTAACCCCATTTTGCATGATGTGAGTTTTATTATTAATCCCATTTTGCAGATGAGTAATTGAGGCACAAAGAGATTAAATAACTTATCCAAGGTCATTTAATTAATAAGTGGCCAAGCCAGGAATTGAAGTCACAAAGTTCAGTTTTAGAACTGTGTTCTCTTAGACTGTCTTTCAGAATAGGCAGGACTAGAAGATGAGATGTAGTGCTAGAGTAGGCGAGTCATTTCTTGCCAAGATGAGGAATACAAAGGTCCAAGAGCTGTCTCTTCGGGCCAGAAAGCACTGCTGGCCAAAACACTAGCTTTCCCAGGTATTAGCATGGTATTTGTATTAAACAAAATAAGGTTTCTTTCCTGCAGTGCTTCTTTGATACCTTAATATAATAAAATGTGAGGACTGTAGTATACAAGAATTCCTAAACTTATTTTAAGAAATCCTCTAGACCCGGGGTTGGCAAACTAGGATGTTTTTGTAAATAAAGTTTTATTGGACCCAGGCATGCGCATGAGGTTTTATATTGCCTGTGGCTGCCTCTGTGTTAACAACTGCAGAGCTGACTGTGAGCGATGACATGGCCCACCATCCTAAAACATTTACTGTCTGGCCCTTTAAGAGAAAATCTGCCAACCCCTGAAACTAGACCAATAAAATCAAAGGGTCTAGTTTTCTGAAGCACACACTTTGGACAATACTGGAAAAGACCTGCTAGATCTTCTGGGCCAGAGATAATAGACCAGTCCCTCAGGGGCTAATTTAGCCCTTAGACATAGGTGGTGGTGGCAGCACTGCTTTGTTTTCATTTATTTACATTTGTTCCACGCAATGCTTTTAAATAATGATTTATTTCCAACATTAAAAAATTTGATTTCACATAAAAATGAATGTTTGGATTCTCTGATAAAGAAAAAATGAACACTAGTCTAGTGTTTCTGCCTGAGCAACGCAGCTTAAGCTAAGTGGTGACCACCCCCTTTGAAGGGGCTTTCCAGGTGCCCTCGGCCCTTAGCACCCTCCATACTCTCCCCACGCCAGCCCCCGGTAGATTGACTTTGGCCGGGGTAGGCACTCATGTTTGAGAATCCCAATTTAGGCCACGCCCTTCACTTTATAAAGGGCAGGAAACTGAAGCTTAGAAAACACAAGTGGCCGAGGCAGTTGGTGGGCTAAAATTCTCGTCTCCTGTCCCCGTGCCCAGGGGTTATACTTGGGAGTCCTCATATTTTCTTTAACACGGTTTTTAAAGCTCCTTTCCAAGCCTTACGATTACTGGAAAGCATCAGATATGTGCTCGTGGAGCTCAGCCATTGGTAAGTTTTCAAAATGACTTCAATCAAAGGAGTAGCACAAGTTTACAGAGTCAGTGTCTGAGTTCCTTTAACTTTTATAGTCATCTTCTTGACATTCCACAATGACGCTAAACACCCCCGTTCCGTACAGTCAGATATCCTGGACTGTATATCAGGACTAATAACAGGAGAGGGAGTTTCCTGCTGCTTAATCATAAGCTTTGGGAGTTGAAGAACCCAAGTCACTTATTAACTGACAGGAAATACCTGTGTCAGAGATTATATCTAAGCTTGTTAGCTAAGCAAAACTTGAATAAGTGAAAAAAAGTATGCTCTATTAACATTTTAACCTTTCCTTTTTTCCAGAACTCTGTGGCTTGCTGTTTTTGGTAATGGTAATTTCCCAAAACTAATGATCAGTACAGTAGCCAATGGGAAAACAGAATTTCATGCCTAACATTCCATTGGCTTGACAATGTCTGTTAAATATGAGCTTTCATTCCAGAGTCAACTTGTGATAGAAAATGAATAGATTTTCCAAAGGTCTATTGCTAAGTAAATTTTAATATGAAAATAGGATGGTAGAACAGAACTGACTGCATTCAACATTAAAGCATCCTGTCGTTTGTTTCAAATATTAAATATCCTAACCTTAATAAAATCAATATTTTATTAATAAACGTTTTAGTAATTTCATAACTGGACTTTTGTTTTCCTATGCTGTTCTAAGTATAGTTAGGGAATATACGTAATTAGGAAATTTCCAGCACTTTTTTTTTTTTAATCATGGTTAATCTTGTCAGTCCTTTTCAGAAAGAAATGCTTTATTTAGCAGCAATTCCTTTTCATTTTATATCATCATTCTTTTTCTTAGGACAATGTTATTAAACAATAATGAGTTTTATAACCTCCGTGGATAGACAGTTTCCCTAACGGACTCTTTAATCATAAGTGCAAGTATTTGCCTGAGTTATGATTCGAGTTTAGATACTGACTAATGTCCATCAATTTTCACAAAGTACAGATAGTGCCTTCTATACCAGTTATATTTATTTTACTCATGACTGCTCTTTCCTGAGTGCTACTGTGTAACTCAATGAAGAGTCTAAGTTCAAACAAATTACATTTATTTAAGAAGCATTTATTAATCACTTCCATTTATTAACCACTGTGGATGTAGAGATAAGACACAGCTCACAAGTACCCAAATTTGATGTTAATCCTTTTCTAGAAGTTTTTGGATTTGGACCGACTGTTGTTTTCCTCTCTGAAATTTTATACTTAATTACCAAGGCTTCATCAACTCCTGGATTCCTACCCTTTCATTTTCAATTATTGCAGTTTTGTCCCTCACAGCCATAAAACTCTGATTCACTATTGGCTCCTTCCTTTCATTCCTAACAAATTACTGAGTGTAGCATTTTTAGATGACTGAATTTTTTTTAAATAATAAAGATGAAATCACTCATCTTTACAAAGGATGTTATTCTTTGAAGATGCCCAAACTCTTTATGAGCATAAATGGCATCCAAAAATAATTTTATTTTAAATATATTTATGAAAAAAACCAAATTCAATTTAGTAACAGCTGCAAAGAAGGAGTTGAAAGGGATTATTATTTGTCTTATTAGTGCAACTCACATGAGAGTTTAGCTCTGTCAGCTGTTATTTGGATTGTCATTAAGTTGGGTGTGAGATGGGTTATTGGCTACTCAGTCTTTTTTCACTACAACTTGTGTAAATATTGACTCCTTTCAGTAGCAAAATTTTGGAAGAACAAAAGTAGAGAAGAAAGATTAACAGCTTTACAGCTTTTCGTCTACTGCCCTTTCTTAGAGATTACTTTTTTTTTTAAGGAAATTTGACTTTAAATTTTGCAGTTAACATTAACTGAATACCTTTAAACCTTAAATTTTACAGATAATATTAAGTGAATACCTTTAAACCGTAAATACCTTTAAATATTTGGTATCCACAAATATCAGTGAATATACATAGGTCACATTCTGAAAAAAGTTCCTTAATGATAAATATATTAATAGCCAAGACAAAGAATTGTCTCTTTTTCCTTAACAATCTTCTGGTTTGTAAATCTGTCCACCTAGAAAAATTGATTGGGAGAATGACTTTTCTATGTAGATATGCTGAAAATGGAACTGGGTACAAATAAAAAGTTTGTGCACATTTTTAATATTTTATGTATATGTAATTTGGTATATTTGTAATGTAAGATTTCATTTATCAATATTCTGGACCTTTCTAATTAAATTTGTCCCTTGTATTCAAACCATTTTCACTGAAACATGCTTCAAATTTAATTTCTGTTGCTATACTGAATCATCATAAAATAGTGTTCATAAAGTATTTATAAAGCAATGTCAATTTGCTAAACTAAAAGTACCCAAGAAGGAACAACTGATAGTTTAATACTGAGAAGTAAATGTTACAATTTTCCATAACAAGCATATCACATGATGAAATTTAGACTTGCTACCATACAACGAAACTGATGAAATGTTAAAGAAAATTGTTAAACATCTTACTCTAAATCCTAACTCTCCTGATTTTCTCTCCTTATTTCCACCTCTCAGCTCTTTGATATCTGCAGTGGAAATGTAGTTAGCCTGAAAACTTGCTTTCCCACAATGCTGTCCCCTTATCTCCCTTTGTCTTCCAGAGATATTGTATCAGCACCGGAAGTGGCCTTAGGAGCCTTTGTCTGCCAACATTGTGTGAAATTTGAGAAGCACAAACACTCAGTCCATGGGTCTCCTCTCTTGCATGTTATAGTGGCTGAGATTTCCTCAGTCATTCTGAGTTTTAAAAGCTTTTTAGTTTTCAGAAGTTCCTTACTAAAATATAAATACCTAAAGGAGAAGTAAGGTCATGCAAGAAGGGGGCATGATGGGAAGGAATAATGGGCAGAAAACATTCAAGATCGAATTCTAGGCTGGCTTCAACTTCTACCTCCTCACGTGCTCTTTCTCCATAGTACACAGATTAAGTTTTTAATCGGAAACACACACCACCGCCCCCCACCGCCCCGCCCGCCCATCTCTGCTTCCTTTCATAGCCAAGCTTCCTCTGTTTGCATTCACTTCTCAAACATTGGAAATCTAGAGTGCATCATTCCCACGCTACTGAAGAGAATTTCTTCTACTGAAGAGCTGTTGCCGAAATTCCAGTGCAAAGTGAAGGGTCTTCTCAGTCTTTATCATTCTGGAACTTTCTGTATACTTGATGGTGGCCACACCCTCCATGAAACTTTGTTCACTTGAATTCTGTAAAATCACCTTCTACAAGAGCTATTTTTGTCTTCTCAAATCTATAGCTCTTTTTTTTTCTTTTAATCTGAAACTTAAATATAAGAATATCTGTGGTTCCATCAAATCTTCTAGCTCAGGTGATCCCAGACACATCTATAGCTTCTGTGGAGTACTTCCTGGCTAGGTCTCTTACAAAAACATGTACACCTTGTACCAGATGTCACACAGGTACCTCAGTTCCTATTCCTGGATGTACTGTTTAGCCTACCCCACCTAAGTTTGCTTTTCTTCCAGTATTTACTATGTCCTTTTATGAGATCATTGTGCACCAATTTCTCAAGTTGGAAACCAGAAAAATTCTTCTATTCTTCCCTTTCTTTCTCTGTTCTCCAGTTAGTCACTAAATAAATCCTATATATTCCATCTTCAAATGTCTTGTATCCATATCTTTCTGTCTATCCTCACTGTACTTATGATATCAAGCCTGAATTATTGGTATTATTCATGCTTCTTGTATTGCCTGTCTTTTCGTTATAGAGCCTCAAATGTGATTGTTTTTAAATTTAAGTCAATTTTCTCACCAAACTCCCTTTCATTGTTTTCCCATTTACTTCAAGAAAGAGCTCAAAATGTTCAGTCGTTCGTATCGCATTCAATAATTTATTCAGAGGACCCACCGACTATGTGTGTGGGATGGGCCATTGGAAGAAAGACAAAAAGTCTGGAGACTCATAGTGCCTGCATTCTACAAAGCCCTCCACAAGCTGTCCATTACCTATATATCTGATCATTCCTACCAATTTGCTATAAATGTCCTATTCCAGTAATGCCATGCCACCTGGGTTCCCAGACCATTTCACTGCCTTCTTGGTATATGTTTCAGTAATTCTGTCTGCTAGTAATAACCATCTCTAGTCTCTTCTCCCCTGATCAGTATAGTGACCCCTCATATTTCCGGTTAATCTTTGTAGTGGATTTCCTATTCACCCTTCTCACCAAACTGCTGGTCACATCTTCCTTTTGGCCACTATGCATCTATATCATGCAGAGAACTGTGAAGCCATCTCCCATTCATGCCTCTCTGAGAGCAGAGGCATTGTTTTAAAGCATTCTTCTAGCCTCCATGTCTCACACACTTTAAACAGTGAGTGAATGTTTATTGGATGAACATGTAAAGGTCTGTGATGAGATCTTCTTGCCAGTTAACATGGCAGACCTGCTGGAGGCCACAGGGTTGAGTCTTTCTGAGATAACATGATTCCTTCCTTGGACCAGCTGCCTGAGGCAATCAAGAATGAAGAAACCACGACTCCCGAGATGCTGCTAAATTGCTGGGATGCTTTCTAACTATGCACACAATTAACCTAATTAGACATCTTTTGTTGGCTCATGTACCTGCTCTGCCTTTATGTACCATTCCCACAGGAAAGTTTGGAAAATGTTTAAACATTAGAATGTAGTCACTATTATAGAAATGTTCTTTAAAAATTAAATATATGTGTGTATGTATGTATATATATTTGTATTTATTCTTCTGTCTTTATTCATAGTACAATATGCCTTGCGATAAGTTTAGCCTATCTTCCTCAGCCTCAACCTGTTGGTAAAAGTCTGTTAACAGCCAAAGGGAGATTTAGTGCAACAGAGAAAAATCCACTACTCCTACTAGAAAATCAGCTCAAAATTTGTTTCCTGCTGAGGATGAGTCAGGCAAAGCTTGAAATAAAAAGACACAGAGACCAATAAGTTTCCAGTCACGGAAACTTATTTCTGGAATTGCAGCTAGCATGTGCTAGTGCCTATGAACCAAAAACTTGCATTTTATGAGTGTTAGTAATATCCAAGTTCAGTTTTGAAACTTATCTTTGATGTTCTTATTATTTCATTTGTATGAATTTCCACCAAAGCCTTATAATTTATTATGCAAAAAGGGCCTGAACTTTTTATTCACACTTTAAGGGGCAGTAGCACTTATTTTCCTTTCATGTGTGCATGGGGCCAGTAGATTGAGTTAAAGATTTTGAGGGAGATTTCAGGAGCTTGATTTTACATTTCAATAGCTTGACATTGATACATAAAGATCGTTAGAGACTTTCTTGATGTTGGAATATTACTGGTGGACTCTTCCAGGGTTGCTCCTATTACACCAACCAGATGATTCATGATTTTTGGGGAGAAAAACTATAATTAAATCATAAGTCAAATTTGTACAATCTTTCTGTGTTGATCGAGGTTCCTACCTGATCCCGCTCCCGGCCGCAGAACTAGCCAACTGTGCAGATTTGGGGACCCTTTGCCAAGGTAGGGAGTCAACATCGTCCTCCTCTGGAGTCTCTGTTTCCTACTTGCTATTTTGGAAAATGTAGTTGTCATTGTTTTGAATTTTATCTTTTCACTTGAGAAGCCAGAAACCAGAAAAACAGAAGAATTTCTGGATGTGTTTTAGTTGTGTGGGTGTGCAGTGTAGAGAAGGAATGCATTCACACACTGTATGACCACATTTCCATAAAGCACTGAGTTTTTTAAATGTGAATGATTATATGCTATTAGGAAAGGTTGACTTCATTTTTTCCCTCAATTTGGTCTCAAGAATATTGTCCAGTATAATATAGCCATACAATATTTTGAAAAAGTATTCATGTTTAAAAAACAAGGGGAAAAATTAAGTTGAATAGTTAGTTAAGACAAGGCCATGAGGCAATTTATGATGTGCAATGTAACTTCAATATTAACATGAAAATAGTTTGAATGTATGATAAGTTTGAATGTATGAATAGTTTGAATGTATGTAAGATAAAAATAGTTTGAACTAATATGGATGTTCTTTTATTAATTATTATAATGCATAACGACTATACTGTGGTCAGTATATATATTACGTACTGAATGGTTGCATGCTAAATAATACATGGTTGCATAGATTTTAACATAATATATTTTACTTTAATTTTATCATGCTTCTTCTAATTACCCATGACCCATTTTCATCCATTTATTCTATTATATACTTCTTTTTGAAGTAGCATTTCTATGTGCCACATTAAGAATCATGACCATGCCTTTTGTGAAGCGGGATATTTTATTAAGAGGATCATAACATGAAAGTGATGGGGGTTAGAAGTGAGATGGAAGGAATAGAAACCTAAGCTCTCTTCTGTAGCTCCAGTGTGGGAGTAGAGTAGGCAGGGAGAAGGGGTGTAATTCATTATTATCTTTGTTTCCTTTCTGAGACATTATTTCTTGATATTATTATTGATGAATACCCTAAGAAAATAAAGTCATTAAGTAGCTTCTTTCCATGAACTCAGTGTAGTTTTAAAATAGTTATATGAAATAGAAAAAAGCCTTGGTTTTGCTTAATTCAAGGTGTGAAGTTTTTTTTTAATTTTAATTTTGTTTTTTTCTTTTAATCTGAGGTAGGAATGATTCCTTGGGTCAAAGGACTAGATGCCCAGCTTTTTTTCCCCCTATGTCCTAAATGACCAAAAAGCATTTTCATATTCATTGATGTATTTTACATTAAATAAATATAACTGATTGTTCATAATTTAAAAATATAAAAGACTTTCAAAAAGAATCCCCATTCTTAGGTGTTATATATTACTTTGGAATGGAAAATTATTTTAGTTAAGAATACACATTTTGAATAAGGAATTCAATATTTTCTAAAGAGGCTTTGGAAGGTAATTCTTTTTATAATCACTGAAATGTTTTAAATTTAGGTAACTTTTTTGTAATTAAGAGAAATACGTAACAAATGGTTATTGTACATAGAAAGGTACATCTTATACAAATATACTCCAAAGATAAACTAAAGGAAAATAATGTGTATAGCTATTTTACTACTTACATTGTTCCTCCAGAATTTCTTGGAAAGGTATTAAAGCATTACAGAAGGGCTTAATCTTTGAGAGTTTTAGTAATATCAGAAGCATAGCCTTGACATACTGTTTTGAAAAGTCTCTCCTGTATGACTTGCCCTTATGAAATCCATTTCATCCATCAGTGTGTAGTAAAGATTTTGGGATCTTTAGATGATTGATTTCATCTATACATTTCATTCTCTTTTGTTTCCCTTTACATTTACCTTCTCTAGGAGAAGTGCATTTTCCCCTGAGATTTTATTTTGCTAGTCTCAGTATATCAGAAAGACTGACTTTAGATAATTTTCAAGCTGACAGGTGCTGTACAGACTTCCTTCTCTAACCTTTCTTTTTACAAACTTAGCAGACTGAGTTCTGGATAAGGTTTAGTCATTTACTGTGTGGTCATCAGCCTCTTGATGGCAAACCTAGATCTAGAATCTAAATGTTCTTTCTCCATTCCCTTTGTGCCGGTTCCAGACTCTCATACAATATGGCATGAAAGGCCATGGGAACAGATTCTTAATGTGCCATAGAAAGCGTTGCTTCATTTTATGCATTATAACCTTGGGACTTGTGTTTAGTGGCAAGAAATGGTTTCCATTCCTCCTTTATATATTTTCATGCGTTAACCATAGATTGCTCATCCATATTAACTTTCACGTGCTCCTTGCAAAATTACATCTCTCTCATCTTTCTTACCAGCTACTGTAAACTCTCCTAGTACTACACCACCCACTGTCACCACTAACATGCCTGTTACTAATAAAACCGATAAACAAAGGAATGGTAAGAAATCATTATCTTTTATACTTGTAGTATGTCTGACTTGATGAAAAATTGTATTTAAGGGTGGAAATATCTAATGTTCCAACAAAGTTTCTATTGTTAGAATCAATTGGTACATTTGTACATTTGTAAGACTAGTAAAATAAATATCACTTGACTCCTTTGAGTTCCCCATTCTAATGACCAATGGAATGAGTACATTTCTAGTGCCACGCTTCTGCACTTTTAGCTAAAATTTCTTTCAAAGGAAGCTTTAAGAGAAAGGCATTAAATTAAAGAAATTAATTTGCATTATACTAGAGATCTGAGAAGAAAAATATTCATCACATTCTGTCAGATTATTCTCTAAGGAAACTAGTTTTTAAAGCATTTTATAATCTCAAAAAGCTAAATAATTTTAGTAATTTAATTTCTCACTAAGGCCAACTTTATGTTCAAACATTTGTGACAGTTAAATTATTTTTATATGGTAATACTTTGCTCTCTGTTTTTATTTGTTGAAGAATAATGGTTAGAATGTGATTGTATATCAATTAAATCATAAATCAATTTTCGACTGACAAAACTTCAAGTAACTGCCAATACCTTCTGTTTTTTTCCCTCTCTATATACATGTTTTTGTTTATATTATTTGTAACTTGCAAATATAGTAGTCACATAAGATAAGGAATGAACTGGAGAAATGCCAGGTGAATTGAGTTATTATTTAATCTGCTACCTATATTAACTACAACGCATAGCCTTCTGGTAATTCAGTGTAAGTGATTTCAGTTTCTTCTAAAAAAGAGAAATTCCAATCAGGTGACCACACCATTGCTTCAAACACAGTAGTATTCTCAAATATGAGGTATTAGAAACAAAGGAGGGGGCTTCCCTGGTGGTGCAGTGGTTAAGAATCCACCTGCCAATGCAGGGGACACGGGTTCGAGCCTGGGTCCGGAAAGATCCCACAAGTCGCAGAGCAACTAAGCCTGTGTGCCACAGCTACAGAACCTGCACTCTAGGGCCCGCGAGCCACAACTACTGAGCCTGAGTGCCACAATTACTAAAGCCCATGTCCCTAGAGCCTGTGCTCCACAACAAGAGAAGCCACCACAATGAGAAGCCCACACACCACAGCAAAGAGTAACCCCCGCTCGCTGCAACTGGAGAAAGCCCACAGGCAGCAATGAAGACCCAAAGCAGCCAAAAATAAATAAATTAAATAAATTAAAAAAAAGAAACAAAGGAATTTTCTCAACCCCAATCATTTAACTTGCAAGGCCAAGACATCTGTAATATATCACCAGGGACCAAAACCCAGAGAAAAGAAACCCACATAGTTCATTTTTTCTTTTGGCTTTGGGGGTTACATCAACTTCCTGTACATTTAAGGACATTTAAATTGGAAGTACGGAATATTTTACATGAAACGTAGATATAAATTTCATTAGGGATATAAAGACATCGATTCAGGGAAGTGTTCATGGTTATTCTGGTAGTTACACCAAGGAGATTTATGATGGAGCAAAAATTCCAACAATCCCCAAGAAAGCAACAGCAGCTGAAATTTCCAGTGCATATTTCACATGGGCCCCAGCCAGTAGATGGGAATATTATAATTCTGACTAAGTATTTCACCCTTTGTATGAACATACAAAGAGCCTCTGTGGCATTCTCCCTCTAGGACTGGCACATCCTCTGCTGCCCAAGAACGTTTACATGATGCTTCAGAGTCCTTGACTTGGTGGAGTGGAGCTGTATTCACTCAATCATGTCATTTCTGACATTCTTGAAGAGAGCCTTGTTCAGTCCATCTCTCTCTGCGTCATAACCTTCACTGGAGTTTCAACAAAGCAAGCAAATGTTAGAATCAGTTAAAATGGTTTGACTTAGCCACTTTAAAGAAAAAAAAAATCTAATTCAGATCATTCTTGATAAAAATGTAATCCTAGCACTTAAAAATATTTAAAAATATTTGAAAGTCATGTAGTAGCAAGTCTCAGAATGGTGTACTCAAATTGATGTACCATCTGAACAATTTTACCACATCCTTGAACCACCTCTACTATTTATTTAATAGTTTTTCCCCCTAAATTGACTCACTTTTTTACTTAAACATTTATATTCATATAAATAAATTAATATCACTGTTGTAAAATGAAACCAGTACTACTTGTTTTAAAATAGAAGTGAAAAGTGAAAATAAATGTAATGAAAACAATGCTGTTGAATTCTCTCTATATCCTATTGCCTTCTCACATCTCAGCACCTAAAGCCTTCATTATCTTTTTAAAAAGAGAGGGTAACAAAGGGTTAGAGACACACTGTAATTAAGATGTTTTTTCTTTGGTATAGTCAAATTTGAAATAACTGAAAAGAGAATTACTTGTTTACCTTGTGAATAAATGGGATTTAGTGTCATGTCCTAGACTATCTAAGCTTATTCACATACTGTCAACAGTTTCAAATATATTTTTCTTACTCCTTGGGAAACTGATGTAATAAACATTCTCAGGCCTACGATCTGATATATTAGGGAACCCTGTTTTGTTCACTGTAAGAAAGATATACAGCTATCAAATCTGTTGTCTACCTTATCTAGTCCTTTAAACTCTGGACTATTAAAGAGATTTACTGACTTCGTCAATCATGATATGCTGGTGTCAGAGGGAGAGGGATTGAGATTGTTTGGCAATCAGACATATTTTTTCAGTATATCAATCAAATTTATCTTCCTGGCTTTTGTAAAATGTTCCTATCCCCCTGTGTAAAGTTCTTTTAGTTATTTTTCAATAGGATTTTTATCTGATACTTCAGATTATATACTAAGAAAATCTTATCTTCTAAGCTACTTTTCATAAACACATATTTCAGTATATGAGAGATAATCTAGGTATTCCTACAAATAACCTTAGTGCCTTCTGCATTACATTCCCAAGAAAAGCTCTTGGACTAATCATTGTTTCCATTCCAAATCATATGTTCTATGCTTGAAACATCACTGTCCTGCTGCTGAATATTAGACTTCTGTGAGGTTAGCACAAGCCATCCAAGTAAGGAACTAACTTTGTTAGTCCTTATTATTGTTCTAAAAACCTAACTTACAAGTGCAAATTGTATCATTGCTTCTAGTTCCTCCCATACGTTTGACTACTCAAAAAAATTCACTCTCATGATATTTGTGTGCACCCAACAATCAATCTAGCTTTATAGGCCAAGGATCTTAAAGAAATCATGTGTGTAGGATGAACAGGACTCCAGTCATATTATAAATGCCACTGTCATACTATAATTGCCACATCACCAGTTCAAAGAAATAATCTTGAATCTAAAATAACATTTGGTTTATACTTTAACATTTATCTTTTCAAATGTATATTTTAAAGCCTACCTTTTCAAACCTATATTTCATACCCTTGAATGGAGAATGAAGTAGTGTCTGTCATTTCTATATCTTTTAAGAAACTCTCAGGAGAGTGTTAAGAAGATAAAAAAGGGGAAAGATAATTGGAGAAAGATCTACAGACAGGAACATGTTTTGATACCACATCTGTTATGGCAAGCAATGGTTTCTACTTTGAAGTTTTGTGAGGCTGGACGAGTTATCTAATTGGAAAAAAGTCTATCACAAATTCTTCAGGCTTGGATGTCATTATTAGGACAATACATCTTTTGAAGTGTCTGGAACATATGAAGATTTGTGAATAGCTTTTCTACTGAGACACAATGTGAGTTGTTACATCTATAGGAGAAGGCAACTTGACTACCAGGAGGACAGGGAAAAACCTGCATCAGTGTATCTTAGTTGTGCGTTCTCTGTAATGTCAATGCTTGAGAGAATTATTTCACTGCGGTCCAAAATGTCCCCTCCAGTGGACATTTTATCCTGCTTTGACAGTTCATTCTTGGACATTTCCTAGGATTACTTGTTGACTACGTTATCCAAAAAGTTTAAATTAGTGTAACCAGTAGACACTATTGAATAATTTTTGCTAAATATATATATATATATATAAATATATATATATACCTCATTCTGAGGCTTCTGAAGAGAGACTACTGGAAAACGATCCACAGAACCGGAGAATCTCTAACACTTAGGAGTAGGTTCTCTGGTGTATTCACATATTTTATTTAGCATAAGCAGTGTGACTCTAGAGAGAGTCATATATTTATAAACTGATTTAGGCTGACTCTGATATGTAATGTCTTTCTTATTTATAAAAACTGAATTGGGAAAAAAGTGTGGAAATATTTTAAATTTAAAGAAAAACATCTTAAGCGTTTGGATGCTTCCATAAAATTTCAGAAATGTGAATGATTAAAAATACTGATTTTTAGTATTTTGCAGGATTCTCCTGAGAGGGAAGGAATACAGCTCCTAACATAAACACATGCTTTAGGTCTCCATCTAGTGGTAGCTTGTCACTTACTTTATTGGCACCGGGGAACATGCCCAAAATAGCCCTCAGATCCTGACATCAATATAGAATCCTGGACTTCTGCAACTTGAATTTCCTCTCGTTCATTCAGAATGTCCATGGTTTGATATGATGAGAGCTACAGTGTAAAAAGGTTTTTTTTTTGTTTTTTGGTCTGAATTATTATCATTTATTTTAAATATACTCCTGGAATTATTTTTCATTCAGAATATTTTTTAAAGGACCCTGAGGTCAGGATCATTAAAATACCTGAAGAGTTTTAGAAGCTGGAATAATAGTATGCATAAATTAAACTAAATATCCTTGGACTTGTACCAATTTCATAGATTTATATTATTATACCTGGGAGCGGCAATTTATTTTAGCATGAGTTTCTGACCCCTGTAGTGGAAAAACATTCCTTTAGGAGTATGACTGGAATTTGCATTTTAGTAGATTTGGGAGTTCCCAGAGGCATACTTTTGTACTTTTATCTACTGCCTCCCCCAAATCTTCATTAAATCTATTTCCCATTGTTTTAATTATATACTTTTGCATTTTCTATGCATATTTTTCTCATGTTTGTAAGCATGAAGGTAGATGATTGATTGACAATAATGAAGAATCAATATTTTTTTCTGTATATAACCTACCATTTTTAAAAAGATTTTTTTTCTCATTAGCTACTTTTAGTAAGGTACCCTATAACACACATAGAGAGATTTAGCAAACCCTGGCTGGTCAGTTTGATTTTCATTTTTAAAATATATATATATGGCAGACTACATTAAAGATTGCACCCTGCCACCCCCCAAAAAAAAGCTGAACCTCCTTCTGACATAGGATTTTCTTTTAAAAGCAAGTGAGTCCAGTTAAAATTCCATCTGCAAATATTCTTTCTTTTTTCCCCCTTTACTTGATACAAATGACTACATTTATAGAATTTTGATAAAAAATCTGGTGAAATACAACCCAATAACTTAATGGAAGTAATTGCTTTAGTGAAGAGGGGAAAGAGGACAGAGAGGATAAGGGACTGTGGGCCAAAAATATGTGATGCCTGTTCTTTTCCAAATTAAGTTCTGCCCATCATCTTACTCAAGTTTTCACATTCCAAACTATCATTCTTCGTAATATAGAAAAAAAGGATAATTTTTTGTTACAACAAATGAAATTGTACCTGAAAAATCACCATTTTACATACAGGAGATAGAATTCTATAGAATTAAAAAATATGAAGAAACATATGCAGGTGATAATTTAGAAGCAATGACTTCATAAGAGTAAACTAAATGATAACTATTTCTAAAAAGTTGCGAAGGTCAATGAGAATGAAGTTAAAATATCTTGTAAATTTTCTGTACCTATGTAGAAGGCGTTTCTTTTAAGTTGTATGAAATCATGTCCTTGTAAGTGTAAGTTGATAAGTATATGACTGTAAAATATAATTAATGGACTAAATCTTATTTCCAATGGACAGATGGAATTATTTATAGAATTTTCATAGAGATTCAAAACATCCTTCATCACCCCGAGGTAAAAGTACAGAGCAAGGTGGCCGAATGGGTAAGTGAATTGTAAAATTTCTTTATTGGCTTTAAGACTTTAATCTCTGGAAATCTGGAAAAGACTCTACTGTCTAACTGAATCCACAGATCATACTGAAACATAGATACTATTCATTATAAATGTATGTATAGATATGTAAGTGAGATATTGCACTTTTGAATAGAAAGAGAGATACATTTGAATGACAAGAAAGAGCCTAATAGACTATTATGTCAAATAAGAAAGGTGCCTCACAAATGGAAAAGTGTTTTGAGAGGTATGTTTATTTACTGTTATATCCATACATTTTCAGCACTTTGTTTTTGTTCTGTTTTATTTATTTATTTTTTATTTTATTTTATTTTGCGGTGTGCGGGCCTCTCTCTGTTGTGTCCTCTCCCGTTGCGGAGGACAGGCTCCGGACGCACAGGTTCAGCGGCCATGGCTCACAGGCCCAGCCGCTCCGCGGCATGTGGGATCTTCCCGGACTGGGGCACGAACCTGTGTCCCCTGCATCGGCAGGCGGACTCTCAACCACTGCGCCACCAGGGAAGCCCTGTTCTGTTTTTTTTAAAGCAGTGAAAGCAGGTTTTATTCAGTAACCACTGACAGTAGGAGAACGTGCTGAGCCCCATTCTGATTTGTGCAGAGGTGACTGGGGGTTTTAAAGGAACAGTGAGGGTGGAGGGAGGAGGAATGGTAGGGACTTGAACAGAGTCAGGAAAGTGAAAAATTACAAAAAAGTGGGAGGGGTGGTTGGTCCATAAGAAGCCCTTCTGGGGTTGCTAACTGGTGCCTATCGAAGTTAGGCTCCTATCCTCCCACAGAGACTGGGAGATGGGCCCTATCTTCAGGTGTTGGCTGGAACAAGCAGTGAATTCATTCATTTGTTCAGCACTGTTTTTAAAAATACATTTCTTATTTTTTTATTTAATTGAGGGTTTGATTCAAAAACCACTAAATATAAAAAGATATATCATGAATATCTTTCACCATCCTTGACACTCATCTGCCTGGAGGCCAACCTGTCTGCATAGAAATCACTGTTAGTTTTTCTTGGGTTTTTCAAGAATTTGTTTGTGACTGTAAAAGAAAATGACTATACATCCTTTTTTTTTCCTTTTTATATTAAAAGTAGCATATTGCACACACCATTCCACACTGTACTTATTTTTGTTATTGCCAGATTTGCAGTATCAGTACACAGAGACCGTCCTTATCGTTTTTTAAAAAAACAGGGTACAATATTCCATTATGTGGCTCTCTAGTCATTTATTTAACAAGTTTTCTGCTGATGGATATTTGGGTTATAATTTATTTAACCAGCATTCTATTGGTTAAAATTTTGGTAATTTCCAGTTAAAAAAACCCTAAGCATTTTATTTTCTTATTTTTCTTACAAATACAGCCTAAGGGTTAAAAAAATTTTCTTCTTCTCTATAATAATATCAAAAATTTAACTTTCCATAGGTTTCTATTTTTTCTATTATTTTATTTCCTATCTACAGCATACTGTGAGACCATGTACTGTTTTTATGTACTACTACAGTTCAGACAATTTTTGTGAAAAAAGTCATTTGTCATTTGGGTATACATTCTGAAGTAAGAAAAATGGGTTTTCGTACATGGTAGCTGTCTAATAAGTGTGTCCTTGGTAGGAAAAGAAAGTTAAACCATACAATAAGAGGTAGTGGTGATAATACTTTATACATACATATATATGTTTATATGTAGATAGATATTGATATAGATAGATATTTGAAGAATGGTAGGAAAACATAGTCTTATTTTTAAAGGCAAGAAAGGGCTTTACTGAATGAGTATAATCTTGCATCTTGTTTTCTTTCCATCATTCTTCTCTCTGCTTTTTTAAAGTCAGAATGTTTTCAAAAGATAAAACTTCTATTTTTTAAATTTATTTTTTTGAAGTATAGTTGATTTACAATGCTGTGTTAGTCAAAATATAAAATTCTTTATTTTTATTCTCAAAGGAACCACTTCTAATATTATTAATTCTGTAAATTAGCATCCATTGGAAAGTTTGTGCTTTAGACAAGGTATAATTTTACATTTATATTTATTTCATGCATGGTTTTCAACATAACATCATTTTTATCTGAAGCTAAACTTTAATGGACACTTTTCCCTTAAGGTGTAAGATACCAGAGCAGGTATTTGGAAACAGGAAAATATATTTCATATTATTACTATTTCATATTATTGTTTCATATTATTACTATTTCATACTGTTTCATATTATTACTATTTATAATTTAAAAATAATTTAATACTTCTTGCCAGAATTTCCTAGAATTTACATTCATTTTAAAAATGCTTACAAGGAAGGCTAAACGTGTGTATGAAACAAGACCTAAAAAACTCTTTGGAGGAGATATATAAGTAAGAGAATTTAGTGTCAGTAAAGAAATGGTGGTCTGTGATTGTGTTAGACAATGCATATGGGAGGTTTTTATTTATACTGAGAGGAATCCATTGCTTCATTAAAAAGTCTGGTGCTGAGACCCATAAAAATTTTTAAATGACCACATAACAATTATAACACAGTTCCCCATAATGTTGAACTTCTTTGTTTTTTTAAAGGTTTATATTGTTAACTTATAATTTTTCTTACTACTAATATTCTTCTGACATGGTAATTGCTAGAAAAACATGTTAATGCATTTCAGTGATTGTTGAATGAAGAGTATGGAAGGTGTGTATTGTGCTCATCTTCCCTGTGTACCCTATTGCAGCTAAGTTTTCAGTGTTACAGCTAATTTGAAGGCCCATTACAGAGAAAGCCCTTTATAATAGGGGCTGGAGACGAACGTATAGTGTTTGCAGACAGACAAGACTTGGGTTCCAATCTGGGATCTGCTACTTCTTAGTTGCAGCTTGGTCAAGTTATTTCGTCTCTGTGAAGCTCAGTTTCTTTGTGTAGTGGGTGGGAGGACAGTGCAGATAATACCTATCTCATTAGTTGTTGTGAGAATGAAGGAAATAACATTTGTAAGGTTCTTGGCATACAGTGATCTAGTAACTGTTATCTGTACTTTCTTTCACTGCTCTAGCTCTTCGGAATTTTCCCAGGGTCTTATTTCAGTAACACTTTATGGGAGAGAAGAAACTGGATTTAAGTTTTTTAAAAAATTATTTAAAAGTATTACTCAAACTTATCCTTTTCTATTGTATTTTCAGCTCAATTCAACCTTCCAGAATTGGAACTATACTGTTTATGTGGTTAATATCAGGTAAATGACAGAATAAATTGAGAAATAAAAAGTAGTGTCTAATTTAATACTTCTGTCTCCCTCTCTCTCTCCCCCTCTCTCTCTGGTTATTCCTGCACACACATACATGTAAGTACAGACATACACACACACCATATTCATAATCTTTCTAAAACAACTCTATATTATATCATTTCTTTGCACAAAAAGCTTCAATGATGCAGCAATGGTTTTAAAAATTTTGATTGTAGATCCCAATCATTTTTTAAAATGTAGTTTGTACTTCCAAAATATATTTATGATTTTAAATAAATTGTATATATGCATGTGTGTATATTACTTAACCAATATATTATGTTATAATGTATCATAAACTGAGAGGATAATTAAATATAAATGGAAGTTCTGTTACTTGCTTCTCATACCCCAGTAGATCATCTAGAGCACCCCCTGGGTTGCATGCACCCCAGTTTGGAGACGATTTTTCTGCAAGATAAGACATCTACAGTCTGATTGCAACTTGGCCTTTCAAAATTATCTTTCACTAATCTTCTATTTAAACACTCCACTGAATCTCTAGCAGATATTGTCATTCACCTGTCTTCCTCTGCACCTTGTTTTTACAGTTTTATACTTAAATTAGTTTCTAAAGTGTATTTGATGAACCCTAAACATGTTTTCTGTGAACCTAAGAGATGTAATAACACAGAAAAAGGGATCAAAAAGTCAAATTAGTTCAGGAGCTAAATTATTAAACAAACTGAAGCAAGTTTCTGTATATCCAAGCATCTCAGATTCTTTCGTGTACTGATATGCATCATGAATCTTAGAGAGAGAGAGAGCAGGCACGTAGCTGTCAAGCTTTATTTGACCATGGAGCTGTTTCGTCTCAGGCATATGAAAGCACTAGGACCTCAGAACACACATTTGCAAACACTGACTTAGAATGTCCTTTCTGCCTCTTTCTCTCACGTCCTCAAATTTTGTTGTTGATCGTGCAGCAGATGAAGCTGATAATGAATGTACTTATTTGTATTTTTAGTTTTCACCTGAGCACTGGAGAGGACAAGATTAAAGTGAGGAGAAGCATTGTGAATGATCAAAGGTAACGCTGGCAACGTCTTGCAGAAAATGTAACATCTTTCTCTTGCTCTCTGCTTTGACTGTCTGGTAGAGAAATGAAATCAGTGCAGTAGGAGAGAAACATTTCAATCCAGTGGCACATTTAAATTATGTCTTTATCTCTAGTGGACAGTCTTCTTTTTTTTTCCTGTAGTTAAAACTGTAATATAGCAGACTGGGTAGAAATGTACATCTGATAAAAAATAATTCAGAAGTAGAACATTTGTTAGTTTTAGTATTTCCAGTTTATGATAACCAATTACCTCTTATTTGAAATTTCAGAGACCTTCAAAGAAAGAAAATAATTATAGTGTTATTTCAAGTAAGGTACTTATGTACAATAGCATCTAATAATATGGGTGATAGATGCTGAAATATTTTCAGCATTCAAAGCCGTTGGCTAATTTTCTGAAGTCTTCATTTTTAAATTTATATCAAGGTCATGACTTATGCAGGCAGGTAATTTAATGGATATGTTCACCATATGTAATAGTTGGCATTTAAAGGCCAACTGTTCTTAAAAAATAATGTAAACTCCCACATGAAATAAATGTAGTTGTGTTCAGGTAATATATTGCATCTCCACAGAATAAAGATATTAGTTGAAAAGCAAAAGTTCACATCTCTTACTCGGTTTCAATGGACTGAATTAATATTATGTATTTACAACTATAATGACGGAATACATCTCTTTTCAGGTGGTACATTCTTACTATGAGAAGCTAGTAATAAAATTTCATATGAGAGTTGACTAGAGAGTTTTCTTATTTTTTTTCTTTTTCTATTCGGCATTAGAAAAACACGTCTTTAAGATTATATTTCAAACTTATTTCTGTAAGTATTCAACAGACTGGATTGGGCCACCTGGTTAGGGAAAGTTGTTTTTTATTTTCTGGAATTGTTCCTTTTCCTTTGTGATCTAAAGAACAAATAATGTATTTAATGTATTTTAACACTGTATTCTTGATGGTAACAGGACTTTTCTCCTCTATTTAGGCAAATAATTTCTTTTTTCCAAACCTTACTGCTAGATCATATTGAGCCTTGAATAATGGATCCAGCAATTATCTGGATCCCTTTGCTGGACACTTTGTCTTGCAGTTGTGGCAGTGCTAGTTCAGGGTATCTCCAATGGTATACCCTCTGCAGAGGGCTCAAACTCAGATTCTAACAGTGCAATTTTATAAGAAGAGCCAAATAACATATTTCTCAGAAGTATAAATATATTAAACCAATGCTTCTTGGAAGCATAATCATCATCCTCATCCTCACTGTAAGCTTCATCGCAGTGTCTCCTTACATTTGCACAGCACTTTATGATTCCAAGCACTGTCACATTCACTGGCTCATTGGATTCCCTCTCCCAATTACTCCCTGACATAGATAAGGCAGGTAGCATCCTGCCCTTTCAACCAGTGACAAAACTAAGACCCAGTGAATTGCCCAAGGTCAACCAACCAATATGAAAAGCCGGGATTTTTAACTTTGTGCTGCCGTGCTGCAGTCCCACTTAAAGTGATTCCTCTACTGCCTGACAATACTAAAATCAGCCATCATGAATATATGTCAGCACCTTAGAGACTCTTGTTCAAAAAACATTTAAGTTCATGGAATCTCAGTTTCCTGTCTGTCAAACCAATGGGTAATTTTACAGAAAATTATAGGGAGAATGAACTTAGACAATGTATATGGGAAAATCCACACATTTTGTTTTTCTTTGGTATGAACTCCGGCATTGCTTTAAAATTTGTTCTTACTGGCTTTACCTCCATTTCTTTCTTTCTGCTTGCTGTTTCTTTTCTGTTCATGGATGAACTTTTATAGTCTCTCATAGTTTTTGTCCAAACAACAATCTACTAGTCTTCACACCCGCTTTTTTCCCAACCTTTTCTTTCAATCAGATTGTTACACTTAACACAGACCCTAGCTTTAGATAATGCTATCATACTCTATTACCTAGGCAGACAGGAAACCAAAGCTGCAGAGACTGGTTTATTCAAATAAAGAACAATTGATAGTAACAACAGATAGAACTGGACTTTACAGAACCATAAAATAGTTTCAGTTTCCAGGATGAGAGAGGAAAGCAACACAGATAAGACCTGTGAAAACGCACGGTCATTCTTGAATTGCTGAATTTGGGTCAGTACCATCCACATTGTACTGTGTTCTCAATATTCAAAGGAAGTGAAAGGTCATATTCCCAACTATAAGTTCTCAGTTACTGGAGTGGCAAAGGTTAGTTTCCAACAATAATTTAATCAAGGGATACTTTTTTTTTAATAGGCCATTAAACAAATTATTAAGCTATCACAATTCAGCTTATATTTCACACCTATGTTTGTCTCATCCTAAAATATGACTCATATATGAACATTAAGCAGTAAATGATTTTAGAGATAAATAGCTTTTCAGAGTGAATTATGAGAATTGTGAAGTATGTTGTCCTTGAGATTAGCACAGATAGTTAGGGAAAAAATAGGGCCACTTTTAAATTTCACCTAACCTTGAATAGCAAATATTTCACTTACTTTTCTTTTTTTAAGCATCACAAATATGTTAATACTCTATTTCATTTATACTGATACCCACAGAATTTCATAAATAAAATATGCTACTGCCTCTCCACTGAGGACTTCATAGTAACACAGTTCTACTGAGTTCACTTGGGCATCTTTTGATTTCTGCTCTTGACCACAGCTGTGATTACAATAGAAGAGAAAATTATATTACTTCAAATAGTAGAACCAAAGTTTTGGTGGGGCTTTTAGGGTATGTCTCTGCTTCCCATAGAGATATTTTCTTTTTAAAGACATGCAGGGTCAGGCAGTCTATAAACTTCTTCAGTGATATGCTGACCAATCACTGAGTGAATTTCAAGTACTTATTTTGTAACTTTTCAGTGTACAAAGTACTAGTAAATACTTCATGGAGATAGAAAATCATTTATCACAATTCTGGAGAAATTGTAATGTATTTGTAAACAATAACACTTAATAATTTCAAAAGTTAAAAGTTTAGTCAGATTAGTTGAAATTCTAATTTTTCTTGAAAAACTTTATTTTTTGCTTTAAAGAAACAATGTGGAATTAACCACAAATATGGCCTTTCTTGCATGTATGCTGTAAAACATTACTTAAAATATTTCTCAAAAGAAATGGGATGATATGGTAGATGATACAGGCAGTATCTTATACAATCCATTCATATTGAGCTTTTTTTAACATTATAATTTGTGCAGTGGCAGAAGTCTGAGTGCCTTGGCATATTTCTTCAGTCTCAGCACTTTATGGTCACCCTCTTACTACCATATCCAAATGTTCTATTTTTCCACCCAAAAAACAACCAACTGGTCAATAGCACCACCAACAATCCTATCGGAATTGTTTTCCTAGGTTGGTGATTTTGGCCCTTCTAGTTTACAATGCTACCAACAATCCTGATTTAGAAGGAAGAACCATTCAGCAGAAGCTCTTAAGAAATAATGAGTCCCTGGATGAGGGCTTGAGGCTACACAGAGTGAACGTGAGGCGACTGGGTAAGTGCCTTTAATATTTTTATAATATGTGTTTTATGTGACTACTATCCAGGTTTAATTGAAACAACAACAAAAATATTCTTCCTTTGTGTGTTTGCTTATTTAAAGCTATTTTTTTCTGATGATGAAATTCATCCTATTGGTGACATTGTTAACAAATGGGTGACAAGGTTAGCATAAAAGGTAGTACCTTGATACCTGTGAATCCAAGGGAATGAAAGAGGCAGTTTATACCCTATTTTAGGAACCTATTATGAAAATACTAAGAATATGAGCAAAATGCCAAGATAACCTTGAGCAGAATTGGCTTCAACTTTAGGAATAAAGAGTGTGTGTGTGTGTGTGTGTGTGCATTTGGGATCTCTAATGAGGTAAATCTTATAAAAGACTATTTCGTGTTATAAAACATCCTCTTCTCTTATGTTCTCTGTCTCCATTAAAGATACCACCGTCTTTGCTGGAATAGGCCAGAAATCTGGGAGTTATCCTGGACCTAGATTCAGTTCTCACCTGGATGCCATTCACATCCTAAACTCCAGCCACAGGTGTGGTGCTTCGAGCACCTCTCCAAACGTGCAGTGCTCTTTTCTCTGTCTTTGCCCACACTTCTCTCCTCTCCTCTCACTGCCCACCTGATGATCAACTATATAGTATTAAGGACAGTCCAAAGTCACCTCTTCTATGAAGCCTTTTCTGACATCATCATGTACGAATAGATATCACTGTCTTGGAGACTCCACTTCAAGGTGTCCACAGCTTCATACATTTTCTTTAAACAGGAATTTCTCCTGGCTTGAGAACACATCTTATTTTTCTAACACCCTCACTTCCTACCTCCCCCCAGCAACCAGCGTATCCCCCAACCCTTAAATACCTGAATAAATAAACAAATGAGGCTTGATGGGCATATTTTAGAAAAGTAAATGATCAAAATATGGATAACAAAAAATACCGTTATCATTCTAATGTTATGATGACAGTTGATTAGGTATATTAGTAGAGCTCAAAAGAAGGGGAAGCTTTGACACATTCCTTATACACACATGCAGGAGGTTGAAGTGGGGGAAGCAGCTATTCCTCAGCCTCTAAGAGCAGGATCATGGCTGAGGCCAGAATCACAATGTAATAAAGAAGCAGGCATCTTTGCTTCTGTGAGAAACCACCCATCTCTAATTTGTCAACATACACAGTTACAGTCAGCCCCCCATTTCCACGGGTTCTGCATCTGTAGATTCAACCAACCTTGGATCAAAAATATTTGGGGGTGGGGGCTTCCCTGGTGGTGCAGTGGTTGAGAGTCCGCCTGCCGATGCAGGGGACACGGGTTCGTGCCCCGGGCCGGGAAGATCCCACATGCCATGGAGCAGTTAGGCCCGTGAGCCATGGCCGCTGAGCCTGCGCGTCCGGAGCCTGTGCTTTGCAACGGGAGAGACCACAACAGTGAGAGGCCTGAGTACCACACACACAAAAAAAATAAATATTTGGGGGAAAAAATTCAGAAAGTTCCAGAAATCAAAACTTGAAATATACATTATATTTAAAACTATTTACATAGCTTTTACACAGTATTTGTTATTATATCTAGTGATGATTTAAAGTATACAGGAGGATGTGCATAGGTTATTGCAAATATTACACCATTTTACACAAGGGACATGAGCTTCCTCGGATTTTGTTATCTTGTGTGTGTGTGTGTGTGTGTGTGTGTTGAGGGGGGTGTTTCTTGGAACCAGTCCCTCGAGAATACTGAGGGAGGGATGTATAAGGAACTCGTTGAGGTTAAAGAATGCAAATCATCATTATCGTCATCAACAACAGCAGTTTCTGAGCCTCTGTGGGAAAATGCTTGCTTATTTAATAAACAGAGCTTCTTGGGGATGAGCAGAGTCCAAACGCTGCTGTTTCACACATAAGGGTCTCCACAGAGAAGGAGCTCGATGAATGGTAGTTTGTACGTGGCAAAGGAGCCTCATGAGGACCAACCTTATCTCTGTCCTCAGAGGCTGAGGAATTACTTAGACAAGTAATTTATACCACTTAATTTAAATCCTATACTTTATTGTTCTTCTGCAAGTGGGTCTATGAAGAAAAATTTCCACCAATTGGAAAAAAAACTCAGAATATAAATGGGAAAGTTATTTAAATGTTCAGTTGGTGACTACAATACTGGTTCCCAGTAGTCTTAGTGTAACTTACCATTTTTCAGTACTGAAATACGAGATTTTGTTGTTGCTGTTGATATAGTGCTTTTATTTTGATATTTTTTAAGTGTAAAATCTGAGTGATTTATGTCATAAAACTCTCCTGGAGAGTTTTCAAACAACAGGTGGGATGATTTGAAGATGAAGGCATGTGTGTACAATGTGTGGCCTACAGGTGTCTTCTTGTCATTCCCCCAGCAAACTTCCAGGTGAAATATGCTTTCAGAGCAGCTAGAAAATGTTTCCATAAAATATGCTGGCAACTCAGTGACAGCACTATTGCGGCACTGTTTTATAGGCTTTCCCCTTTGAAAAAGATTAAATTACATTTTGAATTTTTCAGGACAGTTTTCATTTTATGTAGTGTGTTTTTTTTTAATAAACCTCTTTTACTAATTTTATCTACTAATGATTTACATTAGAATGATATTATAAGTTTCATGTTTATACTTGCATAAGTGTGTTTTTTTATTTGATAGTTTTGTAACATGTAATTTAAAATATGTAATGTAGTTAAATTTTATTTTTCATAACTTCTAAACTTTTACAAATTCTGAACATAAAAACCTAGTATTTTAGTATTGCATGGAATAAATACCTAATTACCAACATTGTTGTCTTGTTCTCATCTTGTACCTCTAATTTCAAAAAATAGGTTAGTATTTCTCGTACTTTCACATAGGTATATGTCATGATGATGAGGACCCCAAAGGCTATAAATGGCCAGCCATCCAACCTTCTGTATACAATGCTCCCTGTCCAGGGAAGCCGGGCTTCTATGCTTCACGGACATGGTAATACTTTCTTTTTTTTTAAATATTTATTTAGTTTATTTATTTATTTGGTTGTGCCTTGTCTTAGTTGCAGCAGGTGGGCTCCTTAGTTGCGGCAGGCAGGCTCCTTAATTGCGGCATGCGAACTCTTAGTTGCAGCATGCATGTGGGATCTAGTTCCCTGATCAGGGATCGAAACTGGGCCTCATGCATTGGGAGTGCGGAGTCTTATCCACTGTGCCACCTGGGAAGTCCCTGACTCTTGCCAGCAAATTCCATGTAACCTACCTTCCCAGGGTTACAGGTGTTGCACCGTAGTTCCCGTGCAGGGTATATTAATTGGAAAGAAGGGCGGGAATCTCTGTTGTGTATGTGAAATCCATGTGAGGTAAAGACAAGACAGGTAGGTTACCAAGAAAAGCCTTTTTTTTCTCTCTCCAAGAAACATGCTAATTTAGGCTTCTCCAAAGAAAGACAGAGCAATTTGGAAACCAGAGGGTGGTTCTAGAGCAAAGCACCTTATGTGTGGATGAACAAACTCACAGCCTCATAACATACATCTGACATTCTGAGTCTTTTTAACTTTTTGGAGTGGTTATTGTTGGAAGGGGAAAGAGACAGTAAGAGAATAAAGACAAGATCCAGGTTAGGGCAGTCTGCTAGTGGAGACTGTTAGGGTGTGGATTTTTCCTAAATATTGAACGGAAACCTCAGACAGGTTGACTGCAGAGGATTCACCGAATAACAAGTCAGACCTAGTTCCTCACCCTCCACCCTCCTTCAGTTAGAGTTTTCTTGCAGGGAAATTCATACACTGAAACTGCCCACATAGAAATACTTTGCCCCCACTGCTTGGTTTGACACGTGGTGGAGAGGAAAGAAAGGGGCTTCAGAGCCCTGCGGACATGGATTTGAATTGTAGCTCTACCTCTTCCTGGCTGTGAGACCTTGGAAAATTCCTTGATTTAGCTCAGTCTATTTCTTCATCTCTAAAATGTGGATTATAATCTGCTTTACAGAGTTAAGTGAAATCAAAAATGAGATTTTATCTGGAAAGTTCTTAAAGCAGTACTTGATCCACGTTACCAACTCTGCTTTTAACCTTAGTAACCTGACGTAGCCTAGGTTACAATAGGCTGTTGCTAGTATTTTCTTTCCCTGATGCATGCACCTGATTTTTTTTCCAATAAGAACTTTTAATATGAGTTTTATGTCAATGTATTATAGTCTTATCTTCAAATGAAACTTACCTAGATATTAAGGGAAATTCTAAAGCTTATTATTAAGCAATTTTGTCAGCTATAGTGTCATTTATGCCAAATATTTACAATACCTTTTTTGTTTGTTTGTTTTATAGTCACCATGACCCTGCCAACACATCTCTAGCTTACTGGGGTCCTCCTGATATCTCCAATTGCTCAAGTAAGTGAGAGATTTGTCTTCATTTCTCAAAGGCAAAATGAGATGACCTCGAGCTTCACGGTTTTCATCCTCTTCAAACATGTTCTTCTGTTCTGTGATACCACTATAATATTAAAAGCTAAGCAAATGATTGCTTCACTCACTTAAGATAGAAAATACCGTTTTGCCTCATTCTGACTTTCTGTTCTATTCATTCTGTAGGAGATTAAACATAGTCATAAAATTTTGGAGAAGAGAATATATAAATTAAAATTTCTATCAATGTTTTATAGTTCTGTATTTTTTTAAGCAGCAAATATATACTTATTTAGTGATTCTGGGGGTATCTCTCTTAGAACCATTTGTGAATATTGGTCCCTCCAA
Organism: Grampus griseus; assembly: GCF_964374135.1. Classification (NCBI taxonomy): domain Eukaryota; kingdom Metazoa; phylum Chordata; class Mammalia; order Artiodactyla; family Delphinidae; genus Grampus; species Grampus griseus. The sequence goes on from NC_139007.1 coordinate 66,744,122, forward strand.
TTATTTACCTAAGTTGCTTAAAACCACAATTTGTGTCTTACTAAAGAGAGAAATTAGTTTCTGAGCATAACGAAATACTGTTGTCCTGTTAAAATTGTGGTAAGGGGTACACACAGGAAAACTGATTTACTACTTTACTATGAAGTGAAATACCATACTATGTTTTGGATTCTTGGAAATGCTCATAATACACAGGTAAAACTCTATGTTGTTCTTCTGCCATTTTTTAGGTGAAGCAAATGAAGTTGCCAATCAGATTTTAAATTTAACTGGTGATGGGCAGACATTAAACTCAGCCAATATCACCAGCATCGTAGAACAGGTCAAAAGGATTGTAAATAAAGAAGAAAACATTGATATAACGCTTGGCTCAACTTTAATGAATATATTTTCTAATATCTTAACCAGTCCAGACAGAGACTTGCTTGAGTCTTCTTCTGAGTAAGTTTGTTTGTTTGTTTTCTTCTGGAGAGTAAAATTTATTGGATACACATGTTGTTATACAATTTCTCACAGATCTGAATGCTTGGTGCCCAGCTTTCATAATTTAAATCTCTAGACGATCCATTGATATTTCCCAAGATCATTCACAGAATAAACTTCAAAGTTCTGTTTTTGATTTTGGTTTTTTTTTTTTTCCTGAGAAAATAATTTACAAATTGATTGGGATTGTCGATCTGGATAGATCATATAAATAGTCCCAGAAAGACATAATTGGGGGCTTCCCTGGTGGCGCAGTGGTTGAGAGTCCACCTGCCGATGCAGGGGACACGGGTTCGTGCCCCAGTCTGGGAAGATCCCACATGCCGCGGAGCGGCTGGGGCCTGTGAGCCATGGCCGCTGAGCCTGCGCGTCCAGAGCCTGTGCTCCGCAACGGGAGAGGCCACAACAGTGAGAGGCCAACGTACCGCAAAAAAAAAAAAAAGACATAATTGGTATTTCATTTTACATCTGAAAAATGTTTACATCTGAAAAATGTTAACTGGTGTTAATCAAAATATAAACTAGTATATATATATAAATTTATGACACTTCTTTTTGCTTGCAAAGGAGACAGCAAACAGTCAGCTCACATGTTTTAGGCATAACTTGGTCGCTGTAGGTCACTATCCTACAGACTGTGACACAAAACTGCCACACCTCTGTGACTGTTATACTTCTGAAATGAAAATGCCTAGGGCAGGGTGAAATATACCTATTTTTACACAATTCAGTTTGTATCCAACTATATCAGTTAGCGTGTTAGTATTAAGATATTTAATTTTTTCTGTTTCCTTCCTTTCAACCAAATTTCTTTGACGAAAATTTTGTCTTTGTTAAAATGTATTCCCTAACTTACCTTATGCACATAACAATTACAAACTTTTTTTACAGGGCCTTGCAATTCAAAAAATACTTTTATCATGTTATCTCCTTTGATTCTCACTCAGTTATGAAGTAGGAAGGGTATTTTTCATATGAGGAAAGAAAGGCTAAAACAGATGAAAAACAGAATATTTGTTTAGGATGACTTAATTGTTGCTTTTCCTTAAAGCATGTATTTCTCTTGAGGATGAATTTATCACCACGATTCAGTGTTTTAACTGATGTTATTGTGGTTTGGGGGAATGTTGTGGGTATTCATGTTAAGATGAAAAAGTTTAAGGACAATTTTATTTGGTTTGTATTTTGTCCTGCAGGATATCACACGTGTGCAAGTACCTAAAATGTGTCACTTAACAGTGGTATTATTTGTCATTTCTTTAGAGCTTTAAAAACAATTGATGAATTGGCATTCAAGATTGACCTACATAGCACATCGCATGTGAATATCACAACTCGGAATTTGGCTCTTGGAGTATCATCTGTGTCCCCAGAGACCAATGAAATTTCAAATTTTAGCATTGGTCTTCCAAGCAATAATGAATCATATTTCCAGGTAATAAGCCAGTGGTTTCTTTAATTAATTCGACGAATTAAAATCTGATCATCTGCTAGTTGCTACTGCAACGACATCTTAGTTCCAGGGGTGGAAGGCTAGTCCGAAGTTTGGTTAACAGCAGTAGTAACCATGAGACATGTGGATGCAGAGAGGAGGTATACTTTCAGTTTACCCTCTACAGGAGGTGATAGTGGAACTAAGCATTAAATTATGAGTGAGTGCCACCCTATTGAGAGTGGGGTATGGGGAGCTGTTCAATCAGAAGACATTTATTAAGGACACAAAGGTGGGAAGCTGCATGGTATATTCTCTTTGCCAGTGGTTCTCAACTACATTATAATCACCTGGAGGACTTATCAAAACAGATTGCTGGATCCCATCCCCAGAGCTTCTAATTTAGTAGATCTTGAGTGGATCTCCAAAATTTGCACTTTTAACAAGTTCCCAGATATTGCTGGTACTGCTGGTATGAGGATTGTACTTAGAGAACCAATGGTATAGAGGCTAGGAATGGCAAGTGATAAGCAGGCTGAACACGAAATCTGGGGCCAGATTAATGGAGATCCTCCCTGACATGTTCAAGTGACACTTCAGCAAATCATTTTCAAGTTCCTACTGTGTGCTAGACAGTGTTAGCCACGTGGGCAAATGAAATGATGGAAGCATCGCCCTTGACATGGGAGAACACATAAGTGGCATTTAACGCTTCCTAACTGTGGAGATAAACCAAGATAGAATATTTTTTTAAATCTGAATATAAGGAAGAACTTATTTTTCTACTTTGGACCAAAGCCTCTTTTGGGTAATTCTATTTCACATTTTAAGAGTGAAAATGTGGTCAGCCTCCGTCTCATTTCAAGTCCATTTGCAGGAAAACATTCTTTGGACTGATCTGTGGGTTCAGTAAAAATGGTACCCAAGAATGTTCAGAAAACTTCAGCTGCTTCCTCTATGCAAAGATACTCATTCTCAGCAAACAAATTAACTCGTCTTTTTTTTTTTTCTTTTTCCTGGTAGTTATTTTTCTGGTAGTGTGTTTTGAGAAAAGCTCAAAGTCTATTAAGTGTAAATCTAATTCTTATGCTTGAAAATGGCAACTGATTTATAGATCTCTCAGTTTGTGTTTAGTTAATGTCGGTGCATATCCCATTTTGCCCCATTTGCAAAATGCGAATGAGATCCAGGCCTTTGTCTGTAAGGGATTCAGCCTTGAGGGCAGTGACTGTGGCGGAGGTAAAGGGGAGCCCTGGTCCTGGCCAAGTTGATGCTGGCAGTTACTCTCCTGTGGAGTAAAGTTATTACTGCAATTTAAATATGATTACTCAACTGACATACTCTGTGTGTATGACAGATGGATTTTGAGAGTGGACAAATGGATCCACTGGCTTCTGTAATTTTGCCTCCAAACTTGCTTGAGAACCTGAGTGAAGAAGATTCTGTATTAGTTAAAAGAGCACAGTTTACTTTCTTCAATAAAACTGGACTTTTCCAGGTAAGAGTTCATTAAATTATTATTTTTCAATCGTAAATTGAGTTTCATTGCTCAAAAGGAAAGATAAAAGTTCAGATTTCTTGAAAATGTATCAAGAGGTATAGAAAAATTAATCTACTGTATTTTCAAAACTGAAAAATTTTAACATAACTGTTTAAATATTTTATTTTAGATAATTATATGCTTATTAATAGGATGTGTTCATTTAAGGTTTTTAAATAAATCAGATTAAGACTTGCATGATACAATTAGAAATGGAATTTGTGGAGAAGTTATTATTTATTATTTCTTTTGTTAAGTATTTTACGCTCTCCAGCAATTTAGATCTTCAGAGTTAAAGAAATTGTGTGCCAAAGGAAAGTTTTTTTTTTTTTTAATTCAGCAGGAAGCACTGTTTACATAATGAGCAGCATTCTTGGCTTTAATCAGTTTTCCCATTAGTATTTCAAATGACCTTTGGCCTTCCCACATCCCCTGAGTAGGGTGGCATTGTGCTGAGCACATATTATCATTTTTATTGGCATCATTTCCAGATACTAGAAAGTCCCCTGCCAGCAAACACTGGTGACCTCTGGTTGCCTTTGAAAGTACAACCCGTTCTGAGCAGTTTCACCGAGCCCTTTCAATAAAAGTTACCTATTAAACTGAAGATACCTGTGTATATCAAACAGTGTGACTTATGTAAGAGAGAACTGCAAGTTTCAAAGCCAGTAGAAATGTTTTTAAAAGACTTGTGCCATACGTCATGTTTAGAGGAATGGCAAAGGAGGCTACAGGGAAGTAAAAGGAGGACCATGGAATCATTTACAGTCATTAACTCAAAAATTTTAAAATGTTATCAGCAAATGCTTTAAGAACAAGCTATATAAAAATTTTGAGCAGATTAAGAATGTAATTACATGCAATTGCTCTGAAGGATTTAATAGCTACAAACACGTAAAACTGCATTTGTTAAAGTTATCTGAGGCTTATAACAATGTCGCCTTTAAAAATAATGCAAGAGGACTTCCCTGGCGTCCAGTGGTTAAGACTCTGCGCTTCCACTGCAGGGGGCAGAGGTTTCCCTGGTTGGGGAACTAAGATCCTGCATGCTGTACAATGCAGCCAAAATAATAATAATAATAATAATAATAATAATACGAAAAATGTAGTAGGTGTTAGATGATGTGAATGGGGGAGAGGGGGCCATTGAGAGGAGAGGTGGAGCCCAGCCGGAGGAGTTGGGAGAAGTCTTAGCTTTGTAAGAATCTGTCACAGTTTCATTTTGAGTCTCATCTTCTCACGCGATCATTTCTTTCTCCTTTGGCATCTCCCAATCAGCGACGTTATTAGGAAACATATGTTTGGTTTTTAAAGTAAATTTATGGCAGAGTGAAAAAAATGTAAGGGTTCTATGGTACTCCCCTCACACAGGGAACAGCATAAGAGTATTTTTAAAGGAAAGGCTGGGTATCCCCAAGCCGTAGCCACTTTATTGAGAGAGACCACACAAATGTAATAAAAAGCTATATTCTGGATTCTGAGAGCTAGGTAGCATTTAAGGAATCCTGTATTATTTCAAAACAGCTGAGTTATAAGCTGTTGTAGAGAAGTTCAGGAGGCTCAACAGGAAACACAAAGGGAAGGAGAAAGTGGTGATGGTCTTGCTGGAGAAACAGTCTACTGGTCCCAGTCATTTTGCAGCACAGATTTGATTTCCTGACATCCTTATCTTTGAAGTGGAAGCTACAGATGCCGGCAAGTGTGCGGCCAGAGATGGTAAAAGTTCTGGTGGGGCTTTAATCCGGTAGAATTACATCTAGGTTTACGTTAGTAAACACTCAGATTGTTGTCATGGACATGAAAGATGAATTGATTTTTATTTTTCACACCATATTTCCTTGGTACTTCTCTAAAGGAAAACAACTTCATTTATTTTTTAGGATAGGGAAATGATCTAATGATTTCATAGCTTTTTATGAGTGTGTATTATTTGTGGGTTTGCATTGTTTCAGATTTTAAGTGGCTGGCATCAGCCACAACAGTGAAGAATGAAGTTTTATGAACATCGCCTTACAGCATTGGTTCATACTGTTCCCTCAATGTATTTATTATAATAAGGGAAATAGCAGAGCTCTTTCAGGAAAGCTAGCAATTTGATCTTATAAACAGGATGTTCTATAACTGAAGATCTTAAGTGTAAAAAGTGCTGACAGATTGCTTATTTTGGAGCACCAAAATAAAATAAAAGTGTGTACTTCTGACTAATACACAATTTTTTCTTCTTTAAAAGGATGTAGGAACCAAGAAAGGCACCTTAGTGAGTTATGTGATGGCATGCAGTATTGGAAACATTACTATCCAGGATCTGAAGGATCCTGTTCAAATTAAAATCAAACATACAAGGACTCAGGTAAGGAAAAGCTACAAATAGCCATGGAACAGAGGCAGACTGTTTGATAGAATTGTGGGGCCTTTTTTAAAATACATGATTAGAAGTAACTAGTACTTTTTTTGCAGGGGGCAGTTTTCCACAAAGGCGAGACCAGCTAGTCAGGTAGTGCCGTAATGTCCTGGTGAACAGTGGCGGCAGGGCAGGGGTGGGATGGGGGGAGTTAGTCTTGTCTAGGATTCAGTCATCTGAAAGAGAGTAAGAGTGAAGGAAAGAGTCACACCTTTTGAGAAACAACATATAATTACTTCAGCTGACTTAGATGTAGATGCACAGTTGTGTCATTACAGGTTTTGGTTGTCTTTTTAAAGCCAGAGAATACTGAAACTAGGAAAGCAGAAGGGAAATGGGAGAAACAGAAGAGAGTTGACATTTTTTGGGAGCTTAGCAGTTGTCTAAAATCTTGGCAAAAGTTGTGCTTTTTTTTTTTTTTTTTTTGCTTCATTACCCTTGCTGTCATCTGTTTATTTGATAAAATTATGTGGGGTTCTTATTGTCTTAAATGGCCCAACCACAGTTTTCCCCTGATTTATAGAGGGTCCCAGTCATGATTTGACCATTAGGCAGGCAGGAAGGCAGGCGGGAAGTGAGCTGGCTGATAAGGACTAAGGCTTGGAACTGAAGTCTTCTAAGAATCAGCCCTGCTTTGTCACGAAACCTCTGAGACTTCCCTGTTCTACCCTTTGGCCTCCTTTGTTTCAGCTCCTTCATCTATAAAAATAATTTTATTGTGGTAAAATATACATAACATAAAATTTACTATTTTAACCATTTTTAAGTGTATAGTTCTGTGGAATTAAATACATTCACGTTGTTCTGCAACCATCACTACACCCATCTCCAGAACTTATTCATCTTCCCCAACTGAAACTATGTCCCCATGAAACAACAACTCCCGTCGCCCCTCCCGCAACCCCTGGAAACTGCCATTCTACTGTCTCCATGAATTTGACTACTCTGGTATCTCATATAAGTGGAATCATACAGTATTTGTCCTTTTGTGATGGGCTTATTTCACTTGGTATTTTCAAGTTCCATCCATATTATAGCATGTGTCAGAATTTCCTTCCTTTTTAAGCCTGGGTAATATTCCATTGCATACACACACACACACACACACACACACACACACACACATTTTGTTTACCCATTCATTCATTGATGGGTACTTTGGCTGTTTCCACCTTTTGGCTGTTGTGAGTAATGCTGCTGTGAGCATGGTTGTACAAATATCTGTTTGAGTCCCTGCTTTCAGTTCTTTTGGGCACATACCTAGTCATAAAGGAGAGTTTTGAAGATGAAGTGAAATTTTAGTGTAAAGAGCCTTGCTAAATGCTGAGAATTACACTTTATGATGAGACATAATTAGTAATCTGCAGGTAAATGGTAACCTGATTCCTCTGGAGTTATAGTTGATTTCCATTTGAAGTCTGTGAGAGCAAACCCCTAAACTGCCTGCCGTTCTTTGGTCATATTGCCGTGACTAATTATGACCTATTTCTTTGTGAAAACCTTAGCATTTTTACTCTTTTCCCATGTTCAAATTGTATGATTTTTTATTTCTTTGAAACACAATTTCACGTTTGTTCTTATGTTAATACAGGCTGTGCCTCATCCCATCTGTGCCTTCTGGGATCTGAACAAAAACGGTACGTTTTAAAATATTGGCTGTCTTAATAACAACTGAATTTTCAACATTGTTAGACACCCCCGTTTTCTTTAATTCCATCCCAAATCAGAGTGAGTCACAATGTAAGTTTGAGGGCAACTGAGCTGCAAAATTTAGTTTAGGTAGCTTGGGAAGCGAATTCTAATTTCTGTAACTTTTCCTTCATTGCAAGAAGAAATAGGCAGACTTGACTTTTGTTTTAAACAAACCACCTCTGATTTCAATTATTTATAAACTATAGCTTACGTTTTTATTGCTACTTCTAGATGAATGTCAATGTACATTTGACCACATTCTTCTAGGACACTTCTGAGGAGGGTATTTGATGTGCACAAGGCCTGCAATTTCAAATCCAGCTTCCAGACCACAGATTATGGGGGGAAATCATATTAGGGGATTGTAACTATAGGATTGGTTATAATGGATGCATGTTACTTGAAAGAATTGAACTGCCTCCAGAATGACATTTGACAGTCAAGAGAGAAAGGCAGAATTAAGGGTAATCACTAGGTGTGAAGTGTGGAGATGTCTGTGAAGGGAAGGGAAGTGGCAAAACCGCCCACCTCTGCCCTATAAGCGTCACCTTCCCTTGGGGTTCCCCAGTGGGATTATGGTGGCCCAATCAAACAAGCGCCAGTGTCCCAAACCTCTTTTTTTGATACTCCAGTCTTAGCTGGGAAGTTTTTCTTGTTGTTTGGTTTCTAGTTGCAGTTTTGAGAGGATCCTAATTTACTAGCTACATAGTTACAAATGATATCACCTTGTAGTCTTAAAATACCCTTCAAATATATGAGTTGTTCATATTCCATAGCATACCGTAAAAGTCAGATAAGATGTGTTAAAGGCATTTGTAGTAAGTTGTCTCTGTGCGTGACTGCTTTGTACATAAGAGCATGTTCCAAGGAAGCTGACCTCCTTTGTTCTCATGTCTTCACAGAGATATAGATTGACCAAGGGGGTAAAAACTTGTGCTGATCTCTAGAGACTTTGTTAGTATATAACATATTTGAAAAGGGATATTCTTTTTATGGAAGTTGACTTTAAAATATATTAAATAAATAAATTATATATCAATTCATATATTAATATATTTATGTTCAATATATATTTATATTACATATAATCTATTATATAAATATACTTAAATAAGTAAAATACATGTTGAAATATTAACATGTATTAAAATGTAAAAACTGAATTTTTCGCAGACCCCTGAAGCGCTTCAGTAGAACACAGTTGAAAACCACCACCTAACCTCTGACTGCCCACCTAGCACTAACATTCTAGGATCCCAGGAATCGAAATTCTTCTGTGTATTAGCAGCTTTCAAGATAGTATCCATTTTACAGATAAACTGCAAAGCAGAAGGGTCTGAGGCATATTTCCCCAAGGGAAAAAGCTCATCCATTACAGAGAAGGGACTGACCTGCTGTTATTTTCACACTGTTTGTTGACTTCCTCCTACAGAAGGTTCTGGATTTTGGAACACTTCAGGATGTGTCGCACACAAAGATTCAGACGCCAGCGAGACGGTCTGCCTGTGTAACCACCTGACCCACTTTGGGATTCTGATGGTAGGGGAGGAACATCTAAACACATTTTGAAATGACATAATTTTGGAAGGCATATTTCTTTTTGTGAGTCCACCTTTTTAGATTATGTGTTTG